>NC_073338.2:39115000-39715000 GCF_027580225.2 Misgurnus anguillicaudatus | reverse complement strand
AAAGGCACAATGCAATATGAGTTTGGAGAGCAATCAAGGCTTATAAAAGGGTTAGTTCACATCATGCATATTACTGCACGGCACTCACAGAAACCAGCTGTTAAAGGGACACTCCACTTTTTTTGAAAATAGGCTAATTTAGAGGGAAACATTTTATTTTTACAGTTTTGGAATTCATTTAGATGATCTCCGGGTCTGGCGGTACCACTTTTAGCATAGCTTAGCATAATCCATTGAATCCGATTAGACCATTAGCATCACGTTAAAAATAACCAAAGAGTTGAAAATCACCAAGGGGACTTTTTTCGTGGGCTGCGTAATATCATTGCGCTTGCTGCAGCCATGTTACGGCAGCAAAGTCCTTGATTATTACGCCAGAATAAGAGTATAGTTCCTAGCCACACCGACCTAGAAAATCGCAACTTTTAATTTTCCGTCGGTCTTAGTACACGATGTAACTACAGAAGAATCAAGTTTTAAATAGGAAAATATTGAAACACTTTGATTATTTTTTTGCGCGATGCTAATTGTCTAATCAGATTCAATGGATTATGCTTAAAGTTGTACCGCCAGACCCGAAGATCAGCTGAATGGATTCCGAAATGGTAAAAATCAAATGTTTAACTCTAGGGGAGCGTACTAAGTGTAGTGTCCCTTCAACTACATTGTAAATTCATGTGTCAAGGACCAGGCCTATATGTTTTAGCAGAAAGATTGCAGTCGTGAAT
Source organism: Misgurnus anguillicaudatus (assembly GCF_027580225.2). Lineage (NCBI taxonomy): Eukaryota > Metazoa > Chordata > Actinopteri > Cypriniformes > Cobitidae > Misgurnus > Misgurnus anguillicaudatus. The sequence goes on along the minus strand of NC_073338.2, from coordinate 39,714,272 downwards.
AAAACAACACTTATTTAAATAAAATGTCTTATGTTTTGACTTTATGAGAAAAACATCTTTGTAATGATACGACACTTAAAGCATCATTGCTGAATCCGTTCAAGACTTTCACAAGTTGTGCATAACAACCCACTCACAATATGGCACAGTCTCTAGTACCTTACAGCTTAAATATAAATCCAACCGATCGTGAAAATCTAAAGTTTGAGGTACTATTACACAAGCTAAATGGAAAGAGTTTAATTCACTCAAACAGTTAGGTCTGTTTGGAGAAAACTTTTACAATTTCACCCAACACACACAAACAAACTCTGCAGAATGAGATTTACAAGGCCTGCCGGAGGCCTATGGATTTGCAGCAAATAAACAGAGCATATAGTCTAAGGAATGCTATGTCTCAATAATTTGTATCCTGGAGCACAGCTGCCTTCTCCAACACAGAGACGCGAGGCACGTAGTGAATGCGAATGAGTCACTGAAGCCCTCAGCTACTTTCATCACAAACTTATTTGCATTTACTCGCATACGCAGACACACAGTACTAAAGCGAATACTCAGCAGTTGCAAGTAACAAAAACTTCACTAACCACCCCACAATTCAAAGTAACAAGCCGTTAAATGCACTGAAATAGCCCTGCGCCACTTATATTTATATTGTCACTGCCATTCCTTATTATGCAAACACACCTGCATATTATGCATGTTACAAATGCCGACCTTAACAAAAACCCATGGTTGTTAACTTCTGAAAATAGAGATGCTGTACAGTCCCAACAAATCCAAATCTAGTGCTAAAACAATGCAAACACCACAATGCTGCAGATATTATTGCTTAAATCTAATAAACCTCAAATAAAGTCCTTACTTATTCATTAAAAAAGTAATATTCATAAAAGTAGACCCAGGAGTGTAATATGCTGCATAGACAACTCACGTTGACAGTAGTCCTTATTCTCCTCGAAGCCTGGCTTGCAGACGCAGCGTCCGATGGGCACTAGCCATCCGCCATCTCCGCTGCAGTACATCCTCGGCGCTTCAAACTCCTCCGAATCATTCACGCAAGATCCCCTCACCTCCACCAAAGCCGAATCTCCCCCAGTGACCGTGTCGGGAAACTGAGCCAAATTCAGCACGGCAAGAGGACACTTCTTATAGAAGACCCGGAGGGACACCAAAGCGATGCAAGCTCCCACGTCTTGGAAAGCCAGATAGAAACCTTTCTTGCTCAAGTTATTGATGTCCCTAACTTCCGTGTTGAGCTTCATGACACGATCGCCCACGTCGGTCTGCGTGAAGCTCTCGTCGGCGGCGATGGTGTCGATCTTTGTGTACTGGCTCTCCTTGATGAACCACAAGTTGGGGTTGTTGGATTCGAAGTAGTACATGTTAAAAGTTTCTTTGCAGGTTCCCGGGACCCCGGGCAGGCTGTTGCAGTCACGCAGGGTGAATTTAATCTCGATGTATACTCGCTGTGCTCCGTCTCGCGGGATGTGGCGAGTGCGTAGCCAGTTGTTCTGATTAGCCTCCATCACGTTACACACCTGGTAGGAGCGCATTGGGGTGTTCCTCTCATCCATCACGCTGATTTCCTCCCACTGCAAACAGACAGAACAACCATTACAGCTGTAAAAGGTGCATGTCCCTGTAACTCATAGTGTTGATGATCACTTTAAATGTCCAGGATGAGGAATGACTTTGTTCAAGCATGCCCTTGCGAGTACAACTAAAGTACTACATTTTATAAGCTCAATATGAGATAATATTTTGTGTCAACAACATTCAGTGATGATCAAATTAAAAGGCATCAAATCTTTCATGTCCAACAAATGAAGAGTTGCAAAACCCATTAAGTGTGTCTGACATTTTTTTTCTTGTAAATGAGCATGCTTTTTTCAGACTCTTAAGTTTAGGTTCAATAATTTCACCTTGATGGCATTGAAACGGGTTTTTAATCAATTAATGAATTAATGAAATGCCTTATTTTTTTCACAAACATCACTTTAGTAATTTCATTGGAATTTAACAAATGTGACTTTTGCTGCAAAACCCTCTAAGTGCATGCACGTTTTTTGTCAAACCTAAATTTCTAAAAAAAAAATATCAACGGATTCTGCCAACAGGCTGTATTACCGAATGGCCTGAGGCTGGGATTAAGCCGATTTGATGCGAAAATATTTGAAGAATAGATAAAACGTGCAGAGAGCATTTGATTAACATAATTATTATGCTGTCAAGCGATTAAAATGTTTAATCTAATTAATTACATGATGTACTGATTGATAAATCTAATTAATCCCATTTAATTGCACATAAATATTTGCATTTAAATGAAGAAATTACCCACAATTGAATAAAATAAACAGTGCTTTTCAGATTTTTTCAGGTTGGTCTGTGGTTTAAAGTACAGAAATTGAATTAAGTAATCAAATGTAAAATAATACTGCATACAGAGTAAAAATTCTGTGATGTTATTTTAAAGACACACTTTTTAACTCCTTCCCCACCATTGACGAGTTATCTTGTCAATTAAGAGTAAACATTTCCCTGCCAATGACGCTTTCCTGGTGAGTTTTTACGGTAATCTGTAATTCCGCTATTATCCATTAGATGGCGCTCTTACCCACTTTATAAAAAACTAAATCAAAAACTAATTTTATTAATTTAAACTCCATGTATGTTTTGATAGTCGTTCTGAATCTGATCTCTAACAAAATTCCTTTACAAAAATTTTATTATTTCAGCTTTTTGCTCAAAAATTTGTATTTTTGAAGAAATCTACCCATATTTAAAGGATAATTCCGGTACTTTGAATCTCATTTCTGGTTTGTTTTGGATAAACTACAGTGATGGATACTCAAATTTTGACAATGGGTCGTGTCTTGACTTTTTGACTCGTTTAGAAGCGTATCTTCACTACTTCAGAATGGAAGTCAAGGGCCATGCACAAACATGTCATTAAAACAACACTTAACGTTCATTTTTAAAACTGTGCTACTCACAGAGTGGTTCGTGGTGTTCGTTGATGATTAAAAACAAGTAATGTAGCGAAATACAGTTTCTGTCATGTTTTATTTGCCATTTTGTAAGACTCAAATATAGAGAGGAAGTATATACTCGGTTGTGAGGTATCTGAAAAAATAGATCCACTATAGCAAATAACACAGATTGAAATCATACATTGTGCCAATATATTTGTTTTTAATCATGAACACCACACCAACCACTCGGAGAGTAGCACAGTTTTGAAAATTAACGTTAAGTGTTGTTTTAATGACATGTTTGTTCATGGCCCTTGACTTCCATTCTGAAGCAGTCAAGAGACGCTTCTAAACAAGTCAAAAAGTCAAGACACGACCCATTGTCAAATTTGAGTGTCCATCACTGTAGTTTATCCAAAACAAACCAGAAATGAGATTTTCCGTCCAATATTTACCCATTATGGGTCAAAAATAACCCACCCATTTTCATCAAGTGCATTCTACTTGATTTTTTTAAGTCCATATAATTTAAACTCCATTTTGTTTTCATACCATATTGTACTCCTGCGAAACGCCTACACACAAATTTTAGGCTATCAAACAAATTGTTTAATTAAAAAGCACCAGAATACAAAAAATGCCACATACTCCAGTAAACAATTTTTTTTCTGTCGGGACATTTTTAACGCCCATGTAGCATTTTTGTGCTGTCTGAAGCCTTGAGATCCGGATTTCTAGACAAGGACATTAAAATATGCGCAGTTGCACACACACAAAACTTCTTAAACAGCGTGTGAGTGAGCACTGCATTGATATCGGTTTCGCCGCTCATGCTTAAATATTCAAATTGGTAAGGCTTGAAAGCATTTGAAACCTTACACAGGCAGTATTAAAGATATCAAGGTTATGTTTTCACAGAATGTTCTCTAAAACACTAAATCACAAAAATGACTTGAGCTAGGTTTTCACAGTCATGGTCACATATTTATAAGAACGCGTAGCTTTGTAAACTCTAAACACTGTCTGTAAAAATGTTATTTCATGTACGTTCATGCAACATATAGTCTGCATCTGATTTTGTGTGTGTTTGTGTTTGCCCTTGTGTAGAGAGCATTAGATACAGTACATTTAAGAAACTTTGTCTCCCATCATCTCTTACCATCTGCTTCCACTTGTCTAAGGTTCTTTCATTTGGAACACTTCATGCATAAGTAACATTTCACTCCTAAAGGGAAAGCAAATATACCGCTCTGGGATTTTTTTTACGCCTGATTCTCGAAAAAGATTCTGATTTGCTTTAATAAATTCAGTTCAATTCCTCCACTGTGTAATTTGCTGTGGAGATGGGCTGAAGGAGCACCGGCTCAGTTTTAAGTGATTACTGAATTCATTTAATCTACCGATCAATCAGCAAATAACATGCTAGACTTCAAATGCTAAGCTGCAGGAATCGCTGCTTTCCAAAATGCCTGACCACTTGGAGATTTTCCTCTTGGATCTTCTGAATAGTGCATGATGGGAACAAGTAATTTTGTGACTGAATATTAGAACAGTTTGTTCTTTAACAATCTTTAACCCTCAAACGCTCCTCGTTTTCTGTTTACACTTCTGGCCCTCAGGGACTATATGGCACCAAAATTGAAAGCATAATTGTAAGAAAAATATACATTTTCAGTAATACAAATAATATATCTTTTTTTTTTGTTTACTTCTCATCTATACAATAAAGCTGTGTTTGAGAGATTTTAAGTACTTTTGTACCTGTTTACCACTAAAATCCTCAACTACACCATTGGCTTGCCTGAAAAATATCAAATTTTATGAAAATTCACATAAATTATTATCTAAATTTGATTTAAATTGTTTTTAGATATTGATCTAGGTGTGAAGTGTTGAATTCAGGCATCGGTTTTTAGAAAAAAACATAAAAGAATTACAGTGTAGGAATTAAATCATTTAGACCGGCAGATTCCCATAGAGACCCATTCATTTTACTGGATATGGACAACTGCTCAAATCATTACTTTGTGATACATTTTATAAATTTATGTTTATATAAACATTAGAAAGGATATAAAAAATAAATTTTTATTTTTTTAATAGTTTTTGATGCATTTTGAAATGTCTGTTTTTACAAAATGCCATATAAATTTGGTTTGTGTGTGTGTGTGTGTGTGTGTGTGTGTGTGTGTTTTATGCTGGATTTATTGATATTTATTTTTAAATAAGTACATTTTTTTTGCATTTCCCATTCACTTTCAATTGGGGTCATATTGACCCTAAGGGACATATTGATAAAAAAAAATTTTTACATACCTATAAAACAACAAAATCAAGCCCAGTTTTTTGTGTATGTAAACATAGATTATTTAGGAAATGTCACAAAGTTTGAGATCTCTGAGATGAAGGGAACCTTTTTTTTAACCAATGAAATGTCGTTTGGGGTAATATAGACCCCAAGGACCGATTGAGGGTTAACTGAGTTGCATCTAAGTATGAATGCAAATATTCAAGGAGACCGAGTACATCAGATTGTCTTCGAAAGTCCCATTTTCCACATCAAGCATGTGAAGTATTTTATATCATGCATCAGCACAGATTGGAGCGGGCATCACTTGTCCCTCATGCGATGATGTCATAGCATATAATGATGAGAGTGTTTTGTGACACATTTCCATTAGCTTACAGTGAAGAAAAACGATCGAGACACACGGGTCAATTGCTAGCATCGCTCGGATTTAAACTGAGCCACATGCTTACTAGTTGGAATAAGCGAACGTCGCAGATCAAAGCGGCGCGGCAGCTAAACGTCTCACAGAAACCGAGGGTACGTTCTTTCCCTCGTGTGCAATAATTTTGACATTTGAAAGATTATTTATACAGGCATAAAGGCAGGTTCATGTGTCTCTGTTTATTTATTCTCAAATGCTGGTTTGAAGCTAACCACTATAGAAACATTTTTTGGGGAATGCATTGTCTGAACCCTAAGTATTTTACCACATATGGGAGGTTTTGACAAAAGTCTTGAGGGTTGAGTTAGACTTTCCAGATGCACAAAAAAAGCTACGCGTTTCGACTTGTAAAACCATATGAAAAGCAACTATGCGTCTCATTTCATGGTGAAAGAAAGTAGCAAACCTCTACCAAACACAAAGCATACGCTGAAACGTTCACAAGTCCTACGCACACCTATTCCAACGCACAAATGTTGTGTGAAAAACAGGCTATTTGGACAGGAGGTAAAGCTTAGCCACTCTCAATCAAGGTAGCAGTCATAAGTGTGATGTGGGCGTCTCGAAAATTAGCCTCTCCAGCTGGCCGCTTCCCCTGGAGTCCCATCTGAAATGCCTTAACTCCATTCCCCAGTCACCCTTCATAGAGTCCCAATGCTTTGAAGCCAGGCAAACATGTCAGTTTAGGGGGTCTGCTTAGCCCTTCATTGGCTTAACTTGATTGCAGCCCACAATCATCTGGTAGTTTAAGATACTTAAATGCAATTGGCTTTAAATCCCTAAAAGAGCGTCTGTTTTTAGGAAGACGGCCCCTTTCGTGAGACATGTTATTACGGGTTACCTGCTTTCTATCATTCTTTGTGAATTATTCCCTGCTATTTTGGTAACACACACACATACCCAAAATGACTACGGGTATTGGAGAGCCGATCTAAAACAAACCTTCCACATCTGGGACAGGGAAAGCTGTATTAGTCTTGACCTGTAAAGGTCAAGTGGCAGTCGATTGAGTCAGTAAGGTAAATATCCAGCAGAGGTGAAACGGCCGCTTTGGGGACGTGTTGGCTTTTCCTGTCAGCCTTTCCAGAACCCAGCACATCGGCGGGTCATGGGCCGCCGCGATAATCCTCGGCTATGAAACGCAAGCCGCAGCTGTTAGACCTGACATAGCCTTACAGTTCACTCGCGTTAAATAACCATACATGCAAAACAAAGCCAACTTCGACCATCACTAAATCTAAGGTAAACACGGCACAAGGACATGAGGGGATATTTAATAAAGTGCTATTCAGAACAGATGGAATGTGGGAACAGTTCTGTGACGTGATACAATGACATGCAGTTATATAAGAGACCGGTAATAATCTTAATTTAGACTATTATATATGAAGGTTATTGTGGTTAAATGTAGTTATTGGTTTGATATGTAACAGGAAAACCAAAGCTGTATCACAATTTAGGTTCTGCTTTGAACTAAAAGTATATAATTGGAAGAAATTACTTTTTAATTTGTAGCAAGACAGTAAGCAAGAATTGTAATATATTACAGCACTGCAAAAAATGACTTTCTTACTTAGTATTTTTGTCTTTTTTTCAGTACAAATATCTAAAATTCTTTATTTTCTTGATGAGCAAAATGACCTTAGAAAATAAGTTTAATTTTTAGACAAAAAATATACGATTTAAGTGAAATTGTGGTTAAAACAAGCAAAAATATCTGCCAATGGGGTGACAGTAAACCAGCATTGGAATATATTACAGAATATATTATAAAAATAGCTTTTTTTACTTTGTATTTTTGTCTTGTTTTCAGTGCAATATCTACAAATTCTTAAATCAAGATGTATTTTCTTGATGAGCAAAATGACCTAAGAAAATAAGTTACATTTTTAGACAAAAAAATGAAAATGGTGCTAAAACAAGAAAATATCTGCCAATGGGGTGAGATTTTTTTCTTAAAATAAGTGATTAAGAAAAATGTAAACTTATTTCAATTTTTTTTTCTCACCCTATTGGCAGATATTTTGGCATATTAATTTAAGAATTTTTAGATATTTCTATAGTGAAAACAAGACAAAAATATTAAGTAAGAATAATAATACTAAAGAAAAATACTAAAAAGTCCGGTTTTTAGACAAAAATTATAAACTTTATTTAGTTATCTTATTTCTAGATTTTTTTCTCCCCCATTACACTGCAAAAAAATTATTTTCAAGAAAACATTTTCTTAGTATTTTTGTCTTGCTTTTAGTAAAAATATCTAAAAATTCTTAAATTAGGATGCTTTTTCTTGATGAGCAAAACGACCCAAGAAAATAAGTCTAGTTTGTAGGCCAAAAAATATCAAATTTAAGTGATGTTGTGCATAAAACAAGAAATAAGATCTACCAATGGGGTAAGCATATTTTTCTTGAATTTTTCTTGAATTTAGTGTTTAAGAGAAATGTTCAAGATTTTTTGTTTACCCCATTGGCAGATTTCTTTCTTGTTTTATGCTCAAAATCACTTAAATTTGATACTTTTGGTCTATAAACTAGACTTATTTTCTTGGGTCGTTTTGCTCATCAAGAAAAAGCATCTCAATTTAAGAATTTTTAAATTTTCCACTGAAAACAAAACAAAAATACTATGTAAGATTGGTAATACTAAAGAAAAATACTTAAAAGTCTAGTTTTTAGACAAAAAAAGAAACTGAGTAAATTAGTGCTTAAAACAAGCAAAAAAATCTGCCAATGGAATAAGAAATATTTTCTTGAAATAAGTTAACTTTTTTCATAAACACTTAACACTTATTCAAGAAAAAGGTTCTTATTCCATTGGCAGTTTTTTTTTTTTTTTTGCTTGTTTTAAGCACAAATTCGCTTAAATTGTATTTATTTATTTTGTCTAAAAACTAGACTTATTTTCATAGGTAATTTTGCTCATCAACAAAATACATCTTAATTTAAGATTTTTTTATTGAAAACAAGAAAATACTAGATAAGAAAGTCATTTTTTGCATTGTAAAACTGTTAACATCTAATTCAATAAAAAAAAATATATTCAACTTTTATTTTAATACATTTTGTAAACTCCTGTGACCCTGCATTGCTCCCATGTTTTCTACAACTGAACGAAGACCACCACAAACTCTGCCTCATTTTTGATGCAAGGGGTTCTGGGAAATTTTTTCCAAAAAGCACACTATTTTTACAGATTGAAAAGCTATTCGGGTTAAAAAAGGGGCTAGACTCCACTTATCATCTGAGAAGCTATAAAGATGGGTTCACCGACACTACATCATCACACAAATTCAATACATTAATCCGCACCCCTCCAAGCTGTCCACATAAGCTAATCTTTTTGACATTAATTTAAGTAACCTGCAAGGGATATTGTGAATAATAAATATGACCGATCCCATATATGCGATTTGGCCTACAAAATTAATGTTGTGGATCTGCATTGCATCTTAGTTTTTTATCATTTAATTCAGTATTCTTTAGTTCTGCCCTCGTTCATCCTTTCTAGATGGCAGTTTTGTGTTATCAACCCTATAAGTTAACATAAGTTAAGTCTAGAGGTTCACAAGTCTACAAGTCTATTTTAAGCTATGTTGAAAAACTTTACGCAAATCCTGTTCGCCTACGGATTTAGCTGGTTGTGGACGAGCTCCTGCGTGTATGTGTGTGCACCATCGGGCAATCTGATCTAGCCACTGACGGCTCTATTAAATCATTTAAGAGGTGGCTGTGAAATCCTGAGGATTGATTTTCGTTTAAGCTCACCGTGGTTTTTGCTAACTTGATTATTTTTGGACCACTTTGGGTACATCAAAAAGACACAGCTAGCCTCCTCGACTCCCCTCAGGAGGAATCGCTACCTCTTCTGCTCTCTGGAACATGGGATTGAGTTCCAACTTTCAAGACTTAATCTTGATGTCTTCCTCCAAATAAATTGGAAGAAAGCGACCAAGTAGGTGGTGTTAAGCCGAACTAAGCAGCTCTTGGCTGGAAACAGGACTAAGCTTATAGTACCCCTCTGTGTAGGTAGACTTCATAGATGACCTTGAGACCACATCCTATACCAAAACTAAATTGGATCAATACCAGAAGTTTGGCCTGGCATGATACCAGCATCTGGAAAGTTTTGTTAATAATAAAGCGACAGATGAAATAAACCGAGGCTTTCAATAGATTGAATGATTCTATTGAATATAAATAATTCACATTTATAATCTAACAAAGATGCTTTGGCCTTAAGTGTTTGTGCAAAGCAAGTATTTGTTGGCTTCAATGATAATCAAATTGTTTCAAACAAAAGACTGAATAATATGACTTCACCGTTCTGGATTCTGGATTTGATTTATGATATTCAGTATCTACTGAATCTTGCATTGGTTTTTATGCCTCACATGCATAAATTGCATATTGTCATGTACCAAAAATGTGCAAAAACAGAAACCTTAATAAAGAGTCTGCACTGTATTAATACTTCATGCTTAGGGACTTCCTTTCCCAAGGTCCAGATGTACAAAGCACATCCGTGCTTATGAATATATACATCCATACAAGTTAAATCTGACCATGTGAAACTCCAGCACATCTAGTAAGTGACAGCATGATTAACAATGATTGTTTGCAAGGGAAAATCGTGTTCGAGGGGTTCAAAACTGTGTCGAGTCCCAGGAGCATAGCTTCATTTTAATTTAAAAAGAGTATGTAGGTCCCCATGCAGTTCAAATCATTTTGCTAGAACAGGCGGTGGGACAAAATAATTTTGGCTGGGTGCAAAAGTCAAAAATCATTAAAAGTGTTTGAGACGGAGTGTGTGTTTTTGTGTCTTGATTTTGAGGTTGTGTTACTCACCCCTTCTGCTGGGTAAGCCTCCCAGCCAAGGTCTCCCAGAGCGGACATGGTGTCCAACAACGTAACTTCAGAGAAGGAAAGAGAAAGAAAAAGTAATGATTTGTTAAAGTTCAGTAAACCTCATGACATCTCGTGAAGAAAATAAGCTGGTTAGACGATAGAGATTGCATATTTGGCGACTAAATCACGCAACGGTTGCCGACAATCAGGTTCATAGCCTGAGGGACGAGAGTGCAGCCCTGCGGTTTAAATCATTCCCACAATGCCCTCGTTCATCCTGTGGAGAAACCTAATGCTGGGAACCTATTACAAGAAAAAGACTGTTTTGCAAATCAGAGATATCAATAAAAACGTTTTTATGACTTGCACTGCGTTACGGGCAAAACAAAGTCCGCTCTCAATCACGGTATTGATGGTTTTCATTTCTGGAGTGTGTATGTGCGTGTGCCAAGGGGACTGGGTCAACAAACCATCTAAGTGGCTATTTAATTCTGGTGCTGGTGCCCCCCTCCCCTCATCCTGAATGACTCAAACTGTGTTTTTTGCATTCCTGGGTAATTAAGGTCTCGGCACTATCGGACATTAATTTTTAATCAGTTCAGATGTCGCTTTTTCATTTTGAGAGAAAGATATAATAATATTTACTTTAATAATGCATGTAAGGCACGGCCTCTGTGGGCTTTTGTTTGTTTGGAAAGTACAGATTTATTTTTACAATTCATTCTGGTGTGCAAGATAGCCATAATTGAATTCACTATAGAGGGTATGCACATGACGTCACCTTCGGCGAAAGTGACTGCAGTTACCAGTGTTGGGGAAAGTTAAAAGTAATGCATTACAATATTAAGTTACTCCCCAAAAAAGTAACTAATTGCGTTACTTTGTTACTTTTCATGGAAAGTAATGCTTATGTTACTTTTAAGTTTCTTTTAAGTTACTTTTTCTTATACTTGGCTGAGGCTTGATCTCTTTCAGGCCTTGCAGGTGTTAGGGTTAGGGTTAGTTTTTGTTTTACATTTAATATTTAAGTAGATTAACGTACTTTTACTCAAGTAATAGTACACAATTTTAATGTAATTAGGTATTATTAAATAAATTTTAATATGCAACATTAAAGAATACACAGTATGATTATATGCTTTAGAATGTAGTGAAGGAAAAAAAATCCCATGACAAACACCCTAATAAAGCACAGATGCTTGGAAAATGTAACTAATGTAACTAATGTAGTATTGTCCACCTCTGCTATCAAGTCCAACTAAATTAAATTTAAGATGATAATAGTCGGTTTTACTGGCATTTTCGCAGCAGCCACTATGAAAACCAGCCTTTTGTTAAACGTTTGCCACTTAACAGGGCGAGCTCCAGCATGGTCACATGGAAAAGTCCTTGTATATTAGGATTATCAGTAAATAATGACTAAAGTTTTTTGTTAGCCTTGTGTACAGGCCAGAATGAAACTTAATATATAAACGTATGTACTGCTTTTGTAATATTTACTGTGTCTTTGCAGCCTTTTCAAACCTCTAAACCCAAGGCCCCGTGTGAACACAAATAAAAAAGAAGCAATATGACATAAGGACATGAGTATATGGCAGATTTTATTTTTTATTTATTAAGTAAACAGGGCTCCAGAGTCCAGACTAACTTTTTCACTAGGAGCACAGTGGCCCCCAACTGAAATTTTTTGGGGCGCAACCAGAAAATTTAGGGGCACACGCCGTAAATCAACATGCTAACCAAATATTCACATTTCTACAAATTTCCACTGTATTACTAATAAATACTTTAATGATAAATGCAGAAAGTACAATGTGCAGTTTCAAATTCAGTGTCACATCACAAAAAAAGGTAAATTTAACTGGTCGCACATGTGCGACTGGATGTAAAATTCAGTGGAACACTCTCAAATTTTGGTGGCAGTCTGGAGCCCTGGTAAACCATTGTTTTAAGTAAGTTATTTTTCAAGTTTATGGTAAATAATAGTACAGTTCATTCAAATACACTTGAACATATGAAGTCTTGGATTATACATAAATATGATAAATGCCTACACACTCACACACTCACATGTACATACTTTCATTCTTGCCTTCTCTGTAAGGTGAAAGCCCTTTAAAGACACATTTCCAGTCAATGCTTTAAGATATCAGCACAAGCGAATGCTGAGCAAGGCACATTTTACATATTGGAGTTATTGGCATGCACATCTTAAGTGGTTTAATAGCCTTGTTTCCTTTGCACTCGTTAGAAATCAATGTTTAAAACTGTAAAAAAAGGTCAAAACTAAAGGTTCACAATGGTGTGTTTAGCTATCCTGTGTGCTTGTGATTGGGTTATGTGATTTATAAGGACAGGGAGGTGATGATGTAAGATTAATGGACTTAGATTCATGATTCATAAACACCACTTTACACCAGACTGACTGTAATCCTTCACTCAATGAGAGATTTACAACACGTCTAAGTGCTGACACCACAGAATAGCCCAAAGTACTTGAGTGATGAAAATCTGTGAAAGTTCATAGTTCATGTGTAAGAAATATTACAGGGGTTTATTTAATACATATAAGTCCTAAACAAGCAGTTTTGCTACACATTTTATCAGTATTAAATCTATTTCTAAATGTTACACACATTGGCCAACAAAATAAGCACAGAAAATGTGATCTGCAGGTTGTATGCTGGTAAACAGATTTTCATTTAAAGGATAAAACAATCCCACATATATAACCAAAAATGTCATTCTTGGTGTAAACAAATGACAAAAGTAATGAACATTTGAACAAACTTGATCTAAAATCCAAAACATCCATGGGAAAATGTGGGAATACAGCTTACAGTGGAAAGCATTGACAGTTTTCCAATGAGATTTGACTACTTTTTTTGTGACCTTTTGGCGTACTTCGCATATACGTAAGGTCGCGCTGTGGTTTAAAAGTGCTTATTTTGTATTTTCCTTGGCAAAAATGACTATTGTTTCTCTAGATGAGACCCTTATGCCTCATTTGGGATCGTTTAGAGTCCTCGACTCGACTCCCCTCAGGAGGAACCGCTCCCTCTTCTGCTCTTTGGAACATGGGATTGAAACTGTAAACTGCTGGGGTGCAATAAATCTATTAGAATGAGAAAAATCCTGCTTCCCTCTAAAAACTTAATTTCTTCTCGACTAAACAAATAAAGACATAAACAACTTGGATGACATGAGTAAATTATGGTGATTTTTTTTAATGAAAGTGGAGTAATCCTTTAAAATAGTGTAACTAAATGTTATTCAAAAAATATATTTCTGTTTCATAAAAAACAAAAAGACTAGAGATCATTGAGACTTTAATAGAAAAGCCTCTCAGATGTTTCTTCTGATAAAAGCACTCACGTGTTTTACATCTTTCATCATCAGGGCCGGCGTCAAGGGGGGGCATTCGCGGGCCGTGCCCCCCCAAACAGGTTGTTGTGCCCCCCTACAAACTTTTTTATTAATTTAATATATATCAAGAATAATTAAAATAAATTAAACATTGAATGTTTCATGACTTTTAATTAGGGATGGGCAATATAAACGATATGCAATATAAACGATAGAAAATTGGCATACAATAGAGATTTTCAATCTATTGCACTATCGCGATAATGTGTGTTGATGACACAATCTACCCGCGAACTTTAGCCACGAGCTGCAGCCGAATAAACATGGATGAAAGCGTCAGCGAAACAGAGGAACTTGTGAAAAAGACCGATGCAACATCTATTTTTTGGATTTAAGCCATAAGTTACATAAGTTAACTGCTGCTCCACGCGCGAAATTGCCATTATGGTCTAGTAATTGTGAAACATGCAATATATATATCTATGCAGTATAGTCCCCACAAGCATTTAAAGTGTTTAGTGTTAAATAATTAACTGTGTTTTTAGCAGATAGTCGATCTTGTCGGCTTTATCATTTTAAAAGTAGATCACCACACAAAAAAGTCTGGACACCCATGCTGTAGAGTGTGTCAGGCAAAAGTTCCAGCTAAGAAGTAACAAGGTAACAAGACTAATCTGGCCATAACGGTTTACTTTTACTTACTTTTTTTAGCAGTTTGGCTTTTGTAAGGGTCTATATAACCTGTTCTGAAACGAGTCTATTGAAATTATTATATCGCAATACATATCGCTATCGCAAGAGGCTGCAATGTATAATGCAATATGGATTTTATGCCATATCGCCCATCCCTACTTTTAATGTAATCAAATGAGGAAAATATAGTGGATATGTGTTTTCTTTAATTAAAATAGACCAGTTGGTTGTATTGCGGCGTCTCATGCGTCTTTAGCACATTTGTGACTTGATACTAGCAACGTGTTTTTTCGTTTTATGGATCGTGTAAAATATGGATATTAGAACATTTAGAACTAACCAGCACCGCCTGCTTCATCTGACTTCATGCAAACACCAACTGGCTCAAACTCGGGGATTAGAGGTTGAGGTGGAATTTTCAAATCTACAGGACACTGTTTTAAGGAAATTTAATGTTTGTACACGCCGCCTTCAGCTATTTTAAAGGTAAGTTAGCGTTGTTTAATGTACGTAAGATTAAATGTGAAGTGTGGCTATAGACCGTTAACAGAATTGTGACGTTATTATGGTAAAGCGGCTTTTAGGACGCTGTGTGCACTGTGCTATGAAACCCGTTCATTTCAATGGCTTGCGCTGTGCGCGCAGGGCCGCATTAACCATAGGGCTAGGCGGGGCTAAAGCCCCGTGGCCCGAACAAGTAGGGGGCCCGTGATTGGCTGTGAAGCAGATTGACTGCTACTAGACATCTGATTGCCAAAGCCTTACCACGCCCCCTACAAATTAGGTTTTTGCCGCCAGCCGCAGCACGCGCTTTTGAAGAAGCGCTGAGAGCGGAGAAGCGCCCGACGTCATTCGCGTCGGGCGCATTGTCCAATCGAATGAGGGGAGAGGCGGGCCTTACGTTGTAGTAAGGGAAGTTTACAAGGGCTTTGAAGAACCGGACTCCACTCGCTCACTTTCTCCTGCGTCTTTGTGCACCTCTCACCCTCAAACAAGGTCAGAGCAAGCGTCCTATTTTTAAAGTTTCTGCTAATATGACAGTTAACAGTAAAAGAGCGCTCACGCGTCAATATTTGATTGACAAGACAGCTTACTCGGTGGTTGCTTAGCAATATAAAAAGCCGTGCCGCACTGTATAGGCTGTATAGTCGCAAAACGTAGAACAACATTTGGTCAGACATCACTTTAAAATGGCATAAAATTGTGGAATGCTTTACCATCAGAAATTAAAACTAGGGCTGCACGATTAATCGTTTTTAAACCGAAATCGCGATTTAAATGGGTGCGATTTTCGAATCGCAAAAGATGCGATTATTTCGATTCAGTACTATCAAATATAACAATCATCCAGTACGCCGTTTGTGACAGTTCGCTTCATGCGCATTTAACGTTTGATGCAGTTTAAACCAATAGAGTGCATTAACACTGAGGTGCTGACTGAACGTCAGATAACACCATTGCGCGAGCAGCAGTTCAACTCCCCAACAAAGTGTACGGCTATATGATTTCCACGATGCGGAAAACACGGACAGAATCGCTAAATGCATACAAATGGAATTAACTGCACAACGCGAAATGTCATGGAAGTTGGCAGATTTTGGATTCAGTCATTTTTAAAACCCATTATAATTCATTAACCGGCAAATGAGAGGACAGAAATGCGCGAAAACATTTCCCTTTTGTGTAATGTTGGACTTAAAGAAAGGTGTATATACGTCTGTTCTCGTCATGCATCGCAAACAATGACAAGCGCCTCATCAGACGATAAGCAGGTTTCATTAAAGCCCGGAACACAGCAGACGAAAGAGGTACATGATACTTTCTTGCACGCGCACATCCGCACCGCTTTGAAAGTATATTTACATGCACGAGGGTTCATGAAGCGCGCACACAGCAAGTAGTCAGCACACGCGTGCTCACTAAACTTAAGTTTTCCTTCTTGTCTAATTGAACATAAACAGCTGGATGTTTATCAGTACATTAAAGCAGAGCAGTTTTAAAGCTGTCTTGTGTCTTAAAGTGACAGTAACCTGGTGCTTTCTGTGTCAGAAATGTTTATTACACACCAACAATTAAAATCACTCCTTACTTTTAACTGAACAAGCTTCTGCAGCTCAACATTTAAAATCATACAGTGAGGACTGTGCAGTGTTTTATTTGTATTTTTTGCTTATGTTAAATCATAGATTCTAATAACTAATATATTTACATTTATTACAGTTGCCTGAAAAGTAAAACAAGATGAGTATAGACTTTTGATTAAAAGAAAAAACTAAACATTTGCTTGTCAGAAGCATTGTTGTAGTGACAGCCAAAATACATTGGCCTATAGCCCTATATGTTATTTAAAAAAAAAACTTTCAATACATTTTTGTTAAACTGTATTTTGTTTAATGTTCTTAAAAGTGTGTCTGCAGAAGAGCAAAGTCTTGCAGACACCTTGGTACAATGTTTAAGAGGTCTTAAATAAACAGTAGCACAGCATCTTTCTTTGGTGCTATTAAAACCACCACAACAAACCTGGATGTAGCTTTTTTATTATATACCAATGAATCGCACTTTAAATCGCGAATCGCAATTTTGAGCAGAAAAATCGCAATTAGATTTTTTCTCCGAATCGTGCAGCCCTGATTAAAACACTGAAAGGACTCAAGGTTTTTAATACACATTTAAAGCAATGGCTAAAACTGAAACAACTTTGTGAACGCTGATTATACAGGCTACAACTTAATGTATACATTTGTTTAGATTCTGTGTTATAGTGACTACTACATCTATTTAAGCCCACATCTTATTTGATGTATTTGATGTATTTATTGTATATATTTTAATAGCTATAAATTTGTGCTTCAATACTCTGTAATCTCTGTTTTAACCTTACAAGCCTAACCAGGAACAGGGGTTGCAAATTAGTCTTGGCTATAAACCTGTATGCATGGAATCTACTTTGTATTTTTTATAAAGCAATGTTTTATCCATTTGTCCCTGTCAAATAAACATTAAATAAATATAAATAAATAAATAAATCAAACATCAGAAATAAAGTAATTTACTGCCATTGACTGAATCACTTTTGTAAAATAAATAAGAATGAATGTTGAATTTATAGTGAAAGATAGGTACTGTATATTTGATTACTTTACACAATATAATATTATTCAGTGCTTTAAGTTTTTCAAGTAGGTCGATTTCTTGTGTGCCTTTGTTCTATTGTTATTAATTGTAACTCTTGTCATCAGTAAGCTTGAGATTATTTTCTTAAGTGACTATTATTTTTTGTGATATGGAAATTGGTCAAAAGAATTCTGAAATGTTAGTGGCATTAAATTTCCATATGATAAAATTCTTATTAAAAGTAATATAACTTGACTGTGAAGTATATCATTATTGTTAGATAAAATGACTCGTATAATGATAAAACATTTAGCTCATCGCCCACCCCTATATTCGCTATTAGCAAGTCATGTTTACAGGTTAGTGTTAATCTAACAGCTTTTTTCGTGCAACTGTTATTCTGAATTATTCTAGATTATATTTATGTAAAACAACTTCAGCAGTGTTTTAGAAAAATGTGTTCTCTCTGTAGTTGGTGACCTAAAGTGGTGTTGGGGGGGGCCTGCAGTAATTCATAGCCCCGGGGCCCAGTGAGCTCTTAATGCGGCCCTGTGTGCGCGAGGGTGGTTTGTTGTTGCTCACGCCGCAGTCGAGTTCAAAATAGTTTTGCGCATAGTTTGTGATCTTTTGCACTTTATACGGGAAATGAGCTGACAGTCTGTACCAGTTGTATGAGTGTGTGCTTGCACTGTATTTGTTGTTTTAATGCCTTGTTCTTGCAAGTTATTGTTGCTATTGCGCGCCCCCTCTTGGAAGCCATGTGCCCCCCTGTTAGTTATGGTCTAGCGCCGGCTCTGTTCATCATTTACTCATCCTCATGTTGTTCTAAACCTGTATGAATTTCCATTTTCTGATGAACACAAAAGGAGATATTTTGAGAAATGATGGTAAACACACAGCAGATCACAGTGACTATTGACTTCCATAGTAGGAAACAATATTTTGGAAGTATTGTGATAAATGATGGAAAGCACACAGTTGATGGTACCCATTAAATTTCATCATATTTTTTGTATTCCTACTATGGAAGTAAATGGACACTATATGCTGTGTGTTTACCATAATTTCTTAAAATATCTTCTTTTGTGTTCATCAAAAAAAGAAAGAAATAGGTTTAAAACAACATGAGGATGAGTAAATGCTGACAGAATTTTCATTTTTGGGTGAACTATCCCTTTAAGGTAAAAATATATATTTTTTTAAACAACTAAGCGTATTTATTCTCTTTAGCTTTTGAATAAGTTATGTTTGTTGTATGTTTTTAATGTTATTTATCTTGTAAAGCACTTGGGGGCAACGTCTGTTGTTTGGAAATGTGCTATATAAATAAAGTTAGTTGCTTGCTAAGCCAGAACAACTATTGTACTGCACACTAAAAACATAGATTTCCAAAAATGCATAATAGGACCCCTTTAACAATTCACTGATTTGTTTCCATGTTATGCCCCTTCTAACGCCTAAAAACCTGCTACTTAAAATAA
The DNA here is from genome assembly GCF_027580225.2 of Misgurnus anguillicaudatus. Lineage (NCBI taxonomy): Eukaryota > Metazoa > Chordata > Actinopteri > Cypriniformes > Cobitidae > Misgurnus > Misgurnus anguillicaudatus. The sequence goes on along the minus strand of NC_073338.2, from coordinate 39,695,061 downwards.
AAATAACATAACTTAACTCCATTAAGTCTCCTGTGCTATAAAAGAGCAACCTCTGAGAAATAAAGGGTGTTTTCACATATAGTTCATTTTAAAAGAACCAAACCCAGTTCACTTAAAGTGAACCAGGAAAGGAACTAGCTGAATGTGACCTCAGTCCTTTTGGTGTTCACAATATAGTGGACTCAAAAGAGGACCCAGTTCTCTTTTTGGTCCTCTTCAGAACTAAAGTGATCTCAGACCTTTTCTTGTTCACATCACAACTTCAAAAGAACTCAGATCCCAGCTTTCTGTGCAGCAGTTTATTTTGATACAATGTCCAAACAACATGCAAAGCGGACCGGGACCTCATTGATTTCACATATCAAAAAGAAATCGAACCACAAAAGAACCCAAAAGCGAACCGTACTCAGACCACCTCCTGACGTGGTCTGAGTTCGGTTCACTTCTGGGTCCTTTTAAGGGGGTCTGAGATCACTTGGTTTGTTCACATATACACCCTGAACTGATCTGAGAGCGTTTGGAGGGCTCAAACGAACTAGGTGTGAAAACACCCAAAAATGACTGCTGGGGTCTTTGTCTCCCATTCAAATCCTCTGGATTGATGAGGAGCACTTTTCCAAAGAGCTCCACGCCTGTTGCAACATTTACACCCTGGTGACAGTGACATATGTAAATAAATACAACTGCAGCGAAAGTGTGTCAGAGCGTATGCTGAGGCCATTTGCACAGCGCGCAGGTAACATTTGGCTATGGAAAGGTCACGCTTAAAAACTGCACAACGGAAAAAAATAGCTTTTCTGTGTTCACTGTTTAGATAAACCAACTGATTACTGATGTCTAGCACACTATGGGGGCGGAAGCTGACCCGATACAACAGCCGTGAGGATGAGAAGCACTAATTTCAGAAGCGTCAAAAAAAGAAACAATTTCGAAACAACAGAAGAAGAAAGAAGCCGGAACCAATGCGGAAAACACATGTGGATAACTGTTATATCAATTACTCATAGCAGCTGCTGATGAAGCCTGTGGGGGTGAAACAAATGAGTCCACCCCGAGACCTCAATTTAACAAAACACAACACCTCGCTTTTCTTCTCTGAGACTTCGTAAATACAACCACGTTCTTTTTTTTCTCTGTGCCTTAAGGGCTTTATGGGACATACGCATCTCTTTTCTGAAGCAGTCTGCTTGTATATTATTAGGGTTCTTGCTAAGGCAAGAAAATCCCTATTGCAAACCTATTATCGCAAACCTGTTTAGTAACCATAGTTATTTCAGTAGAGATCTCATTTAGAATAAAAAGACTAAAATGTAATAAGTAACACATCCCTGGAGCTTAAGCTTCTCATTGTCCACCTTTCCAGTCTCTTGTTCTGTTGTTCAGTCCCTGGGGAAGTCGATTCATCCACACGTGTAACTCAAACTTTGCCTGGACTCTAAGCTAAAAAACTTGCCCATAAGCATCCCTGCCCAGCTCATATTTATCATTATCCAGTCACAAAACATCAATGACTTGAAAAAAGAACACTTTACAGGAAGAGTCGTCTTTATATCACCATTTGCACTGCTATTGTTACACCATTTCTCTGTAGCTGAACTAGCAGAGCAAAACAAAGGTGTCACCTTGAATGAAAGTGTTTGCAAATGTTTTAAAACTTCATTATTTTCCAATCATACATACCCATTTTGACTGAACTCTATTTATATACACTGTCATCTGCACTAATGGTCATCTTTACTTTTTATCTCATTATCACAGTACACTGCACCTTCTCTATTTATGTGCCAGGGGGCGTATTACAGAAACTTTCTATCTTAGGTCTTAACTTAAGATATGATCTGTTAAATTAAGATTTTTCACAAATTCATATTACAGAAGCAAATCTTAAATTGATTTAGGATTCTCATCTTATCTCATCAAATCTTATCTCATCTCTAGTTAGGAAATCCCAAATCGCTTAATCATGTTCGGCTATCAACTGTAATGTCTGTTACCAAGCAACCAGCAATGCGTGAGCTGCTGCTACAATAAACAAAAGAATTGTCCTTTTAATTTCAATGGGCCAGAAAAATACATTTTATTAAATTCATAGTAATCATAGTCTGTGTTTTTTGTATTAGTGTTTTAGCACATCATCTATCAGTTACCATTCAATTTAAACATTTAATGTGACTTACAAAAATTAAAAAAATTATTCTTCCTAAGTGCTAGGATACTATTGTACATTTCAACATTTGATAGAGACATGACAAGAAATAGATGCTGAGTCAAGTGTGTACTGTATTCACTATGATCCCATCAAGTGTTCACGGATAAGATAACGGTTTTTTAATAATGAGGGACGACAGAAATTGAAAGATCGCTCCACTAGTGAGAAACATTGTGATTATGTGAATGTGGAATGTAAAAAACATTCAAAGAGTAATCCAAACACAAACATTGCTGTTTTTCATCCTGCACTTTGTTAAAAATTGTAATGTCATTCTCCCGCAGCTCTATCATAATGTGATTGTTTCAGCTGGCTATCATTAAAATTTTAAGTTAGGACACCTGTGAGGTTACCCTAAAGTTAAGACCGTTTTTAGGGTGTTTTGTCAAGTAAGGATGCTTCTGTAATACCACTTTCCTATCTGCAGTTAAGATAAGATAATGCATTTAGGAACATCATTCTGTAATAGCTTTTGCCTTAAATGAGGTCCTTACTGAAATTACCATGGTTACCAAACAGTTAAGATAAGATTTTAAAGTTAGGACTTTTCTGTAATACGCCCCCTGGTCTCTTAACATTTGTAGGTTTTCACACTTTAGTCATAATATTATGTAATATTGGTACTTGGATTTGTGCTTAGATGCTGACTGTATTTCACTGGGCAGAGTACTAATAGAAACCCAGATGTATCTACCCAATGAAAACTCTATAGGTATGGGAGAGTATGCATGTTGATGTACAAGACGAGTACAGATGAACGCCACCGCAAAGTTGTATTTCTGCTTTGCAGACTACTGTAAAAAAAGCAGTTTAAGGGTCAGATTTACAAACAGCTTGCGCCAGCGCAAACCATAATTTTGGCATTAAATAATGATTGTTGGGATTTACTAAAGACGTGCAATGGATAATTAGCGGTAAAAATGTGTGGTCTAGTTATTTTTGCGACTAATCTTATTGCATATGCATTTCTAGGAGTTTCCCTTTCAGACGCAACATTTTGGGGAGGAGATTATTTAAATTATTTGCGTAATGTGATTTACAAATGTTTGTGCGTGTGTTATGACTGGTATTTGTGCTGATATTTAACGCAGAAAAAAAGCATGTCTTAAATTACTTTTCGCTTGAAATGGCTGAAATTATAAAAAAGACGCATCACTGATTGTGTAATTTCATTTTTTAGTAAATAACCCACAGATATGACATGCATTCTGACCATTCCATCAGCGTTTATTTTTTTTGTGTGCTTACATGATAATTTGCCCCGTTTTGTAAATCTGGCCCAAATAACTTAATTATGCAAGTCTACTTTTTTAAGCTTTGACCTTTGATAATTTAACAAAACTTCAAAAAACAAGTTGTAATTGTTTCAGTGCTGGTAGCCTTTCGGGCAGGCACTTTTCAGTTTTTGGTATCCCGAAATGCAGTGCTGGGCAAGCTACTAGGAAAATGTAGTGAGCTAAACTACCAGTTACTTTACATTAAATGAAGCTTCACTACACTGAAGCTACCCCCCTGGGAAATGTAGCAAACTAAGCTACATCAATAGTAGTCTCAGCCTCAGACGTCACGCCCACAATCTGTTGGCTGAACGTCTGATGTTTTTCGTACACTTTTCTGGAAACCCTGTGAGAATGTTAAAGTCGTCTTTGATTGGTTGGAAAAAAACGGATTTCCAGGAGACGCGAGTGTCGCGATTAGTTTCAGTCCCTGGAAAACAAAGCTCTGACGTTCCATTGAGGAAGAGAATCAGTCGTGTTCACGTGGATAATAATGAGCAGTTATCATGATCAGCTAAACATTGGATTCTCAAAAATATGCATAGTTCGCGGCATCGACTCTCTAAAAGACGTCCAAGTGTTTTCTTTAAGGCAGTTAGTGGAGTTTAAAAGTTTGGTTCTCCTGAATTGCTGTTAAAAAGTGGAGAGATATGCTTCAAACAGACGTTTAACAGGATCGTCTCATTGGTGTGGCTGTTGATGAAGTGCTCAACGTTGTCCTATGGTGAGTAATGTTGTTTATTTAGATACTATTTGGTTGCGGCTGGTTATTTCAATAACTGACTTGTTGCCAGCCGGCTCGTTATTGTGGGGAGTCCGAAACGTGACGCTAGATGAAACAAACTGTGATTGGTTGTTTGACATGTCTGTCAAACAGCTCGTGGGCGGGCTTTGTCCAGAAAAAGCAGCGAAAAACACCAGACCTTCAGTATTGAAGTATTCTACTCCCAGAATAAAATGCACGAGTGAGCTGCCTTAATTTAAAAACACCTTGCCCTGCATACCTTACCACAGCTCCGAAACTTTCAGAGGTGTACGCCGGTCCAGAGCTACCTCTACCATCATTTAAAAATCAACTCCAGACACAGTAACGAGACCCGCCCTCCCCTTCACCCTGATTGGCCCCGACCTGACCCTGACTGTATGAAACAACTAATCAAACTGATGATGGCAGTGACATTACCCAATCAGAGGTAGAGCACGAGTCTTCACAGGATGCGAGTGGTAATGTTTTGTATGAATAAAGGCTGCACAACTTGAAAATACGGGAAAACAATGTCCTGTGTCGATTCAAAATGACGCGCTTATTCACAAATTCAGGACGACTTCAGAAATGTTTGGAAAATTGTAGCTTGTGTGGAAGCTACCGCACTACTTGGTCAAAAAAAGAGCTTAGCTACTAAAAAGCTATTTGATTTAGGCTATATCCACACGAAGCCGGTGCATTCCCTATCCGATCATTTTTTTCCTTGCTCTAAAAAAATAATCCGTAAACACGAAACCACTAAAACCGACTGAAACCGGTGTAGTATATATGCCGGACCAGTATGGGGCGCTGTAATTCTGCTACAGATATACACTATACACGGAGAAGAAGACTTTGAGCATGCGCATAACCAACGTATGGTGTTGTCCATTATCGCTTGTTGGTCACCACAATTGCATAGAAGCAATAGATTTTGCTGTAATAAAGCTAGTAGGCTTTAGTTGCTTCTGTAGCACGAACACAATCACATAGTCCGCCGTTATTGTTGTTGCTGTTACGTGTGACGCTTCCGACACGTGATGTGATGACGTTTTCGCTTCACAAAATATACGGATTGGCTGTACAGACGAAACCGCAAGGGTGTCGGTTTCAGATTTATCCACTTTAGGACCAGGTTTCAAAAAATAGCGGTTTCACTCTCTGAAATCGCCGGATCCGTGTGGATGAAACGCCAATACGATAACAAATTTATGCGTATACAGTGATTCGCGTCTCCGTGTGGACAGCCCCTTAGAAAGCAGCTAAGCTACCGCCAAGCTACTGAAAAATGTAGTTAAACTACTAGCTTCGCTACTTGTAGTAAAGCTACTGCCCGGCACTGCCGAAATGTATGCATATAAGTAGTAACCCGAGTAAAAAAGACATTACTTTTAATGTAGAATATTGAGACAAAACATTTATCAAAACATAAATAACACACATAAAATAATTAAAATACAATCATCAATACATATATTTGCTTCTAACTGAACTGAAATTTCTATAAACTTCAGATTCTGAATCTGAAATATTAACTGAAGTCACAAATAAGAAAATGCCACTCGACAATGAAGGCATAGCACGGGGTTCCTCAATTAGTTTTCACAACAGGACATATTTTGCCAATACAAAGCCTATAGGGCCGCTGACCACAATGTTTGCTCTGCTTTTCTTCTTGTTGTTTTTTTGATGCTGTGGGTTTTTAACAAACAAAACCTCACTGGATATACTCACCTTTTAATATTGTCTAAATGGGTCACATAACTCACAGTTTGGATCATAAAAGTTTTTTTCCAGTTAGAGATTGGATCATTTGTCAGATCAGAAAAATAGGGGCTATTGTCACTTTAAGAGCGAGATCTGCATGTACACATATAGGCTGCATCTGAAACCGCATACTGTGACAGTACGTACTGAATGAGATGAAGTACCTACTTACTGACCCTTAAAGGTAATTTTAGAAAAGAACCTTCTTCTCCACTTTTTAAAAAAATGCAGTGTTTCCCATACATTGATTTATTTGTGGTGGCCCACCACAGAATCAACACTGGCCCCCACAAATAGAATTTTCATGATTCCCATTTACATTTTTATTTCACTATTTAAAACAGCTTAATTCGGCTTAAAATATAATTTGATATATAATACAGATCAAATACAGATACAGATCAAAGAGTAGAAGTGAAACATATTTCAGGTGCCAACACTAGATCAAACGCAAACACGACATGATGACGTCACATATATGCTAATTAGCGGGTGACGTCATCACCACCACAGTCTCTCAAAATCCTGTGGGAAACACTGAAATGCAATTGTCCAACACTCCTGATTGACAACTAGGAGGACCAATAGTGTTGATGATCCACCCAGAAAAAGAAAATCCTCCGCTATACCTTTAAAACCTTTAAAACAGTATATACTGTTTGAATGAGATTCGGACGTACTACTACCGGGGCATCATGGAATAGTAAAGTGTCCGTCGTATGCACACTTCAAAATCTAACCGGAAGTAGTAGGTCATCCGGGAACTTTTTGCCTACTGTTTTTGGAATACTATGAATTCTGACATACTACTCGCCTCACTGCTTTTTGCCTACTATATAGTATGGAAGTAGGCGGTTTCAGACGCAGTCATACTGTAGCCTTAATTCGCAATTCTCTTCCCTGCACATGCAATCTGTATCACTTTAAAGCTTGCTGCAGGAGATTTCATTTTAACGTAAGGATAGTAATAACTGACAGGACTATGTTGGAAGAATTTTGCGCAACAGATCCAGATTGTCAATGACAAATCAGTACTGTTGGCTTCCTGTACAGTTCGCGGCTTCGCATAATCGCAAATAGAAAGCGAAACTTAACGAGTGCGGGTTCAAAAACAAATGCATGAATTGCGTACACCATAATTACCCTACCAAATCTGTGAGAGAATGCAAAAGCATTTAAATATATTTTTCTCCCTATAAGTCAAGATTGCCCGATGGGCAGGGCAGAGATGCATTTTGGTAACCTAACTGTAAGGCACAATAGCCCCGAGACGTCGGACTAGATTTGCGAGCCCTATGTTTAACTTAATTTGTTAACATAAAAATAAAAATGTATATTAAAAAAGTGGCTTAACGTACCAGCACAAAAAATGAATACACATTGCTATACATAAGAAGAAAATTAAAATTTACCAGAAATTAAATTAATTGTTTTATTATTTTCTCGGTAGAAATAGGATTCATTTTTTCTGCTTGCATAACAATTTTCCCATGACCGCCTCGACTCATTGCATGCCCTGCAGACTCTTCACATGGTTTTGGTTTCAAACAGGCATGCTCGCGTATCGATTATTGTCGTCTGCTAGTGCTTTACATGATGGAAGAAAAGCTTAGAGACTACGGGACCATGTTACTGGAACAGGTCACCCGAGAGATTTGCCAGAGTCCAGGATTTTATTGTGAAAAATCAATAAATATGACACTTTTATCATAATCTATTGATCTGTTGCACTCTTTGTCCCTTGTATTAGAGAATCATAGTAGTTTTGACAATGTTTGTCATATATGAAATAAAAAGACTTATCTAGGCAAATTATTTGATTTTCATAATCTATAGACAGTAACTGTATGCAATTTAATAATGCATATATTTTATGTTTATTTTTTACAGTTTAATTGTTCGAATAAAAATTTTAATTGCATTAAAATATTGAATCAAATTTATTGTTTTATACAATGTTACCACAAAATGATCAGTTTATTTGTTAATTGTACATTTATACAAAAAACTTCCCAAGTGGGATGCAAATGTATATTTTGCAATAGTGCTTCAGGCGACCCAAGTTCGAGTAAAACTCCTTTTTACTCCCTCGCTGACCCTGTATAATTTCCTGTCATCTCTTCACTGTCGCTGTAAAGGCCAAAAACAACTTCCATAACCACACGCATCCACAAAAACCTTTTCTAGTTTTTTTGTCCACATCTCCCATGATGCTCCCTGCCGACAGCTTGAGTCCGGGCCAGGGGCACTTACGGACACTTTTAGATGGAAAAGCCCAGTGTTCCTCTGGCTGTGATCTGCACTTCCATCCCCTTTTGCTTTCTAATCCCATGCGAGAGAAGCGATGCTTTAATCTACCTGCCAGCAATCAGACACCCGGCCAGGCCTTTCAAAACCTCTGCGGACTTCACAAAGAGGGTGGCAGCCAAGAAAACACACACTTTGACACTGGTGTAAATACAGTACACAATTCGCCTACAAAACAGAATCAATATCTATACATAACATACATAACACAACAGTAAAAATAAGAAATGAGATTTCATAAAGTACAACAGCGCACACAAACGCAGCCCTCTCATCCTCTCTGATGCTTTTCTCTATCTGAATGAGGCCATCAGTGGTGCCTTGGGACTTTCGTTCCGCTCTCTACGACAGGGGCCAGAGTGTTGTCGTGGTAACAGGAGGATACAGGGGTACAGCGAGGGGGGAACTGAAGATTCGTGCTTTTTCTGTAGTAAGACATTAAGGGAAGCTGGAGTCTGTACTGTTCGGTCAGCCCATCTCAACGATGGGTCACTCAGCAGCCAATGGCACATTAGTGAGCACATAATCACTGCTGAGGACCGACTCGGCGTACCTGTGAGCTGATATCAGCATCATGTGCTGCATCCCTAATAAGCCAAAGCCATCAAAAAAGCATATGGTCGGGTTTCCTTTCTTTACTCCCAAACGCTCAGAACCAACTAAGACATTACTGCTGCCTTGAAATTTGCTTTAAATGATGTGAATTAGTGAATAAATATAAGGCACAACATTTTGGTAATACTATGACACAAATGCTGGGTTTACATTAAAACCAATAATTGGGTAAAATACATAAATTATCTGGGTTAATTTAAACCAATGGTTGAGCTTGTCCATATTATACTCATGACTTGAAACAACCCAGTATTTTTATAGTGCATGTCCTAATTTCTCTAATCCTAGCCCTTTTACTATGCCAGGTTTTTTCTACTGTACATAATGTTGTAACATCCCATTTAATGTGTTCGATTTAACCTAAATGATCTAAAATGCTCAATTAGAGCTTTATTGCATATTATTACATGGCTCATTGGAATGCTTGATTCTGATTGGCCAGTCGCAACATTAGCAGGTTTATTATTCCCAGATAACAACCGTTAAAAACTAAGGGCCCACTCACACTACCCAAACTAAACCAAACCGTGACCCAGCGCGATAGTCCCCCCCTCCCTACTCCCCTAGAAGCATGCACTCACACTGTACTTTTATCGATCCGAGCCCAGGCGCGCTTTCGTCTTTAGGATGCGATTGTTTTGAACAAAGCAGTAAGTAAAACACTCTCTTAAACGTGGAACCCATCGTAATGTTAAGTCTATGTTTTTATTCTGAGACGTTTGGTGCGCGATGACACACAGCCCTCTCACATGCCATCATATTGCTTAGTTGGTCTCACCACGTGTGCAGCTGAGACATTAACGTAAACCTGCTGCGTGCATAATAAGGTTTTTACGAAGGCAGATAAAGGTGAGTGGTCACGCAATTGACGTCTCTTCTTTTGAACCGCACATTGGCGTGACTTGCGATCAAATTGCGCTTTTCCAGCCTGTGCCCAAGTAAACCGCGCTCCAGCCCACCACTGCAGGCCAGCCAGGGCGTAATTAACCAAACCGTGCCCGGAGGCGCGGTACAGAACGTTCACACTAGTCAAACGAATCAGGCTTTGGGGGTCAAACTCTTCTGGTGTGGTTTGGATAGTGTAAGTCAGTTTCATATTACACAAAAAATTTAAATAAATATGTATTTTAATAACATACAGGTGCTGGGCATATAATTAGAATATCAAGAAAAAGTTTATTTATTTCACTAATTCCATTCAAAAAGTGAAACTTGTATATTATATTCATTCATTACACATATTGATATATTTCAAATGTTTATTTATTTTAATTTTGATGATTATAACTGACAACTAAGTAGGGCTGCACGATTTGGGTAATTTTTCCCATTGCGGTTATTGCTGCTAATATTGCGATGTGCGATTGCGATTATACTAAATGGTATCATGAGTCAACTTGATGGGTTTTAAGGAAAATCCACACACAGTTTAGCTAAAATGTGTATTTGTAAAACTAGAAATGTTTTCGTATTGCCACGTGATATAGCAACTGCTCAGTGTCAGTAATCCTAAATCCAAAATACCGCCATACAACAGACATAGTTTTTTTTTTTAGCTACCAGATCACTGTCAACCTCATCTTCGCTCTGGTATAAGTGACGACGCACACCACACACGTGCATGCCACACGTGCACTGCCTTTTTGGTTCGTTTTTCTTTCTTTTTAAAACAGCAAGCAAAATCATCAAACTGTTATCAGAAAGTTTGTGTTAACAAATCCACACATTTATTTATTTAATATAATAGCAACATTTTGCTGTCATATAATTGCACAGGCTGACATTGCGATTGCGATTGCGATGCGATTAATTGTGCAGCACTACAACTAAGGAAAATACCCAAATCAGTATATATTGTTAAAAAGTTCAATTTTGAAGACACCTTGTGCCACACTATAATCAGCTAATTAACTCAAAACACCTCCAAAGGCCTTTAAATTGTCTCTCAGTCTAGTTCTATAGGCTCCACAATCATGGGGAAGACTGCTGACTTTACAGTAGTCCAAAAGACGACCACTGACACCTTGCACTCTTTGTGCAAGAAACAAAAGGTCATTGCAAAAGAGGCTGCCTGTTCGCAGCGCTCTGTGTCCAAGCACATTAACAGAGAGGCGAAGGGAAGGAAAAGATGTGGTAGAAAAAGTTATTAATTATATGACCAGCACCTGTATATGACATTATATTTACAAATGATTATAAGCAAAGGGATAATGTTTAGGCAGCCGGTTGTTATCGCGAAATAAGCCCCTTTAGTATGATACAAGACCCTATGCTTCGCATCAGTTCCTGATCACACTATCTGGGCTTATTTCTGTTATAGCATCCGGCTGCCTATATTATCCCTTACAAAGCATACTGTTATTGGCCATAACATAAAAATAATAACTGACCAAATGGTTTTTGCCACTAAATCCATAATATTGGATAATGTCAGTTACAAAAAAAGTCTGTTAACTTACCAGCGAAAAGAGACTAGTACTTATCTGAAACTCTGCAAAGCTATACAAGCACTGACACACACAAAACTGAGGATAAGAGAGAAGGCAAAGTGAACACTTTCTCTTAAACACACACACTCTCTCTGACCATCACACAGCAGGACAAAGCTTGGAGTCTTGGGAACACAAAGCTTTAGAAGACAAGATTTTTGAGTGACAGCATCCTCAAGTCCCTCGGCACCGAATTGGCCACAGGAGGGAAAGAGAAAGACTTAGAGAAAGAGAGAGAGAGACAAGAAAGAGTGAGAGAGGCTCAGAGAAAGAGATTTTCAGTCCGTCCAGGCTGAAGCTCATTGGCATACAAATCCTTCCAACAAACACATCTCCATTCTGTCTCTTTTTTCCCCCTATCAGCTGCCAGGTCGCCCTGCTATTGTACTGCCAACATCAGCCGCGGTCTGGAGAGTGTATGGAGAATAAAGCTCTCACACAAAAACACTCTTTTCCTCTTCTTTTCATCTCTTTCATTCTCCTTTTCCTCTGGCATTTCCCACTGGCCATCAGTTTCTACACCGGCTGAACAAAAAGAAGACAAAATTCCCATAATCACTCAGTAGCTGGATGCAAACTGTTTGATTATATTCGCAAACCTGAGTATCCCTTTCACGGCGAGCCATGTGAGAAAAATATTTAATAAAATAACTAAAATATGATTAAGGATCCACAACTACAGTTCTGGGGATTTTGGTGCTAATTTTGAGGATTTTGGTGCCTGGAGATTAGATTGTACGATCAGATCTCTACAGTAAGAAAACACCTCCCACATGATCACATAAAACTGAATAGCAAGTTGCAAATTTACAGCTCTCAACAAAACAAACTATAAAAATATATTTATTTGTCACTTTCTGCTTGAGCGGTTTGAGACAGGAAATCCGAATCTACCAGGAAAACCAATATTTCATTTGCATGCAAAATCATGCACACCACCACTTTTCAACTAACCTCAATACATCCATTTACTGGTAACCACCGACAGTCTTGTGATTCATTATTGTATCACTTTTACTTACAGTATTTACCAAAAAGATGCTACCCAAATGACCAAGGTGTATAGTTTTACAGTTAAGTGGTGCATTACTTCAATTACTGCTCCTTTATCACAAAATGTCGACTTAAGGACGACATAAAACTGTATCAGGTCTCAAAAATGGCATGAAATATCAGAGTGACCCAGGAAGCAAGCCGTCCGGAGGAGGATGTTGGTTTTGGCTTATAAAAGAAATGCTCGCAAGGTAAGCAGAGAAGTCTCCGCTATATTAAATCCGGTAGGCGTTTGACCCACCACCGGCACAGGTGAACAGAGCAAACAGCCCACCATGCGCTTTGACAAACAGAAAAGGCATGTGGGACAGGAGATTTCTGTGTTGGTCAATAACACAGAGTCGAGCAAATTGAAAAACCCTGCTGTTTGTTTAGCGCTGTGGTAATGCGGTGATTCTCTGAGCACAATCGCCTCTCCAAAATGTGTAAAAGAGGGAAAGGCTGGGGTGGGAAACAGACAGATGAATTCAATTAAAACAAACAAAAGGTCAAAGCTGGGACCGCAGGGAGAGCACGGCGGAGAGCAGGGCAGACAGCATAACGTTCAGGATCAGACTCTTATTTTGTGTGTTCACCAGCCTGCTAATGATTTTCTAGTAAGCGAACCGCTTGCCGAACACGAGTGTCAGATGCGTTAATTTGTAAAAACAGAAAAAGAGAGAGAGAGAGAGCGCGGTAAAGAGAAAAGACATTGAAGCTCATTTGCTGGGGAAGTTTTAGCTAACAGGGCAGCAGAACAGAGGGCAGCCCGGTGAATTTAGGTCACTGGCCCAGCGTGTCACAGGAAGTGTTTTTTACTAAATCAACAGACGCAGCCCAAACAACCCAAAACAAATAAACTATCACGTAGAGCGATCCTTTTCTTTTCCTCTCACAATGAAATATCTCTACACGTCCTGCAGTCTCCTCTCCCGCTACGTGCACATGGGAAAACCATTCCACGCTAAGGTCCTAAAATCAATACCCTTATACCTATTTCGCTTCATTGCAAATAATATTGGCAATCAATTATCTGGTCTGGGCCGTCATGTGTCCAGAAAATCATTTTGCCCTCAGCCCTTGGTCGCGTGCGATAATAATGGCATGTATGATGGGGAATTACGTGATCCTCAAAGGTCTTTTCATGATTACACATCAGCGTGGGAGCCACGGTGCAAATCCATCAGTAATCCCAGTAATAGAGGTGAATCAGAGCGGTGAGGCGGCCAATCAATGTCCACGTCTGCTCAAGGTCATGAACAAAATAATGATGGTGATAAAAACCAATCCAATTACAACTTAGTGATTAATCACTAGACTCATAGTATGATTCTTATTAGATAGATAGATAGATAGATAGATAGATAGATAGATAGATAGATAGATAGATAGATAGATAGATAGATAGATAGATAGATAGATAGATAGATAGAAAACCGGAGGGAGAAAGGAACCGATCAGAGCAATACAAACTCACGGTCAACGCAGAATACTAATCTGAAGAAAGATGATAAAAGTATCAATTGAAGACCATTTCAGGGGTTGTGCAAAAAGATTAAATGTTCTTAATCCATTAAACCGAATTAAGCTTGGCGGCCCGGATCAGACGTTATCCAATCTTTGCTTAAGCAGGTGGTACGAACCCTCTAGGCAGCAACAAAGCTAAGCAAAAATGAACAAACTCGTCTGCGTTTCGTTGTACATTACTTGGTTTTGCATCATTTGCATCACATGGTTATTGAAACTGTACTGTAGGTCTGCACGGTTGTAATGTCTCATAATGTTCATGATAATAATGAGTCCTGAATCTGATAGATGTGTTCCTCAAGTCAAGTGGTCGTGGATTTGTTTAAGGAACACAAATGGGTGATTCTCACGAAATCCAGATTTAGAAGGTGTCCAGCATCAGAATTTTTTAAAAGCCCTTGAAGTCAATTTGTTTTGCACATTAAGGTCTGAACTTACTATAACCATTATTTTTTAAGGATTTAAAAATATTTCCTATAGAATTATATACATTTTTTAGATTATCATTATCAAAAATTATCATTACCGCAACATATTACATTAAATATATGCATTTAACAATTTCATGTTTCGGTAATGAGAACTAAAAAGTTGTCTAGGTACTATGACAAACAAAATTTCAGTTTTTATCTGGTTTTTACCTGGTAGCCATCTTTTTTGAAAATGTTAGTTCCTTGAGGGCTTAAACAATGATTGAAAATTGTTGCGGAGGATGAGAAATTTGGTCTTGGACACATTTATATTCCTTATTATTGTCTCTACATTTACCAATGATCACCAAATACCACGTTTCTTTACTGTAAATGATTATGGTATAAAATGCACTGAAGCTTTTTATTTTTTAGATTTTTTCATTATAAATATTTCCATATCAAAGAACCCAAATCCAGTCATGGACACGTTGCGGTAATGAAATTCTTCCCCTTAAATGTGGAAAAAACAACAAAATTGGTTTGTGTGATGTCATTTGAAATCATGTGCAAAATAGTACATGAAGAGATGTTTGTAACTGCATGCTTCTTATTTTGATACTCTTACTTTGCATTTACTTTTTTCATCAAAATGTTTCATGACATCTCATAAGTCTAATTTCGCGAGAATCACCCAATATACAATTTCAGTTCAGTTCAGTGTATATAAGCATATAAGTAGCTCAGATGCAAAAGCCGATAAACGGGACCCCTGTCAAAAATAAGATAATGATATTAATCGGATGCTCTCGAAACGTATTATGTGTTCATGATATATATATAGTAGTCAAAGGATTACTATATTTTTTCTGTTTTTGTCCTAATTTTTTGCAATATTGATTAGTTTTTGAAATTCATAAAACTGTGTGATAAGATCTCTCACAAAACCTAACAAAGAAATGCTGGTGCAACAAGACGCCCTCTGCTGTTCACAACAGTTAATGCTCTGTCCCCTGACATCCCATCAGAATTTCTTGCCTCCTATGTGACTTCCCCATTTCGGTCCCACTGCTCATATGTGGCAAATGACTCCTGTGTCATTGTGTACGCATTGCTTCACTGTAACATGGCACCCGTACTCCCACTGGGGCTTAAAATAACAAACGCTGGCCAGTCCTTCGGCTCGGAGAGCGAGCACAGCGGGCGCCCTCCAGACGAGAGGACGTTATTTACAGTCACATAGAGCACAGCGGAGCATAGCAGAGACAAAGCAGAAGAGACCGTGCCTTGGAAGCCACTGGATGGGTCATTACGCTCTCCGCTCACACACGCGCAAAAGCACACACGCTCTGCCATGAAGACATGAGGCAGTCAACGAACGCCTGCCAATTAGGCCAAAAACAAAGCGGAAGGTTGAGAGGAAAGCAGAAAACATTACGAAGAACCAACAACAAGCCACGGAAAGGTCAGAGAAAGAGTAAGAGAGGGGAGTAAACAGACAAAAATTAGGAAGTGGTTCCAATATCCTCCTGATTGACTAGATAGCCACAGAGAAGCATGCAATATATTTTCATTGGACAAAATATTATTTGGCTAAAACAATGTTCCTATTTCTGCTGGTTAAACACAGTTTCGTCATCTTCTGAAGTGTATTTTTACCCCCCAAAAAAGCACTTTTGTGGTTTGGAATAGGTGCGACGTAAATGCTTTTCTAATTCAGATACCAAGATAAATGTAAATCGTGAAATTCACAGAAAAAATCTACGAAAAGTTATTCCCCGTTCTGTTCAGGACTGCAAATTACTACAAGAAGGTCTCTGTCTCGGTGGATGCATTATCTTCATTGTCTATCTAAGGATGCATTTTCCGGAGCTTAAATTCCAGCAATTGACATTTAAGAAACAAGAGCTAAGCTGTGCCAAAAGAGAAAGTATGCTCATAAAGTCTTACTGCATTTTGCACACAAAAAAAACAGATCCCATTCAAAACTAATCGTATTGAAATACGTGCCGAACAACTCACAGTTCTGACACAGACAAAAACAAACCACACCACTGCACAGTCTAAAGAGATACAGACCTTGTTACGTTTTAAACAATTTACTAAAATTAATTAAATAAAATGGGTTTCCAAATTAAGTAAGTAATTGGTTTTAAATAAGTATATTTTTATGAAAAATATTTTTATCCACATTATCTGCACATGTTTAAACTAAAACAAAAGATTAAAAAAACTTTCATATGTCAAATAAGAATGCAATATAGGCAAGTTACTGTTATCATTAACAAAACACTTTATGGTGTTAATAAATAATCACAGTTATAGGGAAATTCAGTTTTCTGTTGTGACCATACAGCACAGTGCACTTTGGACATACAGTATAGCGCATACACGGTTTTACCTGTTTAACTTTAGATGCTTCGTTTATTTGTATTCAACATTTAGTGTGTGCATGTGTGTTTAAAAAAACTATAATATTAAAAACTGAATTAAATAACTTTAAAATGTATCAGTATAACCATTGACATTGTTCTGTTTTCCCATACAACAGAAAGATTACTGCACTGTTGAGATGCACATTAGATAAATAAAACACTAAACCAAAGTAGAATGTTGCAAATTCACGACATCTTAAAATGTTTTAAAGGTTTCTGTAACAATTACTTATTTTTTATATATGTATTTATTTATTTATAATAAGTGCTGAACTGATGTTTTTACACTCCATACGCACTTGGTTGACCTTCATGTTTTGGTGTCCCAGATGTGCATCAACATGCCATCATCATTTACATTATCCTAATCATTTGCACGTGTGCATAGTGTACGAGGTATATTAGAAAGGTCCGACTGCAATTCCCCGGGCGCACTTGGACTCGTGGATATCTGGTGCTTTTGGACCAGCGCAGGACATATAGAGGAAACATTACATATATTCCAGTAAAACTAGCAGAAGAAAACAAATGCGTTTTATTTATTTTTCTCTCCTTGCCTTCGTGAACTTATGCACGATGTAAAGAAAACGCAGCGTCCAAAGCCCGCTAAAGTAAACTGATACCCGCAATAACCACCAGCCATGAATTCATCTTATCCTTGAGTTACCAAACACAGTCCTCTCTTACCTTCATTCTCTGGGTAACTCCGTAAGGCTTGACTCGGTGTGAGGGACGGAAAAAGAAAGAAAATAAGGGACGGATAAATCCAAAGGGTTGCCATTTTTCAGGCTGCGCCAAGCGCGCGCTGCATCCCTCTCGCTGTAGAAAGTTACTGAGGCTCGCGATCAGATTCAGAGCTCGAGTGAGGAGAGAAGAAGGCGGGTCCGGGAGCAGCCTCGAGCTGTCAATCATCCCAGGCTGCCAGGGAAACGGAGGACAGGGAGCCCTCGGCGGAAAGCGCGCGGGTGCTTTTAAAAGGCGCGAGCTTGATAGAGATCTCTCAATCTGTGGGAAGAAAGTGAGGGAAGCGAGGACGATGACAGCTGCCAAATTTCATGTAAGAGAATTAAAAGTGTTTGAATCCAATTTTCTGAAGAAATTAATTTTCGCAACGCCTACTGTTTTACATTACACTATAGGCAAACATGATAGGTTTTGTTTACATAATTTCGCTGACTAAAGGGACAACACACTGAAAAAAAATATGGAAAATGTTGGTTTGTTTTTATTGGGATGTATTGGCAGACATAATCGGCAGCCCGGTGACTTCTCTTCAGATGGGCGCGAATTCAAAATATGTGTTCGGAGTGTCGTGTGTTGCTGGTCATGTCAAATATGCGTTCGTTGCATCATGTCAAAATAAGTGCCTGCTGCACACACGTCTAAAGGGTTTATGATTAAAGACACACTCACGTTCACAAAATATTTGCAAGACATAACCTAACAGTAAATTCTGATTAGACATGAGATTAAGTGAGTATTGTGAGCGTCTCTTTTATCATAAACCCCTTCGAAGCTTCTGCAGCTGCAGCAGGCTCGTATTTTGAAATGATCGCATCGTGTGCCCTCGAAAAAGAAGTCACCGGCCACAACTGCATTTAGTGCTTACATGGCCTAATCGTATAAAGTTTTTGTCAATAACTCAATATGACTGTGAGAGTGAGAGTCACAATAAATAACTGTGTGCAATATTTATTATACGTGGAGAAATTTAACATTCACTTCACGAGTGTCATATATTGAAACTTATGGTGGTTTCAAGCTGATCAGCTCCATTTACTAAATTGTCACCACAGTCAGACATAAAAATCTTAGCTGACAGCCTACCGTGTTCAAAACAACCACATTTTGCATACTGTATCACACATAAATGAAAGAGCACAAGCAAAACTGACCATTGGCGACTGTATGGGCGTATCCAGTGATGCAAGAAAGTTAAGAAATGTTTAGCTTTATGCAAATGATGAGCGAATTTCAGGAGCGACTACCAATTCTCTCGTCAGTTACTGCAGTGGACGGTACTCATTTGTTTATGACAATCAAATTTAAAAACGCCTCATTGAAAGAGACGGGCGACACACAGCAAGAAAGTCGCTGTCTGTCTGAATGAAGTTTTAGTTCACACTGCAGGTCTTAATGCTCAGTTCAGATTTTTTGCGCTGTTGTTCACATTACCATTTAAATGCGACTGCCATCAGTCGCGTGTGAACCATATACAGCCCTGAAGTGACCGGCATGTGCAGAAAAAGACGTGATGTCATCTTTCCGCCTCCACCAAGCGCAGAATTGTGTCGTATATACTATTTCAAAGACGTAAAAGTCAGATGAAATGCGAACTGACTGAAGTCGCATTGCAATACATCAGGGGCCTCATTCCTAAAATGCTGCGTAGAAAACGCCCTAAATTTGATCTTATGGTCATTTCTCAAAAGTGCGTACGTGTGATTCATAAAACGAACATGCGCAAAGAATACGTGTGTATTTGAAATCTATAAAACACAAATGATCTTAAAAATTGTGCGCAGCTAAATAGTTTCAAATTTTTGCATTTAAACGATGCCTAATTAATGTCATTGACATATAAAAGAGCACCTGTCAATGGTTAAATCCTTTCAAGCAGCAAGAATGGCTTATATTTCCAAAAAACGTCAGCAATTGGACAAGCAAAAGTGCATACGTCTGCTCAGACCCTGACGTGTCGCTTAGCACTTTTCCGTGTCAAAGACAATTTTTATAAATATGGACATTGCCGTGGACACGATCAAATCTGTGCATAAGCACACTTTATTAATGAGGCCCATTATATGTATCTGTTTTAGGACTACATATGAAAGTGGCCTGGGTCTTAGAAAAAATCGGATTTGTACGACGTACGTCATAAGCAAATCAGATGTGTGTCGCATTTGGGCGAAAAGTCAGATTTGGGCCACTTTCGCCTGCAGTATGAACGTAAGCAAAATAAAGTCTCTGTGAGATGATTGTTGGTGCTTGGTCTGGCTCACTTTGGGGGGTACCTGGTTCTTTTTAGCACCACCTTTGTTGAGGTTCCATGTGAGCCATTTGATACTAAAATGTGACGTGTAAACACTGAAGATCACTGATTGGTTAGAGAAAAGCGTCACTACCAGCATAACTGCTAAATGGAAGATTAGCCTACCCTTGTGCGCTGTTGAGCAAACTAAGTGATGTCATCATCTGCGCTCTGTTGTACGAGTTCCCAAACTTCCTTTTAGAGGTGAGGGGGAGTGCACATCAAAACTTTTACGCCCTCGGCCGGCACATGTTTCAATTGTTTCCAATGGAAGCTCTGCGTTTTTCAAATAAGCCAGCAGCTAGCGGTTTTCTTCCATGCGGAAAACCAGTGCTCGGGTTTTTTTCGCGCTCAGCGCAGAGAGTTGAAAAATATTCAACTTTGGGTGAAAAGCTCTGCTCGTCAATGTCAGTTCTCACACGGCTGTCCAATCACAGTGGAGGAGGGGCGGGCCGGGTGTGCCTCATAAGTAATGAAAAGTGAAGCCGCTGGCTCTTTGATCACCCCCCTGGTGGCTGGCTGCAGTACAAGTCATAAGCCCCGCCCTCTCCATTCAAACGAATAGAACTCTGCTCTAAATAAAAAAATATGTACACTTCCAATAAAAGTTTCCGAAAGATGGTTTTGGTCCTTTCAAGAAGTTGTTATCACGCTGATATATGTTCAAGTGTTCATTTTTGTGATACAGTAAGTTTCATTTTAGGTAGTAATTTGATGCTATAGAAACGGGGCGTGTCGTTATGATTGGCGTGGTTGAATTGCTCGCGCAGAAGTTTGATACCGTGGCTCCGCCTCTGGCTTCACGGACGATTCCTTCTGGGCATGCCTTGGCTCCAAACTAAAGTTTTTACGTAACATGGTGGCGACCATGATCAGACATTTCACACCTTTCCTTCTACAGTATAGATTGTTTCATCGGTTGCACGTGCGGTGACGTGATTACTCGTCTGGTCCGAAATTTTACTTCCGGTTTCTGTTTATTTAATGGTCTGACTAGTTGCCGAAACTGAACTCTTAAACAAATACCTCATCTAAAATAACAAATGTTTTGGTTTTCTGTGTAATCTACGTGTTGTTTATTTTGCTTGTTATATAAATAAACTACTTTAAACGGATTTTGTTGTTAATTATTCTTATCGGAGTTTACCAGAAGTTACGTGTTTTCCACGAAAGCCGCTAATTTATGTTGTTACCGCTGAAACGGTCTATATGCTCCATTGCTTCAATGTTGTGCATTTGTTTATGTGGCATTTATAATGATTTCACAGCAATAGAGGCAGAATTATAAATTTCTTTGTTCTGATGACCACAAAGGAAGATATTTTGAGGAATTTTTCCTTTAAATCCTTTAAGTTTCTCTTTTATCAACACTCTGGATAAAAGAGAAACTTGACTGTTTTTTATATTTTGATCTATATGAACCATTTGGGTCTGAGAACAGGTGGTTTTAGGAGAAAACATATGTTTTGTCTGTCTCTAGAATCACTGGCTATTCCTTTTATCGATTTCTAGCAGGTGAATCTGTTGTTGTACTATACTGAACAGC
The DNA here is from genome assembly GCF_027580225.2 of Misgurnus anguillicaudatus. NCBI lineage: Eukaryota > Metazoa > Chordata > Actinopteri > Cypriniformes > Cobitidae > Misgurnus > Misgurnus anguillicaudatus. The sequence goes on along the minus strand of NC_073338.2, from coordinate 39,673,671 downwards.
TTTTTGATAGGATTACAACGAATCCAGGGTACTTACATATCTAAAAAAAACTCCAATAACATTTTAGAGTCAGAACTATCAACAGTAAATGGACGTTAGCAGAATCTCCGAGATCTCAGGGAAGTCATTTGTAATCCATGCCAGAACTGTAATGCATAGCTGAACAGTGACCAGTGGAACCAGCATCACTTTACCCACCCGCTCTTTGCTTCAACCGGGACTTTCTCTAAGTGTCCAATTAAGACGGCAATTTACACTCGGTGCAGGCTGCTCGCCAATGACCTAATTTCCCCACGGGGTGAAATAAGAAAAGGTTTTAGAAGGCTGCATTCAACCAGTAACAAAACCCTATTCTGTCAAGGCAAACCTATCAATGGCATGTCAGGGCTCTTAGATTCTTCAACTACCGCCGACCCAGTTTGTATGTGTGCGAGATGTCTAAGACACTCGCAGTCGTCACAATCTCTGTGGACTGTCTCTGAATGCTACAATAAAGTGCGCCGTCAGCTTTTGCTCTTCGGGAGAAACCAGACTGTGTGTGTGAAATATCTCTGCAATATTCTTCTCTTTCATAACACAAATGGCCATTAGAGGAGGATAGTGAGCTACTGGTAAATCTATTCATTGAGCACTGCTCTCTGTGCATGTATCACCAGCCAGTGCTATTGAAAACACACACAGCTTACATCTTGGACAAATTCAAGTGCTGCTTGTGCATTTTGGTCATTCTGTGTCATTTTGAGTCGCATCAAAGCTCAACAGTCGACTTTTAATCAAAAGGAAATGCTTTAGTGTCTCCCTTTTCAGCCCATTTTTGAAAGGATTGAACCCTGTCACCTGCTCTCCCCTCTTCATCCTAAAAGGTCACTATGTTTTATGGCTTGGATTGGGGGCCAAATCCAGCTCTTTTCTATGGGATTGTTCTTTGGGAAGTTGTGCTACTGCACATGTTCACCATTGGGGGAGGTGGAAAAGAAACTCACAAAAAAGCTTGCATGCACTTACAAGGTTTTTCGAGCAAAATAATGTCAAATTTGTTAAATTCTATTAAGTTACTAAAGTGATGTTTGTGAAAATAAAGCATTTCAGTTACTGACTAATAACCTTTTTATTGCCATTAAAGATTGCATCAAAGGAATACTCCACTTTCATAAAAAAATCCAGATAATTTACTCACCCCCAAGTCATCAAAGATGTTGATGTCTTACTTTGTACAGTTGAGGTGAAATTAAGTTTTTTGAGGAAACATTCCAGGATTTTTCTCAATTTAATAGACTTTATTGGACCTCAACAGTTAATATGGCAGTTTCAACGCAGCTTTAAAGGGCTCTAAACAATCCCAGGCAAAAGGGTCTAATCTAGCAAAACAATTGTAATTTTCTCTAGGAAAAATAATCACTTTTAAACCACAGATTTTCGTCTTGCACTAGCAGTGTGAAGCGCCAACGTGACCTTACGTATTGCGTAAGCACGTTGAAAGGTCACGCATAATGTATGCAAAACTACGGCCCCAGTGTTTACAAGTATGGAGAAAGAGGACCATTCAGACGTTGTTGTATAAGGAATGATACTAATTAATGTCTTTGGGTCAGTTTATTGTTTAAAATGGTCCACAAATGTACGTTTCACATAATATGACCTTTCGAGTTGATTACGCAATTACGTGAGGTCACCTTGACGCATCACACGTCTATTGCAAGATGAGTAGTTGTTTTTTTTCTTGCCGAAAATGATTATCGCTTCGCTAGATAAGAACCTTATGCCTCGGTTGGGATTGTTTAGAGCCCTTTGAAGATGCATTGAAACTGTCATTTTAAACTGCTTTGAAACTATAAACTGTTGGGGTCCAGTATATTCTACTATATGGAAAAAATCCTGGAATGTTTTCCTAAAAAAAATAAAATATTCTTCTCGACTGAACAAAGACATAAACAACTTGGATGACATGGGGGTGAGTAAATTATTAGGATTTTTTATGTAAGTGGAGTAATCCTTTAATGTTACAGAAATAAAAACATTTAAAGGGACACTTCACCCATTTGCATTAAGCTTTGTATAGTTAGAATCCCAGTCATGTTTTTGAATGGTCATGCATAATTTTCTCAGTTGCCACTGAGACAGGAGAAATACAGATTTCAGTGTTGCACTTCTTTCTTTCAATAATGTAAAAATCATCATTTTGCATCATTGAAAGAAGGAAGTGCTATATCTTTGTTGAGGGGGTGAGACTACAAACACCCCTTTTCTCAGTCAAATAGGCACCAAATTCGAAATGTATGTTACATTTCGACTACAAATATGACACACTTTTAATAAAGATGAATGTTTCTATGGGTGAAATGCTCCTTTAATAATTTGTATAAACTGGCAGTATGAAAATTAAGCTAATCTTCACATAACGCACAATAGTGCAGCAAGAAATAGCGAAATTATCGGAATATAATAAATATGCATATCGCAATGGATTGCAGTAAATTAATCATTTTAATACTACAAAAAGTTGTGTAGTCAAAGTTTTAGGTAGATGCAGACAGCAGAGAGACAACTTTCTCTTCCCAGAAAAAAATGTGAAATGTACTCTATATAATCTTTTTATATATATCAATGAAGTTATGTACTAATGTCTGCTGTATATTACATAACCTTTCTTGCCATCAGATGACTACTGGAGTCTATATTTCCTTAAAGGGATAGTTCACCTTAAAATAAAAATTCTGTCATCATTTACACATCCTCATGTTGTTTTAAACCTGTATGAATTTCTTTTTTCTGATTAACACAAATGAAGATATTTTGAGAAATGATGGTAAACACACAGCAGAGAGTGACCATTGACTTCCATAGTAGGAATAAATATGATGGAATTTAATCGGTACCAACAACTGTATGCTTACCATCATTTATCAAAATATTTTTTCATCATTTATCACAATACTTCCAAAATATTTTTTTCCTACTATGGAAGTCAATGATCACTATCTGCTGTGTGTTTACATCTTCTCTCAAAATATCTTATTTTGTGTTCATCAGAAAAAATAAATTCATACATGTTTAGAACAACATGAGGATGAGTAAATGATGACAGAATTTTCATTTTAAGATGAACTATCCCTTTAAAATCTGAAGTTACACCTCTACCTAAAAACAGTTTAACCCAGTCTTAAATCTTTAACAGTATCAGCTGAAGCCACTGGGCCTGTGGTACTGGAGGGCTCTGCCATGCCGAATCCAACACTCTCGCAGGCTTTACAGAGCTACTCACTCGTGTGTTAATGTCCCTTTTGTGCCGAACGAAACATTTAATGGCCAGCAGTTTGGTGCTCGCATTTAGAAGCAAAGAAAGGGATTGGGAGGAGGGGGCACCGATCCACAGACCCTCCGGACATCATCGGCCCCCAATGAAGTGAGGGCTGGACGGGGCTAATGGGCAAAGAAAGAAAGAGAAACTTGAACAGCGCGGGGCTGTGCGCCTCGATTTCTGAGGTAGATAGTTAGCGCGTGAGGAACATAATGGAGGGGGAAGAGTGATCGTCTGCTCATGAACGGAAGGAAACAAATTGAGAGATGAGGGTGATGGGGGAGGCGGGGGTGGTGTAACTGCAGAGGAGCACTTTAGTACTTTACAAACTCCTGTGCAACTGAAACGCATGGCATGCAGCAGGTAATTCATCATGTCAAAGTTTCCAAGAGACTGCGCACACAAAAGTGAGAGTGTGGGAAAGCCCAGGATAACAATGAAAGCTTACGAGCTCCCCTGTAAACATTCCCATTCCATCCCCCCCATTCCAAATCTAAAGGAATCCATTCCGTTAGTTCGCCTGCCACACTGTAGAGCAGACAGCCATTCAAGCCCGTCCAACAAGTAGAAACGGAAAGACCGAGTTAGAAAAACTTTGTGGTAGGCAGACATCCGAGTTGTCAGTCACTCTATTTTCTCTCTCTCTCTCTCTCTCTCTCTCTCTCTCTCTCTCTTTCAGTCTGTCTGTCTTTGCGCACCTGCTGATGTTGTCGGGTCTGTGCTGTTCATTGTGGTTGTGCGAGATAAGATTTAGAGATAAAAATCATCAAGATGGCCTTAGCCTCTTAAAGCCTGATCTGCTGGCCTTTTACAGCTCTATTTTTAAGTACTCTGTATTTCTTCTGAGCGCTATGTCACTATATCGTCTCTAGGCAAGCCACCAAGTCAGGAAACTGATCGTTTATTTCTAAGAAAACATTTACCACAGATACAAGTACAGTAGCTTCAGGACGTTTTCAGTGTAACACTTGTGACAATCGTCTTTTTGTCTTGCAATGAAACAAACAAACAGGATGTCTGGTTCTTAGTTATTTATCTAACAGAATCTGAAATTAAATGTTGGCAGCATATTGGGTTGTCTTATAGGAAACCACAATAATTTCCTGCATGGTTAGTGTGGATATAAGGGTGCTATCTATCAGGTTTTGCTTTCAATATTACTATATTGCAGTTACTGCGTGTTACTACAGCTAGTTTTAAATCATCAGGCTGTTAATCTCGGTTTGAATTGGTGTGATTGTCCATATTTTCAAAGTTTATAGACAACGGTATTGTGGTTTACTCCATGAAAGGTTAACAAGGCCATCCATAACAGATCCTGAGACAAAGCAAGATTTATTACACTTCTAATGCAGCCTTAATATGGAATATGAAACCTCCCTCTCTCCATGCAGTCATTACAGCGTCTGCATGCTCGTGGAGGGGAACGTGCGGCTTACATCAAGTTCGACACTTTAAATGTCTAATCAGAAAAGCTCAAGTACCCCTTCATTAGCTGAACCTTTTGCATTATTACTAAGATTTTACAAGAATTCAGTTTCACTCACTTTTCCCTTTAACCGGAGCTGATTTGTCTTATTACAAGTTGTTTTGGGGCAGTCATGGAGAAAAGTTTGAGGTGAATAAAGTGCAGTTATTCCTAAGGAAATAGCTTCTTTAAAAAGCATTAAGATTAATCATAATCAATTATAGTTATATTCTCACAGACCTAATGATTTTAAGTCGTAATTTATGTTTAAGAAAATCAAAATCTAAGTACCAAATGGAAACTGTATATATTAGTCTGCATGACATAATTTCCTATAATGTGGTCCGAATTGTGTTGATAAAGATGAGAACAAGCTTTATTTTCTTGGGTATTTTATCAGTTTGAAATAAACTTTATTAAACAAAAGCCATTCAATTTTAGGCACATACAAATTACAGAAAAATTAAATCCACCCCAAAACTGAAAAATCCTTGAAAGTTTGTGAATCTGGGGGAAAAAATTCAAGGCTCTGGGAAGTTATTGAAAAATACATACATAATTACAGGTCATTGAAAGTGTCTTTGCATCTATTATATGCAAGAAGTTTTCTGGAAAAAGATCCATATTATTCCCTGTGTAGTGTAGCATAAAATCATAAAATTTCTAGCCTTTTAAGCACACATGCTAAACTGTTCGCTTTAAATGCTTATATCTTCTGTATGCGAATGTTGATTCATACCAAAATGCTTTTTTGCATAGTTGTGTTTCACACATAAAAACGTATCGGGTTGCGTACGTAACTGTTGTTCCCTGAGAAGGGAACAAGACGCTGCGTCTCCCTTGCCATACTTCCTGCGTCCCTGTAATGCCGTTCAGATAGCGATATACTTTCTGGTTCCCACGTCACCCTGTCTTTGTCGTTAAGCCTCACCATTGGTTGATTTTGATATACACATTCGGACGCACTTACCCCTGGAGGCGTCCCCAAAGTGTAACCGCAGTGACGCAGCGCAAGTTCCCTCGAAAGGGAACTATAACAATGTATCTTAAAAGGTAACACAATGTAACCTGCTCTCACTTGAAATGTGTCCCCTAATTTAGTCCTTGAATTTGAAGGTTTTGGATCTGGAAAGTCCTTGAAATGTCCTTGAATTTAAAGTTAACTAAGGTGTGGGAACCCATCATTTACTCACTCTCACGTTGTTACAAACCTGTATATATTTCTTACTGTTTAAATGTTTGTATAAACGATCAGAAGCCCCATTTACTTCCATAGTAAGAAAAAAGAATACTATGGAAGCCAATTCTCAAAATATCTTCCTTTGTGTTTTATAGAACAAATAAATATATACAGGTTTGTAACAACATGAGAGTGAGAAAATTATAACAAAATTTTCATGTTTAGGTGAACTATCCCTTTAAACTGCGATTAAAAAGTCTAAATTACACCTTTATTTATAAAAAGTACATGTAATGTGTGCAAGACGTACTTTAAAATGAAGCATAGTTTCAGTGTTATATTTAACGAGGTAAAACTAACTTTTATGAGAATTATTATTTTTTCTTTCTGTACACTGTAGTACATCGCAGTCTACTGTACGCTGTTAGCAGTACACCGAGAGAAAATCCATGTGTGATTTGTCACCATTTCCACAAACTTAGACACCCAGGCACACAAGCCTCATCCTTAATGGACACTCTGTGCACGCTAAACAAATTAAGCCCACGCATTACAGCTAGAGTGCTAGACAAAGAGAGATAAAGATGCTAAAGCTAATGGCTACCAACACTCTCTCCTAACACGGTGATTGATGGGCGCGGGTAACGTAGTTACCGAACCCCCGGAGGCACGCCGGATAGGCAGCCCTGCAGCTAGACATCGAAGGACGTTCACATACCCCGAGTCAATGCATTACTATCCATCAACGCTCAGACACCTTTAACACCATTACAGAGATACTTTCACTTAGTCTAGACAGGGGAAAAACAAACTTATCATCTTCACCTATAGATGGTGAAGTGAAATCAAGCTATAGACGGCGTCAGACAGTTGGGTCACATGTAGATGTCCATAAACAGCTGACTCAGTATTGTAATAAGTTCAAATTGGAAAGGACAACCAACCTGCTAAAAAATAAAATGAGACATTGTTATCCAACAACTCTGAGAAATGACTCCTATTGAGGACTCCTTGAGAAGATAATTGCGTTAGTCTGATAAACAGCAATAACCGTAGCAATGGTGCTGGCAGAGATAAGGAACAAGACGGGTGAAGCCCATTAGGACACACTTCCTCACGAGAGGGAGAGTGAATCTCTCTCACATCAGTGGACGTTAATCAGATCTGGGGCCAGAAGAGGGTCTCATCTGCACCTTTCATCTTTCACTCCATCTGTCACTCCATCATTCTTACCTTCGAGATTAATGCACAGGCCATTACTCCTGTGTGCCGACTATGTTACCAGGCCAGGAGGTAAGGACCAATCACCTGCTTCTTTGGCACGACATAAGGCTGGATGCATAAAACTGCTAACGGAGGTGAGGTTAGATGAAGCAGAAGGGATGGTGTATGTTGTCATGTTAACAAATATTACATGCAGTTCAACGCACCGGCTCACCGCGCAACAGGGAGACTCATTAGCAAACATCATTTTGACAGATTTCGTCATGGTTCCGATCATGTGGATCATTTTGAAGCCCGTTGAGGATTCCAGCAGCCCTTTTCGAACCTGTCTGGGTCAGCGGGTTAACCAGCCATCTCTAAGCCCTGACCTGGCCTCGGACCTTGGCTGAGAAATCTGCTGAAAGTCAAAGGAAGACCTCCTGGGCTCACGCTGTGACTCAGGGGCACAATTACGCCCAATGTTTCCAAACACATCACGCAGTTCGTAATGAGTTAGTGAGGTTGAGAGTATAATCTGCCTCAAACAGACGTCTTTGATTCTGACCCCATTTAACCCTGCAAGTGGAGTGAAGCATAAAACGTGTTTATTATGTTTATTTACTTTTTATGCATTTAAATGAGAAGCTCTTACAACAGATATTTAATTTACACGTATGTTACAAGTGTCAGCCTGAATCTAAGCTTGTTATTCGGGCACCAGGATTTACTCTTTATTGGTTTTGGTCTAAGGTGGACAAAACCTTTAAGAATAGCATGAATAGTCACCAGTGACGAACAAGTGGAGGGATGGAGGTTGGTATCTAAAGTAATCATTTCTGGATCAGCTGTGGCTTTCAATGCCCGTGAACCATAAAATCTGGGCTGGCGCACAAGAATTTAACTGCTTATTGATGTATGTTTCTGCACCCGCTAAAGAGTCAAAAGAATCATTGAGGCCGCTGGAACATGTCATTTATTTCTCATCAAATCTCAAACATAGTGCTTTAAAACAACAACAACAACAAAGGATATATTTATTTGAAACCAGACTAAATCATAAAGTTAACATCCAGATAAACTGAAAGTCATGGTCAGTTTTAACAGGCAGTACATTTTATAGCTAAAACACTATCAATTATACAGAATGAGATGTATATTATTTGTGGTTTTTCTGGCAGGTTAACAAGTTTGATCTAAAAAAGTGCATCTGAAGACAACGATAAAGTTAGGAAAAGGGTATAGCGACTGTAAAAAATTGCTGTAGTTATGCAGCTGGTTGCCAGTAACTTACTGTAGATTTAATGTATGTTATTTACTGGCAACAGTGTTTTTTTTTTTAAGTTAAATGAACATTAAACATTAAAAGCCTTTATCTTTACAGAATAAAACTATAAAAAATAACAGCCTCATGCAAAGCATTCTGGGAACCAGAAATCCTCATCAACTTTTTTCAGTTTTTTCCTTCAGATTTTGGTTCCCAGAATGCTTTGTATGAGGCTGTTAATTTTTTTTATAGTTTTATTATGTAAAGATAAAGACTTGTAAATGTCCATTTAAAGGTGCAGTGTGTAAATTTTAGTGTCATCTAGTGACGAGGTTGCGAATTGCAACCAATAGCTTAGTCCACGGCTCACCTTTTGAAACACATATAGAAGCTACGGTAGCCGCCACTAGACAAACATTTCATCTTCGAAGACAACTTAGTAAAAAAAATTGTCCTTTAAGAGCTTCTGTAGAAAAATGGCAGCACAAAATGGCGGCTTCCATGTAAGAGGACCCTCTGTGTATGTAGATAAAAAGGTCTCGTTCTAAGGTAATAAACACATAACGGTTCATTATGATAGGTCTTTATACACCCTGATAATACAGTTTTGTATATTATTTTGCATTTCTGTCAAAAGATCCTTCTAAAAATTACACACTGCACCTTTAACTTTGAACAAACTGTTGCCAGTAAAAAACATAAATTTAAATCTACAGTAAGTTACTGACACATAGCTGCGATTGCATGATTTAATGCATAATCAGCCAAAGACCACATATTTATGCTTGGGACGTATTTTTTAAATACTCCGCACTTTCGCAGCATAAATTGCAGATTTCCGTGCGCAAAATATGCGGGGCTTGCATGATTTGATAATCATAAGCAAAAATCACAAATATCTTAGCAAAAAGTTGAAAAATGTTGCATTTACCTCACACAAGCGCAGCCATGTGCCCTGTTGCCATGGGAACGTTATAAAGTGACGTGATTATGTGACGTGAACATCATTGAAAAGCTGAAAACAGTTCACACAGTTTTTGCAAGTTCCCGCAATTTCATCGCATAAAATTGCATAAATATCCCGCATATTTCATTGCATTTTTTAAGAAAACGGGCTGCAAGATCAAGGATTTTTGCCTGCATCAATTACAAAAATACTCAGCGTTTTTATGAAAGGACTGTTTTCTAATGCAATGGTTCTCAAACTGGGGTCCGGGAGATGGTGCCAGGGGGGCCCCAGTTTTATGACATTTTATAAAATACATTAATTTATCATGAATTCTGTGTAATTAAACCTAAAAAATAAGGCTACTAGCCAACAGCACTACTTTGTATAATTGTAGGTTTTGTTTAATTAAAATGTTAAGTTTTAGAACTGTTTTTTGTCATAAATTTTCTTTGGGGTGCTGCGAAGGAATGCACAGTACACAAGGGGGCCGCATGCTGAAAAAGTTTGAGAACCACTGTTATAGTGTACACTGTGATATATTTTTGTTACTTTAACTTATCACAACTCAAAACTTAAAATAGTAAGTTGAATTGACTTGCATAACCAAGTTTTTAACTACATGCTGCATTTTTAACATTTTTGTATAATGAATGTTTAAATATTGATTAAACTATTAACTTAACCGGAGTAAAAAAAGAACATAACAAAGAATAAGTTGCCCATCTATGAAGAGATAAAATGACTATGAGACATTTCAAGTTTGTAGGAGTTAAACTCCAGGGAAGAAAATTGAAGGAGGTCTATATGGTTGAAGAGTTCAGACATCCAGATAAAAAAAAACGAGAGACAGAGAAAATGAAATCTCAGGATTAGAAAAACAGCTTTTCAGATCAATGGCCGAGAAAAGGTCTGAGTATCGATTTGAGAAAGGTACTTGTGGCGTATGAAAACACAGAGGTGGATTTTCTATCTCCTGATGGCTTTGATGACCTTCCTCGGGTCCGCAGAGGCAGGCAAACCAGCTACAAAGCTTTCATATCTCAGGCAAGTGTCCATTTCTATCAAATTCAGGGGTAGGAAAGCATAACCTGACTGAATCTTATTAAAAAAAAGGATGAAAGAAAAGCCTCAAGTGCTGTCCGTTCTGATCTTAGTAGTGAAACTGTAATTGGCTCGTAGTCCGCCGACATGATCTTGTCAGCTGTTATGTGATGGACAGCCCTTAGTCCCAGAAAGCCTCATTTGGTGGTGAGTTTCTTGCACACTTTAGCAATAAATATTCCTTGCTTCATCTCCTTGTGTAAAAACACTGCTCATGCGAACACGCACCGAAAGCTCTTACATGATCTCAAGAAAATATAGAATATTTCTACGATGAAATATCATTACACAATACAGCTGTGACCTTTCTATAGCATCTATTTCAAAATACCAGTATGTTGGACCTTTGCTGGGCCTGCATACCACACTCATTTCTATATGGACCTCGATCTCTCGCGCTCTCAGGTATCTATAGCTATGCTTAAAAATGGCAATACAACTGCTATGAGCAATCTGAAACCAGTATTCTAAATAAAGTGGCTTCAGGTCGGTTTAAGCAAAACCACACTTTACCAGAACAAGAGGGACAGGCTATTGATTAGGAGGGGGAGATTCCATTACTAGGGGTCATTTTTAATCCTGTCTTTCAGGGATACTAGTCTTATTGACCACAGGAGGACAAATTGAACGGAGGACGTGAAGAAATGCACACACGAATCCCCTTTTCCAAGAAGATAACACACTAAGCAGAATGAGACATGAGGGATTCAGGCCAAATAGAGTGTGATAAAAATGAAAGAAATAAACCTCAAGTGGAATACAGACGGACAGGGTTATCGCTCACTGAAAATGATTATTAAACTATACCGAATTGGCTTTGTTGCTGAAACCACCTCTGGCTAATTTCTCAATATGTATTTTATCTCCCATATAGCCGAGTACACACTGTACTGAAATCTATTACAGGGATTCTCAACTGGTGGGTTGCGACCCAAATATTTCACAGGCCTATCTACTTAAGTCACGGACAGCAGGGTAAAGACAATATTAACAGCAAATAATGAATTGCAAATAATCTTGTAATCACATATACATTGTAAAAAGTGAAAGTTGGATTAACGTAAAAAAAAACTTTAATTTGAAAAATGTAAACTTAAAATTTTTCGCTTTAAAGGTGCAGTGTGTAATTTTTAGAAGGATCTCTTGACAGAAATGCAAAATAATATACAAAACTATATTATCAGGGGTGTATAAAGACCTTTTTATAATGAACCGTTATGTGTTTATTGCCTTAGAATGAGACGTTTTATCTACATACACAGAGGGTCCCCTTATATGAAGGCAGCCATTTTGTGCAGCCATGTTTCTACAGAAGCCCTTAATGGACAAACTTTTTACTAAGTTGTCTCCAACGATGACATGTTTGTCCATTGGCGGCTACCGTAGCTTCTCTATGCGTTTCAAAAGCAAGAGGTGAGCAGTGGACTTATCCGTTGGTTGCAATTCACAACCTCACCACTAGATGCCGCTAAATTTACACACTGCACCTTTAATTGAAAAATTTTAGTTGAAAAAAGTTGGTTAGGTGTGATCATGTGTAATATAAGTAATTTCTAAAAAAAATGCAACCTTAAATTTTCTTACTTTAAGTGAAAAATTTAAGTTGACATTACTTGTTTTTTAGTGTTACCAATTAAAGTAATTTTTTAAAGTAGATCTAACTTTTTACAGTGTATTTGGGAATTGGGATAGCAAAAAATGGCTGATAGAGAGGAAAATATGCTTTCCACATCTTGTGTCTCCAGTTGAACACCAGTAGTACGCTGTCACGAATTAATGTAATTTGGCAGAAACTAGTCAAATTATGGGCAGACACCAGCTTGGACAGATTGCATGACAGCCCCTTATTCTCAAAAACCGTGAACATAACTATAAAAATCTGGGCCCTGTACCAAAACCACTCAGGATCCTCTGTTTTACTATATATTATAAATATAGAGAATGAAACGTAGCCCAATTGACACAACAGTCACACCTCGGCTTGTTATTTTAATGCAGTAAAAACTGGTCTGTAAGTAAAGAAAGATTTGGATGTAAGAATCTGATCTGCATACAGTATGATGGTGCTTCAAACAGTCCCAGGCTACTGCTATGCGGCTATATTTAGAATAGTATTGTCATGCCACTCTTACTCTGTCTGCAGTATACATTATGCAGCATGTTTATAAGCTAACATGGGATACCCAGATAGTACTACATTAAACCAATAAATGCCAAGTTTCCCAGTGTGGCAGAATTGCAGACTCAAATTGTTTTCTACACACTTTTAATTGCCAAGTATTAAGAAATGAATGTAAAAAAATTATAAAAATGTAGAGTTATACACATAATTTCCTGAATTATACATGCATATATTTGAGGTAACATGACAACATTTGGAACATATTGTTTGATGCAGTTAAGTGCAATATTTTTAATATATATGGGTGATTCTCACGAAACCATTGAAACACCACGGCACTAATGATTTAAGCTTTAAAATGTGTAATATAGTAACATTAAAAAGCATCAGAATTAACACAATACTGTGTTCTACCTTGCACAATGTGTGATTTCAACATAAGAATTTATAATTGTAAATTTTATCTCATTTTCTGCTGAAAATCTCATTACCGCAATGTGTCTGGCTGTGTTTGAACATGCGTTATGTTGTAATTTAATTAAATGAACACAAAAATATTAAGAAAAAAAAAATGGATGTTTTGCTAGACTACTTTAGATGACAAAAAATATTTACTGAATATTCATGTATAATAATAATGAAGAAAAATTAGGAAAATGATTTGTCCATGCCTAATGTTCTCATCCTCCGCAACACTTTTTGAGAACAGTTTAAGCACACATACAGAATTTTAATAACGTTTGATTTTGAGTGACCAAGCACATGGACCAGTTACTTCAAGATGGCTACCAGGTAGGATAATTTTTTACAGTTAATTTGAAATATTTTCTTGTCAGAATGCTTACACGACATTTTGATTATCATTACCGCAACAGATGCTTATTAAATGTTAATTTAATTAATAGAAGCATAATACTTTGATTTTAAATGCATGTGCAGAATCTCCAAATTATGTTCTTTCAGGTTTGTCATGTCATTTTGAAAATATGTCAGTGTTGATGTTTTCTGACTGTTGCGGTAATGATATTTTTTAGGACTATTTTTTAAAATTATGTTACAAAAAGTGTTAAATGATAAGTAAAAGTTTTTAAATTAATGTTCCCATTTACTCCAGACTTTGTTTTTCAATGTCTGGTGGGAAAAAAAGTAAATTTAAGCAATTTTTAAATTTTCATGCTTGACATTTTTAAAACCAAGTTTTCGTGAGAATCACCCATTATAGTTTTTAGTATACAACATTGTACATAATTAGTATATAGTAACTTCTTGAGCCTGGAACATATCAAGCTGACAATGTCAGGGTGTTTTTGAGTGTTGGTCAGTCAAATGTTTCTGTGTGTTCCAGAATAAGTTTTGATATAAAATATAACATAAGTTATATCATTCTGATACTTTTTATTTTTTATTCTAACTCAGACATTTTATACTCTATTGCCCGGTTTCACAGACTAAAATAAATTTCTAATACACAAAAGCAACTTAAATGTCCTAATTTCCAGCTTACTCTTGGTTTAATCTAAGCACTGTCTGTAAAAGCACACTTTTTTAAGTCATGTGTAAAAGCGTTAGTGTTCACGCATGCGCAGAATAAATGTGCTGTTTGACGTTGGTTGTGTGCGGTGTGTTTATAGTTTAGTAGTTTGAATAAAGAACTGATTAATTAATCTGATTTCGGAGTCAGAACAAAGACTATACAGACACGCAATACTTAAATGTTGTTTAAGGATATTGTACAGTAGCAGATTACACGTAGGTAAAAATTCTAATTAGTGTATGCGTCGTTTTCATTCAGACGCGTTGACCAGCAGAGGTCGTCGCCATCCTGCGTCTCGTGCGCTTCGATAAGTTTTAAATCATGTTTCTCCCAGTACTAAACAATAACAAAACCCGCTAAAACACAGTCAAACCATGTGGTAATCGACTAACCCTAACTTATTTGTCAGGACTGTCTCTCACGTATGGCTTTAGGAGAGATGAACGTCATCGTTTGGTAGAAATGATGGCACGCTCGTGGCTCGACAACAGGTATGGTCTTTTCTGATTTTGGATGTTTACATGGGTACTTTTCTGATACAAATCAATGTGTTTACGCGTAAATTATTTATAATAATTCGTTGAACAGTATTAGTTTTGCTGATAATACGACATGAAATTTAAATACATGTAACAAAACACCTGAGGCCATTGCGCGCGGTATGCGCTGCAGGTCCTTGTCAATCACCACATTTCTTCCATCTACAATGATAAATATCTGGCAAAATCATAAAATGTTCATTCTGTTTAACAGGAAATTCATTTTTGTAAACATGTTTGTCCTTTTTAATATAATTTACACTGCTTTACTTTTGTCTAAAAAGTGACTTACAGTACATTACAATGTAAATGTTTGTAACAGTACGTGTGTGTTCCCTGGGTTCGAACCCATGACCTTTTTCGCTGCTAACACGACGCTCTACCACTTATTAATTCTTAACTCAGGTTAATGCATTTACTGTTTAAAACATGAGCTCAGTATTACATTTTTGAAAAACCCTGGGTTACAATTTTAAGTATGAGAAGCCCTAATGTGAATCCCATGCTTTTTCTTTTTCAGGATCACGAGCCTGGAGAGGAGGTTTGTGGTTGCCCTTCGATTGCTGTCGTGTCCTTGTCTAATACAGGTGAGTCATTGAATGTAATCTCCCTGTGTCAGAAAGCATCGATCTTGTCCCTTCCTCTCAAGTTAAGCTCTGTCCCGGGAGTACACGTCCATCAGGTCTATCAAATCACACGTTCAGCACAAACTCTCTGCTTTTGCTTACTTTCCATCTCAAACACATTTATTTTTTACATGTTAAAGTGTTCCCTGTAATGTTTGCTTCTGCAAGCTATAATAATGCAGTGTTGTTGACTTCAAAGATGCATTTTCGAGTATTACTTTACATTTTAAGTAGGCTAAATAAGTTAAATGGTGGAAGAACATTTTAGGCAATATGCCCAGCTTACTTTTCTCTGTTCCTATTATCAGACACTTTTAGTGGAAAACATTTGGTGGGAAATAGGCTTGCAAACATTTCCACAGTGCCATCAGTAATGAAAACTTTTTGTTATTGCTTTATGCTGCATACACACAAATGACTACGAAGAATATTTCTGTTGCTAAGTGCCAAATAGTGTTTTAGTGAAAGAGTAGACTCATTTTATCTTGTGTAATATTTTTCGGAAAATTGTTTTTTAATTTTTGTAATGTGATCTGTGCCAGTACTCGTTTATTAAGTCCGTCTGTTTATAGCTTCATCATTTCTATACAAAAACATTCAGTTGTGTATGACAGACTTGCAAATTGTAGTGACCCTCCCTAAGCCTGTGAGTATGCACTGTTTAGGTCTGTCTTATTACTGTGCAATATTATCACATTTCATGGACGAACAGGCCAAAGAAGGTAATTACCTGCCCCGTGCTATTAAGCCCTGTTTTATTCCATTCATTTTCGCATGGCCTGCTCAGGCAAAGGGCTGTTGACATTTATTTCCCGTCTGTAGATTTACGAGTACCTCGGCTTGGCCAAGCCATAAAAAATCTGGGGAAGAAAACCATTCTGTGTGTCCACGCACATGTGAAGGTGACAGACTCCAAATGCACTATTGTCAGCCCTCGCACATTTATATGCGATTTTTAGTGGCTGTTATATAAACAATATTGATTGACAATTTCAACGCTGTTGCTTTTGAAGAAAAATAACAGTTTTTATGGATACAGTACAAGGCAAGGTCTTTGGCAAGCTGTCCCTGAGATGAAGGACACGCCGCACGGAAAAAAAAGGGAAGACAAATGTGATCCGATCATTAGACAGGTGTTCGCTTGCCACCTGTGAGATTTGATCTCGGTCAATTCAATCGTTTTGTTTATTTTCTCCGTTATCAGAGGTATCCTCAGGTTTAATAACTGCACGCCTCTCACCTGATTTTCACCGTAACCGTGTTTCCTACGTTTCGCGATGCATTTTTCATCATAAAAAAGGCTCGATATCGGATGAGCATCTGAAGCAGAGTATTGATTGTAATTTCCTGCAACGTTCATTCCAATCACAAGCTTTATTAAGAATCTCATTTCTGTCTACACGGCGGATTGGTGAAACAAAAAGCAGTGCAAACAGAGACACCCTATAACCTCATGCATTTATACTGTATATAGCATTATGTTTTGTTTAAAAGTATGCAGGTGCAAAACTGAAAGGGTTAAAGTCTATGCATGCTTGCTTCTGCTTGTGCCAACAAATCTTTCCGAGTGGCAGCAGTAAACTGTTTATTCATTGCTTCACTAAAACTGGCATTTAGGCTTTTTGCTGTATCCTTTATTTATTACATTAATGCTTGATTTACACTACCTTCACATTTATTGGACGCTGCTGCCTCTCAGGAGAAATTTTTACCTGTAGACAACAAAGGCTATTTTGCATTGCACAGAGGAAGGAGAGAGAGTATGTGTGCGGATTTTGGCACTGGCACAACTCAATTGATCGTACTGAAGTCTCTGCTTTGGGTGATTCTGCCCCCATGTGGTAATAGTGTGAGATTGCAGTGCTCAATATTTAGATTTGGCAATGCAGCTGTTTTCAGTTTTCACTATTTGAATGAAAATAATATAGACTTTTAAAGAGGTGTGTACAGTATATTGTTCATACTGCAAACCCATATTGATTAAAGCAAGGTCAGATTTTAGGACAACATTTTATTTAAATAAACAATATTTATTAAATTAATTTATTGACTAAACAATAAAAATAAAGCATTTTTTTTATAAATTACAATCTCACAATATAAATTTTCAAAACTGGTTGAAATGTAATAAAAACGACATTTACGAAAACATAAAACGATACAATCTCTATAGTCCAGTCTAGGGTTAGACCAGTATATCTGTAGTGTTTCATCTCACAACCTTCTGGATACATTCAGGCTTACAAAACATTGTATAGAATTTAATTGTTCTTTGGTGTTGTAGCCTTATTCCATTCATGCAGTCTCATCTGAATTTTCCTAAGGCCTGGCTTGCTTTTCCTGTGTTTTCTCTTGCGTGGTTTTATTGTCTTCAATTTGGGTCTGTCCTGTGTTGTGGTTGTAACAGTAGTCGGTGGAGCAGTTGTGGTTCTTATAGTCCGCTTTGGTGTAACTGAACATGGATTTGCATTTGATTTTAAACTCTTTCTGGACACTGTAGTTGGCTTGGTGGTCGTTGTCCTGATTTCTGTCTGGAGGCTTGTACTAGTAGTTTTGAATGTGGTCACTGTTGATGGAGCAGTTGAGACTGATGTTGCTGTACTTGTGCTGATCACTGTCTCTGGTCTTGCTGTTTTGATTGTTGTAGATTTTATGTTTTTTGATGTTACTGTACTTGTGCTGATCTCAGTCTTTGGTCCTGTTGTTGGAATTGTTGTAGATATAGCTGGGATGTCTGTAGATATTTTTGTGTTGCACATAGGGGGATCTGTGTAAGGTGTCGTTGTCGTTAAACGTCTTTTATCCAGTTCTGCTTTTGCTTTCTTGGCCCATTTATCCTCTGGATCGGAACAAATAGTTTTATTTTTCTTGGTGCGGAACCTGTCCATGAGAAAGAAGTGTTTAGAATCTTTATAATCACTTAATTATTTACTTATTTATAATTTATTCAGATTATTGATTTATATTTAAATTTCATATTGATATATAACATAATAATCTTGTACTTGCCTTATAGCTTTGATGGGACATAGTGAACTATCTTGAATGTAATAATCCAAAAGGTTTCCAATTTCTGTTTTGGTGCCTGACACAGTAAGACAGCAGTTTGGTGAAGGTCCATCACTTGCTAGAAAAAACACATGTTATTCAGATTGAATATTTTTTATGTTTATAAACTAAAACATACATTCTTTCATGAAGGTACAATGTCAACTCCCCATCTCTACATTTAACGATGTCAAAAAAGTTACTCATGCCAAATTACAATATTTCTCTGTAAAGATGTAGAATTGAAATAGTTAAAATGGTTAAATCTTACCTGCTATCACAACACTCATCAGCCTTAAATAAAATAGAAGAAGAGATAGAAAAGTGAACTTCATCTTGTCCTCTCGCACACTTCTAGTCATGAAACTCGATCTGGGTTGCAGGGTCTATGTTTAGGGAGGTCTCTCAGCCCACAATGCTCACCACCCTTTCTGATCACTTTTCTCCGTCATGTAGGCCCACAGACACCTCAACCAGGGACAGGAAGAGATGAGTGTGCTGTGGAAGACAGAGCGATAGAAACGCATTCAACCACTTAGAGGAAACTAAAGGGTTACATCATTTACATTGATCATTTAAGCTGACCGCTGTTCACAATGACTTACTACAGTACAAATGTAGACTTAGACATTGTTCGGCTAATGTGGCAATTCACATAAATTAAGATAAATAACGCAAAACTATAAACATACAACCGGCCACATGTGGTTTTACTTTTCTATAGCATATTATGGTATACAATATTACTACACTGTAAAAAAGCTGGATGTTTGGATAAAAAGCGACGAACCTAACTTGATACCTGTAGGTTGTTTTAACCCAAAATGCTGGGTTGTTTTAACCCATTGTTGGGTAAAATACATTTTTTGGGGGCTGTTTTAATGCTAACCCATTATTTTTTTTAATGTTCAACTCTCATCCCCTAAATGTGTTAGGATATTAATAAAAACACATTGTGCAAAATTGTGCAAAAAGGTTGCTCAAAGCCTTTGAATATTTCCGAAATCACATATTTTTGGCAAAAACTGTACCATTTAAAAACGCACAACACACATAAAACTTGCTTCTTGGAGGTTAACTTTGTTCCAGTTATTTCAGTCTCTTCTGATCCGTGTAACCATATAGCGGACTTGCTTCGTGTTGCTTCAGCTATTGTCTCAGTGTATATTGTCTATTGTGCTTCATTCACATTGAAGCTTTCTTGCTTTGAAAGACATATCACAACTAAAACAGGAGTTTTAATTGCATAGAGCATGGTCAAATAAGTCAATTTTTGCCGTACGTGTATATATTATTAAACAATTATACATGCTAGCACAAAGTATCACAATACGCGAATGTGTTGAACTTTTTGAAGTTCTTGAGCAACCTCTAAATATTAAAGGGGGGGTTTAATGGTATTTCAAGCATTCTGACTTATTAACACAGTTATAGAGTTGTTTCCTCATGCTAAACGTAGGCAAAGTGTCAAAAATGCAGTTGGGCGTGTTTCAGAGTATTTCTGTGCCGAATGCACTTCGCCAGGGTTCGTACAAGTTTCGGCTAATTTTTTTCGATTACGGTTCTAACTGACGTTTCAGGGGTTTTCGATACGTATCACTTCTTTATATGGGCTTCCGCCGGAAAACTTCCCCCGGAAAACCCCGCCCAGCCGTCAGTCAGCGGGAGACGCTAGAGCTTGCTAACAGCTTATCACGCCACTCAGCCTTGTTTAATTTCAAAAGTCAACAATGGCACAAGAAGAAGTGTGTTTTTGGATGTAAGGAGAAGACATCCAGCCTTATGGAAACAATGGATATAGTTTATTATCCGGATTAGCAGCGGAGTTTTGCGTGTGCGTTTGATGCGGTGGATTTTCAGAACCAGGTCGTGACGAGTTACACGTGGTAAGTAAGACTTCTGTCTTATGTTGGAAATAGGCGCGTGTATATTATATAAATCACACGAACATGTAGTGAATCATAAGTTAAAACAGTGTTGTATAGTGTTGTATGACTCCTACTCGCTCCTCCCGTGTTATAACTCCTCCTCCTTCATTTTTTCGTACGTTATCGGAAAGATTCGTTAAAGCTAATCTTTCTTTTATAAATCTGATTAAACTAAATACTCTTCAGAGATATAAAGGATGTCATACTACTCCATAGGTACTCCAGATTAATATCAGAAATGCAGAAACAGCGTGTGTTACGTGAGCTTTAATTTATATTAAACAAATTTTATTTATTCAAACATATTGGTGGGGTGAGAGCATGAACTTTTAAAAGTTGAAAAATAAGGACCACCCTAGAGTATTATACTATGCTATATATGTTATGACTTTTATATAGCATAGTACTGGTTATATACCACAGTAATGGAGTCTTTAGTTTATATCAGGGGTCTTCAACTACTCTTCTTTGAGGGTCATGATGCGGGCCAAACTTTTAATCCTATTTTTACCTTGTATATATTTAATACTTATTATTATATTCTGTATGTAAGGAATAATTGACAACAGGACCGTTGAATGATATGAAAATAATGCACACCCAAGGTGGTATTACACTGCGAGTGTGCATTATTTTTGAATTAGTGTGCATTATTTTTGAATAATTCAAAGGACCGGAGACAATTATTCCACTTATACCACGGTTTTCCAAAAACATTGCTCTGGTGCATATTTTTCAGACATTTAACAAGTTAGGTGTGCGATTATCAAAAAATAATGCATGCCCGATATATCTGAACCAATAAGAATACAGCATTTAAAGGAGCTGTACATATTGTTTCTACTTAAACTAATCCCTTTTCAGAGGAGCCTGTGTGTGAAGGGGTTGTAATCTTATATTAAAATGATCCACTTTGCGGGTTTTGCTATTACCTCTGAAAAAAATATTCTTTTTTTATGTGAAAGTACTGGGTCGGATTTGGCGCGAAATCCAGTGAAGTCACCTGCATGCGCGCTCCCGAGCCTCTCGCCTCGTCTACTGACTTTGCACTCAACAGCAACGACACTGCAACATGTCTGATAACATTAAGAAACGACCTGCTCCCAGCACAACACAGACTTTAACACAAACTCTACATATTGTGAAGAAAAAAAATATCTGCTGAAGCAAGTAAGGCCAAACGTGAATCGGATCATTAACATTGGCAGCAGGGCATTTGAGTTATGGAGAAACCTCTGCTTTGTTTTGGGTATAAAAACGGATCCGGAGTTGGCTTTCATCCTAATGGACAGATAAGCTAACATTACTACAAAGCATGTAAAATATATTTTGATTTTGTGCTTTTTTTAGATGTTGTTTCGGTTTGCTAGCCTTCGCTTTAGCGTGTGTTTGCCCAGCCGTCATCGATCGATGACGTAAAACTGCGGATGCGTTTGTTTGCGTGCGTCCGGTTTTTAAAAGTCTTTAAACTCGTACATTCTGACATTGATGGAAACTGAGACTATACAGCGTGACATGGACTTTACTATGATATTGGTCGCACAGTGTGGCAAGCAACAATCCTAAAGGACTATTTAAAATAGCACAGTGTATACCAGGCTTTACTGTTATACTGAAATTGTTCAGTGTAGTTTACTAACCGTTTTTGCTATCTTACCGTAAATGTACTTATATAACACCACATTACATAGGCTAAATGCAGTCAATTTAATGTTGCAGTGGGATTTTACCTGAGTTTCCAGCATGTTGTGTGGCGCTTTCTCCGTTGTGTTGCATTTTAGTCTGGCCGTCGTTTATGAGTTCGAGCACGGGCTTGTAAACTTATTGGTTGCAATCTGAAACATCACCGCTAGAGGCCGCTGAAAACTACATATAGCCCCTTTAACAGAGCCATGGTATAATATGTTATAACTTATGTTGTTTTTGTAGGATATTAGGCTAAACCACCTTTCCATTTTACACTACATTCGGACACGACTGTTGGAGTTTGCCCCCTAGTGGCAGTCATAATGAAATGTTAGTTTTATCGTAATTCCATATCAACATGGGAGAGAAGCTCATTCCAGCACAAGAGCCTTTAATCTGTCAGTGTATTTTTTAGTTAATAATGTACTTATCAGCCATCAATTGTTTTTAAATGATTCAAGTGTTACTGATAAAGTTTAACATAAAAAACCTTGCATTGTGTTTTGATTGGAACACATTGATATACATCACTTACGGCTGGTGTGTCACATGTGGTGTAGTCGCACAAGTTTACTTTTTTTAATGCATCCAAACAAAGCCCAAATTTGATCCGATAATTACACACCTGCAGATGGTTGGCACTCCACACAGCCCCTTTACGACTCTTCTGACGGTTTATTGGCTGTCATTTGTCATGAACTGTGGAGACTTAAAAGTAACCACGCTGATCTTAAATCAGACAAAGATGACTGGCAGGCCGGATGAAAATGATTGGAGGGCCGCAGTTGGATCGCGGGCCGCCAGTTGACTAGTTTACAAGATACTTGAGGATACTTAAAAAATAATCTATGGTGTTACCATAATACATGTCCAAAAAGTGTTTTGCTTATTAAAAAATATTTTTAGTTGCATGTATATGTACAGTAGAGTTATGTAATATGATTGCCTTGACTCAGGACTGAACTATGCTACACATACAACACGTAAGGCAGAGACAAAAAGTAGCTTTGATGTTGAATTGAACAGCCAAATCGAAATTGTGTTGCTAAAAATAAAACCCTGTGCACTTTGTAAGCGTGTGTATAAAGCAGGTCTGTTAAGTGCGTGTGGAAACTACAGAGCCCTTATAGGGGCCGTATTCTTGAAACCACAGGCGTCTTATTCACCCTTAATGGGATATTCCACATCTCAGTAAGACCTTAAAACAAAACCAGCTCCCACCCAGCATTCACCTACACTTTAACTGAAACACGTGGATGTTAGTTATCTACAATGCACATTGTTTAATGTGATTTGAAAGTGTTCAGCATATTATACGGTTAAGCGTGTGTAATTTTCTCTGCTACTTTCGTGTATACTGTCATGGTCATTTCCATTATTGCAGTATGTGAAAGTAAATGTCGTGCTCTAAATGAATAACCACATGCGCATTTCCTGTTTCAGCTCACACAAAAGAAACATCATATGATGTCCTGCATCTGAACTTTTTGTAGAGAGGTATTGTGCGTATATAGACCATCAGTAGACCACATCACATTTTCTTAGTCAAGAGGAAATCGTGGCTATGCTTGCACTTTACTGTGCTTGCAAAAACATGCAAACATGTAGTAAACCAAACAGCAGCTAGCTGGTAATGTTCACATCTCTGACATATTCATGAACCAGAATTACATCAAAAGAGTCACTGAAGAGGTTTGATTTATAATTGTAAGGGCTTTGCTCTTTATTTTTTTTACTTTAACCCATATGTTGGAAAAGAAAGATTCAAGAGGTAAAGACATTTATGAGACAAAGACAGACCTTTCATCACAGTTTAACCTATTTAGATATAGCTATAGATATACAGCAGGGCTCCACATTTGTTTTAGTATCGACATTGTCATGTGCGTCTGCAATAGTCACTATGCATAATGTGGAATTATGTAAAGATATGGGTGTATATTAATATTCTTATTACAGTGAGGAAAATAAGTATTTTAACACCCTGCTATTTTGCAAGTTCTCCCACTTAGAAATGGAGGGTCTGAAATTGTCATCGTGGCTGCATGTCCACTGTGAGAGACATAATCTAAAAAAAATCCAAAAATCACAATGTATGATTTTTTTAACTATTTATTTGTATGATACAGCTGCAAATAAGTATTTGAACACCCGAAAAAATAAATGTTACTATTTGGTACAGTAGCCTTTGTTTGCAATTACAGAGGTCAAACATTTCCTGTAGTGTTTTACTTGGTTTGCACACACTGCAGGAGGGATTTTGGCCCACTCCTCCACACAGATCTTCTCTAGATCAGTCAGGTTTCTGGCCTGTTGCTGAGAAATACGGAGTTTGAGCTACCTCCAAATATTCTCTATTGGAGACTGGCTAGGCCACGCCAGAACCTTGATATGCTTCTTACAGAGCCACTCCTTGGTGTGCTTCGGGTCATTGTCATGTTGGAAGACCCAGCCTTAACCCATCTTCAATGCTCTAACTGAGGGAAGGAGGTTGTTCCCCAAAATCTCGCAATACATGGCCCCGGTCATCCTCTCCTTAATACAGTGCAGTCCCTCTGTCCTATGTGCAGAAAAACACCCCGAAAGCATGATGCTACCACCCCCATGCTTCGCAGTAGGGATGGTGTTCTTAGGATGGTACTCATCATTCTTCTTCCTCCAAACACGTTTAGTGGAATTATGACCAAAAGTCCTATTTTGGTCTCATCTGACCACATGACTTTCTCCCATGACTCCTCTGGATCATTCAAATGGTCATTGGCAAACTTAAGACGGGCCTGGGCATGTGCTGGTTTAAGCAGGGGAACCTTCCGTGCCATGCATGATTTCAAAGCATGACGTCTTAGTGTATTACCAACAGTAACCTTCAAAACGGTGGTCCCAGCTCTTTTCAGGTCATTGACCAGCTCCTCTTGTGTAGTTCTGGGCTGATTTCTCACCTTTCTTAGGATCACTGAGACCCCATAAAGTGAGATCTTGCATGGAGCCCCAGTCTGAAGGAGATTGACAGTCATGTTTAGCTTCTTCCATTTTCTAATGATTGCTCCAACAGTGGACCTTTTTTCACCAAGCTGCTTGGCAATTTCCCTGTAGCCCTTTCCAGCCTTGTGGAGGTGTACAGTTTTGTTTCTAATGTCTTTGGACAGCTCTTTGGTCTTGGCCATGTTAGTAGTTGGATTCTTACTTGATGGTATGGGGTGGACAGGTGTCTTTATGCAGCTAACGACCTCAAACAGGTGCATCTAATTCAGGATAATAAATGGAGTGGACGTGGACATTTTAAAGGCGGACTAACAGGTCTTTGAGGGTCAGAATTCTAGCTGATAGACAGGTGTTCAAATACCTATGTGCAGCTGTATCATACAAATAAATAGTTAAAAATCATATATTGTGATTTCTGGATTTTTTTCAGATTATGTCTCTCACAGTGGACATGCACATACAGTACGATGACAATTTCAGACCCCTCCATGATTTCTTATTGGGAGAACTTGCAAAATAGCAGGGTGTTTAAATACTTATTTTCCTCACTGTATATTTGATGAATTTTACTTTGATTTATGGGTTTTTGTATACACAGAGGTTATTATTATTATTTTTTTAATTTTAAACAACACCTATTGTCTGATTCATGTTTTTACATTTCGTTTGGTGTGTAAGTGTGCATTAGTTCATGTTAACGATATGCAAAAGGTACATACCCCAAAGTAAACGATGACGCAAGTTATCGTTTCCAAAGTAAATCTCTTTTTTTGGAGTACAACAAACACACAGATTGTAGGCAACAGTTTACTTTCGGGGATTGGTGATGTAGTAAAGTCCGACATTATCCTATTTTCTCGCGCTTTGGACTCACAGCCTGTAAGTTAACTCCTATTAGCATTGCGTGAATCTTTCAAACATGGGCTGCGTCCGAAAACTCAAGGCAGTGACTCGTTGCCTAGCTGCCTCATGAGGAAATGACTTCGGAGGCATGAAGGCAGCTCAGAGAAAGACTTTCGGACACACTTCAAAGGCAGCGTGTTTGAAATTTAAACAGAGAGCGCCTTTGTGATAACTAATCACATATTTGAAAACTACAATACTAATTTCTCGCTAGAAATGCAATTAAAAGGTGTAAAAGTGAACATCTACCTTTATTTACACTAAATTTGTGCTCCAGTCGCTTCCTTGGCCGCCATTTTATTTTTTCAAACTCGACTAGATTCGACCAATCACATGCTTATTGTACGCCCAGGCAAAGGTATCTCAGGAGACAGGAAGTAAACCTAACGTTGAATTCGGACATGCCTTGATGCCTTCCTGCCTTGGAAAGCTGCCTCAGGAGGCAGCAATTTAGAGTTTTCAGACGCAGCAATGGTAAGGAGCGTCATATTTCCTGCTGACGTCAGAGGTATTCAGAGCAATCACAACGTACAATTTAGCTGGCCAATCAGTGACACCGAGCTTTTCAAATCGGTGCATTTCAGAAAGAGAGTGAAATCTGGAGATACAAAAATATACGGTATGTGAAAAATAATGTGTTTTTTAATCATAAACCATACAAACACATTGTATTATACCAAATACACAAAATAACATTGAATAAAATATGTGCACTTTAAACAAAGTTTGTTGCTGCACATTCTTTATATGCACATGTTGAAAAAAATATCTGTTCTCAAGTTGCCATCATATACAAGAAATCCAAGGCGCATGTTGAAACGGCACATTAAAATGTGCTCGTGGTGTTTCCACAATAGAATCCACTTGTTAAGTCTGATGTCATTAAAATTTTCATGAAGATGCAGTTATATAATTGTGCGGATAGCTGTTACTTCGCAATAATAGTTTTTTTCCCAAAATGGTGCTGCCCTAAACTGAAGAGCCCCCTCAACTACATTAGGTGGTCTTAGGACTTTAACAAAACCAAATAAACATATTCAGCTGAGGTTTTCAGTAAAATCTGCATACTAAAGAACTTTAGGACTAAA
The DNA here is from genome assembly GCF_027580225.2 of Misgurnus anguillicaudatus. Classification (NCBI taxonomy): domain Eukaryota; kingdom Metazoa; phylum Chordata; class Actinopteri; order Cypriniformes; family Cobitidae; genus Misgurnus; species Misgurnus anguillicaudatus. The sequence goes on along the minus strand of NC_073338.2, from coordinate 39,646,752 downwards.
GGACTGCTTTCTGTTAGCCAGCAACCTCCAGGCTAACATTATCCGCTTGTTAAGTCATGACGTAAGGAATACCGTTTCCATCTCCAAGCCACCACATTTAAACAGCCATTTATGAGCACTATTTATTCATTGCACACATTTAAGCGAAAATTTTATAAACTCACGTGTAAACTGCAGTCTCAGGCTCTCAGAATCAAAGACAGCAATAAATTAATAATTCATAAAAGATCCACGTCAATAAATCCATGTCTGGTCATCTCAGATTTTGTTCTCAGATATAAATGAGGATCGGGTGTTTTTGGTAGTTTTTCATTATGATACGAGTGTATTAAAGCCGTGATATTTCTCTATCACATCTGTGAGCGGTTGGACCCGGAAGCAGCGCATGACATCAGACTTAACAACCAGACACCAATGTGGAAACACCACAAGCACATTTTATTTTCACTCATTCATTTATTGCACAACCAAACTAATGTAAATAATGAATATGTAAAAATGTATGCATGTTTGTAAATCAAAATTCAAATCTGCAAATGAAACATCAAGGCAAATGAATTAAAATTATCATTACTAGCAGAGCACAAATAAAGAATTGTCAAATAATCTGTCTGTGAAACTTACACAACAGCTGCTAAATAGCTCCTCAGACTTTTCAAACAGAAAGATTTTTAAGGCGACCTGACACAAAATAGGAACAGGGGTATTTATTTTGATCTATTTTTAATCAACATTTTTTTGTATTGGTACTGATATCTTCTCAGCGATTTTCCTTTCCCGCTTTTTCCTCTCCTTCTCTTTGGCAGTTGTTTTATCCTCTTTGTGGGTGAAGTTGTGATCATCACTGCAGTGACTGCTACGCTGTTGTCATTTGCTTTGGATATAAAAGTGGTCAGTGGTGTTGGGATCAGTTTTGATTGAGATGTTTGGCACTCAACAGTCTTTTTGGAAGGTTCCACTGCACGTTTTGCATTCAGTTCTTTCATTGCTTTCTTGGCCCATTTATCTTCAGGATCTGAACAGATTGTTTTATTTTTCCTGGTGCGGAACCTGTACATGGAAAATTGTTACTTTTTTGTGCTCATCATTTCCCCTATGCATAGCCCACATTTAATATTGACTGTGTAAAATGTAACTTGCCGTATAGCTCTGATGGAACACAGACTTGAGTCTTGCACATAATAATCCAAAAGGTTTACAATTGGTGTTTTGGTGTTTGACACCATTAAACAACAGGTTACTTGAGACAGGTCATCACCTATGAGAGGAGCATATCAGTAATTTATATTAACAATCTGAAAACCTCCATGTACTCAGGAAATTACATTGTCAACATGTATCTAGATTTTAGTCAAGTCAACATTGGTCTGAAAAGCTCCAGAATTAATCAGGACTCACCTCCTCCCTCAAAACTCCTGATTCCTGTAGAATAAAGAAAACTTAGAAAATGACCTTCATTTTTCATGCTTGTAATAATTTACTTTAAAACCAAACCAAATAAGCACATAACTGAGCTGAAGAAAGCTCATTAATATGATCAAAACTCACCTTGTGTTTGAACACTTTTGCACCATATGGAGTAAATGAGAACAATTGAAAGAGTGAACTTCATCTTGCCGTCTTGCATACTGATGATGTGCTTCAAATTTTGTGGAGTTAAGTGGGAACCCTCCGTACACAAACGGCACAGTACTGCTTTCACTTCGTTTTTTAAGCCGACAAAGTTAAAGTTTCAGTTGCGTTTCGTGACATTTTGGTATGGTCTAATTTTGACCTTTTTTATATAGGTCAGACAACATTACATTTACAAACCTGAGATTTAGCAAAACTAAATATTTATTTTGAAAACATTATGCAACAACATGAATGAATGAATGCCTTGCCCTTTGAAGACTCATTGCGGGCTTTTATCCTTTTTTCCATTTTCAATAAGGATTATTATTTGTAGTGAACTTGAACAATTATTATTTTATGCTTCTGAATGTAGTGTTGGATAAATCGGCCGATGATGCTTGCTATGTTTCTCAATGAATTACGGTGAAATGCCGTTTCATCCAAAAGAAGGGTCTTCAAATCTTTTCAAGTATTTTCATGATAATAAAGAATATGTATAATGATTATGTTTGATATGTGTTGCTTTTTAAATGCATTTATAAATAACTCACAGTGATTTCCGATTGATAAGACTTCCTAGTGATCAAAAGCTATAGTACATGAAAAAGCTGTCCATAATATTGGCTGTGCGATTCAGAATCGATATCGGACAGTTATTATTAGTTTCTATCGGCATTTATTGTCCCATCCCTACTTGAGTGAGATTTGCAACAAAAGTAAAGAAATTATTAGACGCACTAACAAGTGGAAAGAAATTTAGAGAGTTACTGATTCACATCACTCTCCCAAACTGTATGTATTTAATGGCTTTAACCGCTTATTATTTTTTTCATCAAAATGTCCAACATTGTTCGTTTTATTTTAATTTCTTTTTTCGAACTAATCATTTTCTAAATAAAATGCTAAAATATATGTGAATAGTTTGATAGAGTTGCTAGTTTTGGGGGCTAAGATGACATACAGGGGTGCTGAAGCCCCCCTAAAAAGGGTCTAGAACTGTCTTTTTTAAATAGGGCTTTTTATGTTCGTTCCTTAGCACAGTAAAGCACCCCTGTAGAACTAGGCCTATTTCAAATACTTTTATAATGAAAATACTTTTATAATGAAAACAAGATAATCAGATCTTTCAAATCCCTGTATCTAATGCTACAATCTTACAAACAATATTGTTTAAAAAGTTTGGAAAAACATAAATTAATGTACTTTAATGGTGTTTAAAACAAAATTCCATGCTCCTTGTGTTTCGCTTCTCTTTAAGTCAAGGCAAAGGGCTGTTTAGTGTCTTATTCTCTTGTGCTTTGTTTTTATCTCTCAGAGATGTGTTTTTAAACTTTGACACAAGGAAAGAGACATTAAACCACTCTAGTCTATGCAAGCAGAGATACAGAGATAAAGTTTCAAAACCACATTTGCACAAGCTGTATCTTGTCAAACCATAGGTCATAATGCATTACCAGAGGAAAAACTCACCTGCCAACTTATACCCAAATATGATTAAAATGCAAAAGGTGAAAAGGAGTATTGCCTTAATCAGTTTGAGTTTGATTGAATTGGAAGATATAATTGCATTATTCACATCTGCCGGTGTGCTGAATACAGTAGTTCTACCAGAAAGACTCGAAGATAGATTAAGACTTGATATATGAGTTTATTTAACAGTAGTTAGCAACCAAGGTTAGAATGTAACACAGTATAGTTCTTTGGCGTAGGCCCCGACCATAGTTCAAATCCGGGGGTCACGGATTCTTGCGGTTCCTGTCTGAAGATGAAGACAGGCCAGAATCTAATCCCCCTTGAGTATGGACGGAACCGACCTGATGATGGTGGTAGGGAGGGTGGGTTTGTAAATGCTGGCATCAGTATCTGCGAACGCAAAGACAGGTGAGTACGAGGCTTATATACTCTCAGTATCAGGGGTGATTGATTGCGCCTTGTGAAATGAATGACGTAACATTCGAGTTTCCTGGTAGAACTTGCGCAACGCTACGCTAAAGCTATCATTTCTACCAGAAAGACTCGAAGATAGATTAAGACTTGATATATGAGTTTATTTAACAGTAGTTAGCAACCAAGGTTAGAATGTAACACAGTATAGTTCTTTGGCGTAGGCCCCGACCATAGTTCAAATCCGGGGTTCACGGATTCTTGCGGTCTGAAGATGAAGACAGGCCAGAATCTAATCCCCAAAAATTGATCGCAATGATCGGTACCCACCAGTGTTTCTTTGAGGTTCCTGAAACAGATAAGAGAAATTGTTATCTACTGACATTGAAGGATACCATAAGAGGCCATGGGATTACCGCTTAGGCCATAGAAGGCAGCGATATGCCCCAGAGAGATAGGCTGGAGAGATAGGCCGCATAGGCCGTAGAAGGCAACGATATGCCTAGTGGGAAAAGCCACATAGGCTTTAGAAGGCAACGATATGCCAGACAGAGATAGGCCGCACAGGCCATAGAAAGCAACGATATGCCTAGTGAGAAAAAGCCGCTTGGGCCTTTGGAAGGCAACGATATGCCAGAGAAATAGGCCGCGTAGGCCATAGAAGGCAACGATATGCCAGATTGAGATAGGCTGGAGAAGTAGGCCGCGTAGGCCGTAGAAGGCAACAATATGCCTAGTGGGAAAAAGCCGCGTAGGCTTTAGAAGGCAACGATATGCCAGACAGAGATAGGCCGCGTAGGCCATAGAAAGCAACGATATGCCTAGTGAGAAAAGGCCGCGTAGGCCTTTGGAAGGCAACGATATGCCAGAGAAATAGGCCGCGTAGGCCATAGGAGGCAACGATATGCCAGATAGAGATAGGCCGCGTAGGCCATAGAAGGCAACGATATGCCAGATAGAGATAGGCCGCGTAGGCCATAGGAGGCAACGATATGCCAGATAGAGATAGGCCGCATGGCCATAGAAGGCAACGATATGCCGTGTTGAGAGAGGCTGTGTAGGCCATGAAGGGCAAAGATATGCCAGGGTTAGATAGGCCGCATAGGCCGTAGAAGGCAACGATATGCCCAGTAGGAAAAGCCAACAGGTTAGCTTGCAATAAGATTCACCACCACCAGTATTGATAAAAGGTACATACCATAAACATGTCCATAAATGTCGAACGTAATATCAGCAGTAGAGGATATCCGTAGAAGGCTGCCACGTTAGGCTTGATAGCAGAGAGGCCGCGTAGGCCGCAGAAGGCAACGTTATGCCAGAGTGAGAAATGATATAAACGGCAAAGGCCATGATTTAGCATAGTCAAATACACCACCACCACCAGTAGTTTGCTTAAACATACCTTGATTACTGCTTGCCGATATTGAATTGACCGTCATTGTGGTTTCCTGCACACAATGAAATAAGGAGCTCGGCTCCTGATGAAGAGACACAATTGGTGTATGCATGCTTTTATATTGTCATTATAAAAGTAGGGAGAAGATTCTATGGTTACAAACAAATCTGACTGATGCTAAAGATTGCACGGTGTCACTGTCGTGTCTTGGGTTTCCCCAGTCTTGTACTCTTTATTTGAAGTTCTGTAATTCATCCATGTCTGTAGTTCTTGTAGTTCGTTGGTCCTTGTTCTAGATTGTTTCCCCAGGTGTGTCTTGATATCTTGTTTACCCACATGAATATATAGTCCTTGTGTTTCAGTTGTCCTTTGTCGAGTGTAGTTTGCCGTCATCACTTTTTAGTCCTGTATTCTGGTCTTCATTCTGGTTCTGCTTTGTGCACTTTTGGGTTTAAGAAATAACCCATTGCCTTTTCTTGCTTGCTTCGCCATGACACAGGTGATTATATACACAATTCTCCGTTTACGATGTAAATTAAGACCCCCCAAAAACTGAGGCGCGGTACCGTAGGGTTATGCAGTTGATAGATGGATGTACTCCGACGTAATAGCCTTCTAGATGAAAGTTTACAGCTTAAATTGACTAACCATAATAGCATGATTAAACGTAACAGTTTTGTGCAAATAGTCTTACATGATGTGCACTTAAGAAGTTCTGAATTATTTGTTGAAAGATCCTCCACCACACTGGCAATCCAGAAATGATCGAAGCCGCACCATACACGACTGCGGACGTGAAACGTGACAACCTGCGTGCACGCGGCAAGTGTGCACGGCCCAGTGCTAACGAAAGCTAAAGTCTTGTACAGTACATGTAGCAATTATGCATCTTCAAATCCTTGCAGCCGTATGCAATTAGAGTTCCTGGAAGTCGATAAAGAGCCCTGTTGGTAATGCAGGCATTGAAAATAAAGCACTTATAGAACTGCATGTCCGTAGTCTGTGTAAAAACATGTATATATATTAAAATAGCTTGCCTCGTGTAGCAGCCGCGCTGTTATAATGTTTTAAATCCTAGCAGCCGGTGTAATGTGGTTATATGGAAAGTTGATGCATGTTTCGCTATTTTCTTTAGGATGCAGAGCAAGTAGATTGTACTTTTCTAATTCCAGACAAAGTTCCTTATGAAGTTATCATTTAGAATTATAACGGCATGATTTCGCCTTTCCCAGACGAAAAATTTCCATCGTGAAACAATCATCAGATTTCTATGATCGTGGCTTTTCGTCGGTGGTACAGTGTCGTACGGTGCATGGGAGAAGTTCAAAGATGGACGTTTTCCTGGTCTTTTATCCAAGATAGCCTACAATAGTTTTCTGACAGTATCAGAAATTCAGCATGATCACCGCACAATGCGTTTGCTGCTATAATCTTGTCAGAGTGAAAAAATCCTGTGGTATATTCCAGGCTTTAAACAAAACATAGAATTAAATTAGAAGCAAGTTATTTCAGATGCATTCCAATTCTCCAGTCATGTTGGAATTCATTAAAACAGCATATGACGATTAGAATTAAATAGTTGAAACACATAAGATAATCGAACACCACTATATTCGAACATAACACCACTCGAAGAAATATTTAGACATAATTTCCATTGGGTTCCATGCTAAAACAAGAAAGAAATTGTGTTTGTATTCTGTATAGCTGGTGGCACCACCATTTCGGGCGACACATATGTTGCCAACGTTCAACAGCACTTTAAATAGGAATTACGTGATGTGATCTAAAGCTAGCAGTCACATTACATCTTCAAACCAGTATCCAGACATCCGCTGTAGCCTACCCATACGCATATTCTGTGTGCCTGCGTCGCCAATAAAGCACAATGCACTTAATGGTTTAAACTGATGCATCCTGTTGTATTCTTGAAGAGGCAAGCGCACGTTTTTCAACTTTAAGTGAGGTCTACTGCATACAAACAAACTCGACATGAGGGTTTACAGGCTCAACTTTGTTGAGACATCCACATAATGCACACCGATCAAAACAACGGCAAGCCCTTAGGAATAACACCAATGCACGTAATTGTATTAAAGACACCACACAACATCGCCCCGTCTCCATATTGCGCTGTAAGACATAGTCATTGCTATCTTTCGGTTGTAAAAGCATGTACTGTGCACTATCAGCCAATCCAGCATAATGAATAAGAGAGCTTACCTTAGGAGAAGATAATCCAAATACATAGATGGGATGTTCAACGCAACCGAGCTCGGATAAGAAGTTGACTGAGATCTGGAATAAAGTCTCATTTGAAAAGTACAGTTAAAAGTTGATGCATTCTCGTACTTTATACATGTGCATAACTGAAGATATTAAAGCACAAAGCTTTAGATGGAAACATTTATGCTGAACCTCGTGCTCAAAATTGACAATATGCATTACTGTTGCCATTCGACCACACACACACTTACGATTTGCTCAGCAACAAAATGTGTGCTTAAAAACTTTACGCTGTATGACCAGGATTTATTCTCCAATGATATATTAATGGTGTATCCTACCATAAGATTTAAAGTTCGTAAAATAGCGTATCCCCGTATCCTTAAAGTCTGTAATTAGGGTCAGGTGAGTGAAGATCTAACGTGAATATTTGCATTTGATATGAACAGTTTGCATGAATACTGTTAGGCATTAAGCAACTTGCATTGTAGTACCGTAGCGGGAATAGGACGTTGCAAGACCTGTTACATGAATAAATAGTACCTTATATTATTGATGTTTTAGGAAAACACTGAAAGGGACAGTTCAGATGAAGCTCGTATACTTTGCGCATTCCTTATTCCAATGAAACACGCGAACATTAGACCGCGTCATTTGCCTGTTTGCAGCATGTCATGCATTGCATACACGCGGAATTTAATGTGTGAAATTTCGCGAGCAATAGTCTCTTCATCCAAGTCGATTCCATGTCTTTGCTTCACAAAACATTCGCGTATAGTTTAAAACCAATAATAAGCGGAGCATTTGGTATTGTAGATGAAAGACAAAGATCCTGTGATGAGGGAGAAAACAAACTTCAGCATTCCCTCCAAAGCCGGCACGGCGACTCCCAGCGTGCAGGTGCAGCGCTTCGCCAATCAATGATGATTAGTGACATCTGCTGCGGGCGTTCAGAGTGTGCGACAGTCAATTAATATTATGGTTACACTTTACAGATCATCCAAATGTTCTTGCACTGTTCATAAAAGAAACGGCCTGTGGTATCCTTCCCTGTGTACTGCAGGGTTACACACTTTTAAGGAAGCTTGAAGACTTCCCTTTTTAAGTCTTTAACCTTCTGTGAGAGCTCCTCGCGATGGTGCAGGTGAAACGAAACGAGATGAGAAAATCCCAGGAAAACAGTTCGAATGCCCGATAAAATCACTCATCATTTGAATCGGCGTGTTTACAGGTAACAACGCTTTAGTGTACATATGCACTGAACATCGAGCGTGTAAATGCTGGCATCAGTATCTGCGAACGCAAAGACAGGTGAGTACGAGGCTTATATACTCTCAGTATCAGGGGTGATTGATTGCGCCTTGTGAAATGAATGACGTAACATTCGAGTTTCCTGGTAGAACTTGCGCAACGCTACGCTAAAGCTATCATTTCCATTTGTGGTAACATGCACTGTAAACCCAAACAATACAATGTACTCAATGAACAGTTAACTGTACTCCAACTAGAGGTCTTCTCGGGTCCAAAGAAATGTACCTGACCCGAAATGACCCAAATCACTTTATACCTGAAACCGACGTGCATAAAAAAATTATTTAAAGAAAGACCCGACCCGAGACAAACCTGAACTTTTAAGTTTTGTGTGTGTTAAATAATTTCACCACTTTTTTTGCTTACTCAAAAATTTTATTTATTTACTAATTATTAAAGGAATAGTCTACTCATTTTCAATATTAAAATATGTTATTACCTTAACTAAGAATTGTTGATACATCCCTCTATCATCTGTGTCATGCACGTAAGCGCTGGAGCTCGCTGCGACGCTTCGATAGCATTTAGCTTAGCCCCATTCATTCAATGGTACCATTTAGAGATAAAGTTAGAAGTGACCAAACACATCAACGTTTTTCCTATTTAAGACGAGTAGTTATACGAGCAATTTTTGGTGGTACAAAATAAAACGTAGCGCTTTTCTAAGCGGATTTAAAAGAGGAAGGAGTACTTCGACTCGCCTGAAAAGTCCGCTCCCCTTCTCACTCTCATAATGGGAGAGGGAGGGTGTTACTGTGCCAAGTCGAAGTACTCCCAAAAGTGCTATTACGCCATAAAATATAGTTCCTCTTTTAAATCCGCTTAGAAAAGCGCTACGTTTTATTTTGTACCACCAAATTTGCTCGTATAACTACTCGTCTTAAATAGGCAAAACGTTGATGTGTTTGGTCACTTCTAACTTTATCTCTGATTGGTACCATTGAATGAATGGGGCTAAGCTAAATGCTATCGATGCGTCGCAGCGCGCTCCAGCGCATACGTGCACGCACACAGATGATAGAGGGATGTATCAACAATTCTTAGTTAAGGTAATAACATATTTTAATATTGAAAATGAGTAGTTCATTCCTTTAACTCCCAAATGGAGTCATTTCCATACAACAGCCTTATTTTAACAAACGCTGCAAATAATTACAAACTTTTGGTGCTTATGATGATGAGGTTTTTAATTTGCCAGTTAAGCTAAGAAATATTCTAAATTTTTACTGTTTTGAATCCATGAATACTTTAGTGTTTTATACGTTGTGTAAGAGCACCACATAGTGAAAATATGGATTGCCGTAAAAACTTGTCATTTGCAGGGAAACGTTTTCAAAACTTGTCAATAACTCGTCAATTGTCGGGAAAGAGTTAAATATTAACTACAAAAAATGTAAATTTTAAGTTTGGATTAATTAATTATAATGTATACATATTATTTACTTAAAATTTTTGAGTTGGGTTACTTAAGTCCCTCAAGGCTCTGTGCTAGGTCCCCTTTTGTTTATCCTGTATATGCTTTCCCCTTGGACTTATCATTCATAATCACGGACTAAAATTTCACAGTTACGCAGATGACACACAACTATACCTAAGCACCAGATCCATCACTCCTGCCACAGTATGAACCATCACAAACTGCCTGTCTGCAATAAAATCCTGGATGAAGCTCTGCCGACTTAAACCTTCTCAAACCTATCACCAAATCAAAACACCGAACTTTGGGGGACTGAGCCTTCGCTATTGCCGCCTCCACCCTTTGAAACTCACTCCCTATCCACCTCAGAAACTCGGACTCACTGACCACCTATAAAAACTGCTAAAAGCTCACCTGTTTCAACTAGCCTATAACCTATATTAGCACTCTCATTTTTGTTTGTTTCATTTCTAAAGCGTATTTGCGTTCTTTGAAAAGCAGTATATAAGACTTATGTATTATTATTATTATTATTATTAGTAAGTCTTTTTAGGTAATTAGTTTCCACAAAAGTTTTGGGTACTCTGAACCATCTTTCCATTATTTATCAAAATATCTTTTGTTGTGTTCAACAAAATAAAGAAACTCATTCAGGTTTCGAGCAACATGAGGCTGACTAAATTGAGAATTAACATTTTTGGGTTAACTACCACATTAACATCTGCAGTAAGCACCTTTGTACGTGAGGGTCATGCTGTTTTACACCTTTGTTTCTCTTGCTTTCTTTCTAGGTAATATTAACTGTTGTTAGTAATTGACCAAACATGTCACCTTTGAAAAGGTATTTAAGAAATATGGGGTGGGCCGGGCATGTTACCCCCGCCATGATCTCATGTATTTAGAGATCAAACTGTAGAAACCTGCTTTTAATAAATGACTTACAAATGCACAAGCATACACATCAGCATTCGTTGACCTTGATGAGGATATTACTAAAAGAGAAAATGGTACATTCTCCCACCCATTATAGAAATTAGTTGTGGTAGCATAGGGTGCCAATGGAGGACATGACTGGAGATTGGCTTTAGTGATAGACTGGTGATTTATATATAATCACCCACAGTCTAGGGTACATGTAAGGGGTGTGACGAGATCTCGTGCGACGAGATCTCGCGAGATTAAATATGTATCGCGAGATTAAGTGTGTCTCGCGAGATTTCGTGTGTAGGTGAAATTCTGTCCGTTTCTCAAATAAAAGACTGCATCCTTCGGAGGTCGCGTTTTTAAACTGCATTTACTTCATAAAGACTGTCTTATTAGAGACTACTAACAACTATAAAGTTTACTAATAATTTAGTTAATCGAAAATTGTTGTAATATTCTCACGACTTGCGAATGTAATGCTCAGTTAATGATCTGAAATAAACCTTAATGACGTATGCAGCCTGCATATGCGACCTCCGAGGATGCAGCTTTCTGTTTGACCCTTTTATGGGCCAGTTACACCAAAAGCGTTTATGGCAGTTGCAGGCGCCTTTTTTAAATGATATTCTATGGGCATGGAGCGTTTGCGCGCTGTTTATGCGCGCTGAGCGCCTAGCGGTTTTTGCCGGCGGCCGCAGCACGCGCCTTTGAAGGATCGCTGAGAGTGGAGAAGTGCCCGACGTCATTCGCGTCTTTCCATAGACCCCTTCAAGGTTTGTAAACATTGAATGACTATCGGGTGCGCGCGCAGCATGGGGTCAAACTGTTCATACAATCGAGGCTTTAAAATTTAATCTAACAGGGCTGAAAAATTATGACTTGCCTCAAATGAAGTGAGCACTACAAACACAAGCCTCTTTGATATTTGCATTGTCTCAGTCTGCACGTTAATTGCTTGCAGCCGCAGATGTTGTATTTTTTTGTTTTTGAGATTCTGCATGAATCACGAAAACTTAACGGAAGACCTGGTGCGATTTTCAGAGCCCACGACGTAAGTAGGCATTTTTTACGATACCGAATAACACGCAACTCAATCTGCTGTAATGACTTTTCTGACCCTGACACAGTGGGAACCGACTGTGACGTAAACGGTAAAGGGGTCTATTGTCCACTCGAATGAGGGGAGATGCGGGCCTTACATTGTGGTGAGGGAAGTTTACAAATGCTTTGAAGAACCGGACTCCACTCGCTCACTCTCTCCTGCGTGTTTGTGCACCTCTCACCCTCAAACAAGGTCAGAGCAAGCGTCATCTTTTTAAAGTTTCTGCTAATATGACAGTTAACAGCAAAAGAGCGCACGCTTCAATATTTAATTGACAAAACAGCTGACTAGGTGGTTGCCTAGCAATATTAAACGCCTTGCGTTTCCAAGCGTTTAAAGCGTGGTTGGTGTAATTAGCCTCTTACAGTGCATGCATTATATTCTGTCTTTTACTGCATTTGCTTTTTTGTTTGGGTTTCCAATAGGGCTGCACGTTTTCAAGTTTGTAATTAATCGTTAACCGACACCCTTAGCGGTTATTACTCGGTTAACCATATTATGCGCAAGGCAACCCAGAGATACAGACAGACGAGAAATGGGTAGGTATTAATTTTAACAGCTTTAATCAGGGATGCGATTTTTCCGTATAAATAAGGATTTCCGTATTTTCGGACCTTGATGGGATGACCCGTCTGAATCGCGTAAATCCGATGAGTTTTTTTTTAGACGGGGGCGGGGATAATCACGTGCGTGTTGTATGCCCGTGTTGTTGCAAGTGATGTCTCAGTATGCCTGCGTTGTCTGTATGCGCGCGCTGTCCTTGTGCGCGAGCTTCGCAGTCATCCAACATGGATCTCAGACGTTTTCTGTGTTCTACGTCATACACTCAGGCATGAAAATCCCTCACCTTTCGGCGAAATTCGCCGTTTTGGAGCCAAAAAAGGGGACCCACGTGAATCGTGTAGATTCGATGAGAAAACATTTTCGGGGGGAGGGGGTATGCGCGCGTTGTTTGTAGACGCGCCCTTCCCCGTCATCCAACATGTATACCAGACATTAGATTTATTTGAGTTCATGCTGCGCTGCGAAAAACGACAGGCAGCCGCAGGTGACATCAAAGTATCACGAGAGCGAATCGAGTCTGCTTTCGAACGGCTCTCGCGCTACTTTGATGTCATCCGCATTTCTGTGTTCTTCGTCATACAAGCTTGTTGAAGATGCGTAGAGCGACTGCCTTCGGGATGTAAAGTCAACACAAAACGCTGTAAAACTTTCATTGTGGAATTGTAAGGCATCAATCAATTAAAACAACATATATACACAGACTGACATTGCAAAGTGACCTATAAGATTTTTTGTTGGAATGGATTTGAACGGATTATGGACATACTCCTCGCTTGTAAGTCACATTGGTCTAAGTAACTAGTCTACGGCTGTAAGTACTTAAATGTAAATATGGTGAAACTGCAAAATATTGCATGAAATGCTGTAATAAGAACATACTGACATACTGTTACTTATACAGTTAATAAGAAAGTTTACAGTAACATTTAAGCAATTTTAGACTATTTAAGCGACAAAGATGCTAAAGTGAACTGTTTTCAGTGCGCATACGCGCATAAACTCCAAAGCCCACGTGCGTTTCAAAAATCACGCAAACACATAATTTCTTTGGGCTTGACAGGAGATATGCGCAAAAAATATATTGTAATATCAGTCTCTGCAAGTATTCTCACAGTGTTAAAGGGACAGTTCATCTTATAAGAAAAGCTTATGTTTGAGTCATTATGTTAATCAAACTACAAGACAAAAGGAAAATAACTTTTATAGCTTTAAAAATATCAATTATATTTAATTTATAGAATGAAAACCGTGTTATTCATTTGATTTGATTTCTGTTCCTAATCAATACTGTTAGATGTTACTTTATTTGTAACTTTGTTGTTTTTATTTTATATGCTTGTAATTTCTTGATTTGTTCTCATTTTTATTTTCCTACATTACTTTGTTTGCTGATCTGAAAATTATTTAACCCATGACTCAAAACCCATAATGCAATTCATTTAACCAGTACTATATTGTAAAATTAATTCATTTCAAATTAGATGTAGACCTTCAGGTCCACCTTATTCCAAGGCCAACTTAAAATTGTATAACCTTGCGAGTGATAGTCAGATTATGGCAAAATAAAATTATTGCAGAGGTAAAATAGTAAGGGAATGCTACTTGTTACAGCTTTCCACATTTATCAACCCATTTAATTAAACATGGTTTCTGTAGTCAAATGTTTACATTTTTAAATTTGAAATCTAAATTTTCCGTCAGAATTAAATAATTGAAATAATGGTCATAATTTTTTTTTTGCGTATGTTATGGTGTGCATTTTGTTTCTGCCCACGTGAAGGGATGTTAAGTTCCTTCCTTCTTTTTTGTCCTTGGCCAATCACATGCCTGTTTAATAACTGGTTGGACCACATTTAAAACAAAATTAATTTATAGAAATAAAACGCAGTGGTAAGGACAGAGCAGCTTAAGTATCTCACTGACTTTTGCGTTCGCGGGGATGGTAGGCTGGGCGAAGGTACTCGCAGGCTCCGCGGCCGCATCTCTATGATGCCCGGGTGTTGGCTGGGTTTGCCGCGATAGTCGGTGAAACGGTGATTGCCGGTGCTTCAGCCTCTCACCGGTAAGATCACTTGCCCACCCCGCTACTGTCTTTCACCGTCGTTTTGATATTTTCTTGTAATTAAATCATTTAGCTTCGTTAGAGAGAGCGAACACTTATAACTGAATGTGTCTGCGGCATGAATTCACAGCGGAGCTGAACGTGCGTCACGTCACAAAGCAGCAGGTGTCAGATTTCATTTATTTCTGTCAGAGTTTGCGATAGACGAAAGCCGCGTGCTTACTCGTTTTTGTTATAATGCACATATATGATGTTTAATATAAGCAAGATAGTTTTGTTGTATTTTTATCAAGAAAAATAATAAACCCATCATTCAAGCAGCGCTTTATGGAGGAGTAGCCGGTTGCACTGCTTGGAACTGGGGAGTTCTGCGAGAATTACCTGCGCACATTGACTCAAGCACTTAATTAAACCAGCTGTTTATTCATATGCACGCAAATTCATACGCGATTTAATGCAGCTTACGCAAGCGCTGCATTTAAACAATTGCGTAATTCAAAAGTGAAAGTAAAATGCGCACGTCTGCATGCATTAACCGGTGGGAAAATTCTGTCACCGCAGCACCCCTAGGTTGTAGATGAAGTATATAAGCACTGCATTGCAATACTTGCATTTTGCCCTGTCATTCTCGATTTTAAAGTGCTTTTCTTTGCCCGCTTCATATTAGAAAACTGCTATTACTTGTGGACATTACAAATGTCTGGGAGAGCTTTGGCGGTCTCTGGTGGTGCAAAAATGTATTACAACTAAATTCGATGCACGCCATTGATGCCATTTATCCGAGCAAAATGTTTTACTCGGTTAAACAATTTTTAACGGTTAATCGGTTAATCGGTTAACCATGGACACCCCTAGTTTCCAATAATGTTCGTTTGGGAGCTCGTATGAAGTCTGAGACGTGTTGTGTTTGTCTGTTGATCAGTGTCAGATGTGAAGTCTCAGCAGATTAAACCATCACAGAGTTTACATGATTTAATGTCTGCATGTTCATTTCTATTGTAAAGAAATGTACGTATATTAAATATTCAAATGGATTTAAACATTGTTTGGCAAAAAAATAAGCGTTTCTCTCCGTCTAAAGTGAAAGTGAAGATAGCGTCCGCGAGACGAGTCAACTATCTCCCCCTGCAGGCATTTGTTATAATATATACATAATGCTTTTTATTTATAGACCACAAATGTAATGTGTTTGTTAATGTAATGTTGTTTAATGTAACTTGGTTTTACTTTATTTGAACCAATTATTATTCCATCTTCGTTATTATGTAATTTTAAAGGCTACTGCTCACTTGGGTCTATTTTTATTACCCAAAAATAACAAATTACTTCATTATCAGTTAGTAAAATAATTGTTAGGGCCAGTCCTTGATTAGTTAAAACATTTAAAAATAACATGATTTCAGTTTCTTATTCATTTATTTTATCATCGAGGGTTTCTTAAAAAGTGTAAAAATATCTTCTCGTCTCGTGAACCTAATCTCGTGTCTCGTCTCGTCTCGTGGATTAAGTGTCTCGTCACACCCCTAGTACATGTCATATTGTTTTAAACATTTTCAGTGGTTTAAGCAATTGTCATATATAGTAATGGGTGGTCCATATCTAAAACTGAACCTTTTTGAAAACTCCTTCAGAAACATTTCTGAACATTTTGGTGGTGTTGAGATATTAATTTGTGTCTTAGGAGTGTGCGGTGTTGTCTTCTTTGTTTGATGTCAGATTGTGCGCCACAATCTTTTTTGTTTACATGAGGCGAGTCTGTGCTATTACTTCTGATTGGACGACATGGATTTACGTTTAGAGTTATATCGCAATCTGTTGGTTTGGCATGATTTTGACAGCACTTCATAGCATGTTTTTGCATGTTAATCTAGACAGAATTGTTTTTAAAGTCACAATGAAATTTAAATTGGGGAAAATGGGGAAGGCGGGGCCTGAGAAAAGATTGAAGAAATAACAACATGACCCAACTTCCAACAATCCAATACATTTTCGATGGACAAATCCAATTCCCGCCCTACCTTTTTCCTCATTTCAGAAGCCGTTTCAATCAGATATACATCAGGACAGGAAAAAAAAGAAAATCTCTACTTTGACTTAACGAAGAAGGAAAAACTCTTTATAAAAATACTAGTGTAGGTGTGGACTAGGCCTGAAGCTGAGAGGGGCGAGGATTAGTGTATACTAAATATAACATGGGGGTAGAGTTACACTCAAACAAAAATCACAGGAGATCATATAAATGTCATTTTGATGATCATAGATGAGACTGAATTGATAAAACTGGGGGGGGACTACAGGGGGACTTTACGGTCTCAAAACTGTTTTAATGTCTTTGAGTGTGAACAACTGAATGAAAAAGCTGGTGGCTTAACAAGTGGAGGCCAGTGAGAGAGGAAAATGAGAGGTGTAACGACAAACCACATGCAAATGTGGAAAACAGCTCATCCCACAATAAACCACAGATTTACTTTCGCCTACATTTTAACAGCTCCTCGGGTCATTGGCACACGAAGCATAGTATCGATATGTCAAGTATCTATTCTTGCTAGAAGAATTGAATAAAAATGCAATAATAAATACTATTAAATACACTAAATAAAGTTGAATGCTAAAGCACATGTCTTGGAAACAGCACCCGTGGAAATGCCCATTTAATCTGGTTTTAACTTTGTATGTTAGTGGTTCCTCCTACAATGTCGTCAACAGCATTAATGCAGTTGCAAATGTTTAGCATCACCACCCAGGGCTTGCAAAATTTCAAAATCCCCTTTAGCCCTTGGGGCAGGCACTCTTCAGTTTTAGTAGCCCGAAATGAATGCAAGTAGCCCAAATAAAAAATACAGTACTTTTAATGTAGAATATTGAGACAAAACATCTATCAAAAAACAAATAACACACAAAATTACAATCATCAGTACAACTGAAGTGAAATATCTATTAACTTCAGATTCTGAATCTGAAATATTAACTGAAGTCACGAATAAGCAAATGCCACTTGACTTTGTGGACATAGCACGGGGTTCCTCAATTAGTTTTACCACGGGCCAAATTTTGCCAATACAAAGCCAATAGGGCCTCTAACCACAATGTTTAATCTGCTATTCTTGTTGTTGTTTTGATGCTGTTGTTTTTTAACAAAGAAAAAAAACTGGATTTCCATGTAACCAACTGTTCCTGCTCATCTCCACCCCAGATATACTCACGATTTAAAAGTGGTTCAGTGGGTCACAAAACTCACAGTTTAGATCATCCAGTCACAGATTGGATAATTTTTTTCGATCAGAAAAACAGGGGCTACTGTCGCTTTAAGAGCATTCTGCACAGAGTCACTCTCTTCACTGCTCATACAATCTCTATAACTTTAAAGCTTGCTGCGAGGGATTTAATTTTCTTACGTGAGGATAGTAATGACTGACAGGACGAAGTTGGAGGATTTGCCCAACAAATCCATGACAAATCAGTAGGGCTGTGTATCGCCAACAATTTCCCGATTCGATACGTATCCCGATACAAGGGCCCCGATACGATGCGCATCATGATACAAGACTATTTTGAATTACTTTTTTTTTTCAGAATTAAGTAACATTATTATTATTATTGTTGTTGTTTAATGTACATTGAATAAGCAGTGTTGTAACATTTGTCTTTTTTTGCCATTCATTTATTAGCTTTTGGTGTAACTCATAGAATTTCTTAAAATCTCAGAGTTAGTACTTAACTTATGTTTTTTTAAAAACAGTTTTACAAAGAAAAAGTGTCCTACTCTAGGCATTATATTTGTCTCTCATTTTATTATTCTATTATATCTATGAGTATATGTGTAAATATGCAGTCAGACATTTTAATAGAAATCAGATTATTCATGTGACAGCTATGGTTTGAAGTAGCTCTGTATCTCTTCTCTAAATGTACACTTTTCACATGCAAATCTTTGTCGTGTTTCTTCTCAAATGCGTTAGTACTGTTTTATAAGAGAGCGACTAATAAGTATAGGCTAAGATATCTGCGCTTTCATACTGAACTCATTGATTTTAAATACGCGTGAGAGAGAGAGAGAGAGAGAACGCGGCTCGCAGGCACGTGCGCCAGCAAGACAGACACGTAAAATGAAAGTACACCCCGCTACCTTTAACTCTACGTACTCCGCGGGACACATACGTCCTTTCCATATAGATCACGCATCAGCAGCGATTGGTCACGTTAAAAAGTGCATCCGAATCGATACGGAAGATGCTGTATCGATGCGCGCATCGTCAGGCGTCCATGACGATGTATCGTCGTATCGATATTTTGAACACAGCACTACAAATCAGTACAGATTGCTTCCTGTGCTGCGGCTTCGTGTGAAAGTGAAAGTAACCCTTACAAAAAATAACTGCAGTACACTGAAGTACAACTACAGTGAACCTGCAGTACAAAGTAGTACAACTGCAGTAAAATGAAATACAGCAGTAGGTTTGCAATCTTTTGAAGTACAACTGCAGTGAACCTGCAGTACAAAAGTAGTACAACTGCAGTAAAACTGCAGTACAAAGTAATATGCAGTATAATTAAGCACAACTGTAGATTTGCAGTATCATGAAGTACAGTATAATTGCAGTATAGTTGCAGTACATGATTGCAGTATAGTTGCAGTACATTTAAATTCAACAGCAGTAAACTGCAATAGAAAAAAAATGTAGGTTTCCAATATAATGAGGTATAAATACAGTACAACAGCAGTTCAGTGATGTTACACTGAAATGCATGTATACGCCTACCAAGCATACTGCATTACTGCAGGCATGCTGTACTGAGCAACATGCCTGTATTTTTTTTTAAGTGACAATGTGTCAACAGATCATTTGGGAAGGAATCATCCTGTTATTTAGAGTTAACAGAGAGGAACTGTCATGCTGTCAGCCCTGTATGTATTTTCCTTGTTTAATGTGACAGGATCATGGCAGCCCTTATTGTTGTCTTGTTTCGTTGGGAGTCCTGTCTTAAGTCTTGACCCAAAAAAAAAGTCTTGACCCTGCCCTTGACCCTGGGTTATAAAGACATAACAATGCATATATATATTTATATAAATGCTTTGGAGTTTAAATGTCATGTAAATAAGTTAAAACTAGTAATTCGTAAAGTTCATAAACTGTTTAAAATTTGCATCTTGCAAAAATAGGGCTGGGTAAAAATATCGATTCATCAATGCATTGCAATTATTTGTTCCTCAATTCAATATCGATTCATCAAATCCTATGAATCGATTCAGTCTACCGGCCAGTGGCGCGCTGTGGGTGGGCAACACTGTAGCGCCCGCTCCCCGAGGTAATTTGATCCGGCCCTTTATGTAGTCTGTGAAAAAGACATCTCTAGAATAAATAAATGTAGAATTAAAATAAATGTAGTTGGACAACGGGCCCTACAGTTACGAGTTGATGAGCGTGCATCTGTTACAGCATGAGATGCAGAGCGCGAGTCACGTGACTGGCGCGAGCAGCTGTGTCACATGTTTATATTCGTGCTTGGAGCGGCTCGCGCCCGCATATCAAGACGCGATGACTGACAGTGGTGAGACCACAGACTCTATGGCTGTTTTAACTTGTATTCCCATCTTACAAAACCGCCTTTTCTAACAGTTGTTGTTTGATATGTCGGCTCAATGATGACTTGCTTATCCACAATGACATTAGATGTCTTAATAAAGGAAACGCATTGAAACGATTAGTAACAGTTAATCACCTATTGCGCCCAACACCTGCACCACTGAACGCGTATCTACTGACAAACATACACCTGATTTTACTGCTCTAGCGAAATCTAAAAGTATAATTTCTCTTATCAGAAGCTAGACTAATGTTTGCCAGTTTGTTAATTGCTGTTGCAGTTTAAATAGGGGTAGTAAAATAATTAGCTTTGACAAAAACAGCATAAAACAATGTTATGTTACATATTGTAAACTTTTTTGTTATGTGTACTAAAGTGAGTAAATAAGTTAAATTCTCAATGAGTGTGATATGGCTCTTATTTACCCCTTTAAATGTAAATTAAAGCATCTTACAGTGCACTTATGTTGTTATGCAGTTTTAAAATACAACATATGAACATGTCTGGATGTAAAAAAAAGCCTACTTGGACATCTTACAATGCACTAATTTTGTTGTATGCAGTTTGAAAATACATGTTTGTAGAAAAAGCCTATTGTACAATGCACTGATTTTGTTGTTATGCAGTTTAAAGCGTAACTAAACCCCTGGTCAGAGCCTGACTCCACCCACTGGCAATATTTGAAAAATGCAAGAAAAGTGGGCAGATCCCAACAGAAATAGAGGGGACAAACTAAGCTCGTACCAAGTGTGTGGTGAGATTGTAACAAGGGCGTGGTAAGCTTGAACCTGCTAACGTCACGAGTCATTTTTTGGACCCAACATCCAATAGGGAAATTTAACTGCAGTAGCCACCGTTCAACCTGAAGAGGGCAGCACTAAGACGTTTTTACACCATATATTGCAGTATTGAAACACTTTATATCCAAATGTCAAAAAACTTACTAAAATCAATGAACAGCACTAATAAACCATCATTCTTACAGATCAGTAACTAAAAAAAGTTGGATAAGGGTTTAGTTACTCTTTAAATATAGGAAAATGTAGTCATAATCACTGATATATCTTCGGCCCCTTATATGAGATGCTTTTCATGAACTGGCCCCCATGACAAACTAACTGAATAGCCCTGCTCTAGTAAGAGCGTTCAGCATTGTACAAAACACGCTTTACCAAAACACGCTTTACCAAAACAGCAAGATGGCAAACAGCAGCTGCAAAAGCTAAAATTAAAATATGGCTACTCAGGTACTTTATTACTTGTGTATCTACTTATTATTGAATCGATATTGAAGCAAACAAATCAATATCGAATTGAATCGAATCGAATTGAATCGAAGCCTCAAGAATCGGAATCGAATCGAATTGTGAAATTCCTAACAATTCCCAGCCCTATGCAAAAATGATGAGCGTTTGTTCTGACCAATCAGCCCGTAAGAAATAGGCTCCGCCTACCCGCTTCACGTGCTGTTGCGTTCAGAATGATTGCGCAATACCAGAGAGGAGAGAAGACCGGAGGAAAAATTAAACTTTAGTAGTAGTGGATGTATTTGAGTAAAAAAGTTGAAAATAATCTTAAATATACTTAAAGTTAAACATAATACGAAGAGATGGATTCAGCTTTTATTTTGTTTCAAACATGTTCGATGGGTTAATTATTCTGTTGAGTTGCTGAAACAAACCATTTGGACGTGGTGAGCAGTGTTGGGTAAGTTACTTAAAAAGTAATCCATTACAAATTACTAATTACTACTTTAAAATTGTAATTTGATTACATTACTGATTACTACATGCAAAAAGTAGTCTAATTACTTTACTTTTAAGTTACTTTGACAACATCAAATGTAAAAAAGCTACAAAGTGAAACTGTCAGAAACAAGGACGGATGAACCCAAACGCAGGCGATGACGGGGGTGAACAGAAAACACTTTATTATAACACAGACAAAACAAGAGCCCACGTGGGTGCAGAACAAACACGGAATACTGACAGATGACTTAAACTAGACTTGACTATGATTCTAACACTACACAGAATCACACAGTAACAGTACAAAATGAACAAGCACAGGACTAAGAACACAATGGCATTAAATATGAAAAACTAAACAGGATAAGGAGAAAGTAAGTGAGGGTAATGAACTAATGATTAAACTATTAACAGGGAGAAGAAGGGGGCGGAGACAAGAGACGAGACACCAAAGGTCATATTTGAATGCTTAAAGCTATTTTGGTGTGATTTGCACTCTCCTAAAATTGCTGGTCATAATGATGCAGAAATATTTGTAGCTTTTATAATAAGTTACACATGTTTAACATTTCTCATTAAACATTCTACATTTATTAACATCTATCTATCTATCTATGCACATTCATTCGCGGTCGCGGAGACAGAAACTAGAGTTTTAACACGTCATCGCATTCGTGAGGGCTTTTTGGTCACGTTAAAGAATGTTAATATTCATGTTAGTTAGTTAAATATAACAATCAAAAGTTGTTTTGGTAATTGTTTAAATAAACACATGATTAATTAATGCAAGTGCACGCATTGAGCTCAAGATTAAATAACATAGTTAAATAATGTTAACAAAGAAAACCTTATTGAACATTAGTAATTTAAAAACACACCTGTACAATCGCTTCTGGCAGACCAGATGTCATCGCGCAAAGCCCACTTTTTTGGACATGTATTGTCTGTATTCCACTTGAATCAACCACCGCTCACACAGCATCCATTTGTTTGCTTGCGTCTCCGACGAGTGATTATGCACATGCTCGCTAACTGACGCTGCGCGCATGCTCGTTAACAGACGTTGCTGAGCAACGGCAAAACGTCATTTTAAAATACATTTTAATTAATTTTTCAACACTTAATTTGTAACGCTAGTAACGTAATTTTGTTGTCATTGGTAACTGTAATCAAATTACATACATTTAAAATGTAAAGCGTTACGTTACTGCGTTATTAGGAAAAGTAATTAGAGTACAGTAATGCGTTACATAGTAACGCGTTATACCCAACTCTGGTGGTGAGTTCATTTAATGTAAATATAAAGCTTTAAATGATGAATCGACACCAGTTGTTGTAAAAACAAATGTTTATTATGTTATTTTGGTTGTACAACTGCTATATTTTATATCTTTGAGTAATATAAATCGATGTTGAGCTGGTTGCATGTGCAGTAATCTAGCTCATGCACGTGTAGCTGTAACACACGTGTCTGTAAAAGTAAAATGCAATATTGTTAATGCTGAAACAAATATTTTAAATTTATTTACTAAACTGTAAAGTTATACTTAACAAAGGTATATGTTTGTAAAATGTTTTGATATAATATACATAAAAAGAGTATGTATGTAAACAAAACTTTATTGTTGAAGATTTATATTTGTTTATATTAATGTTATCTACTGAATTGTAGTGAGATGTAAAAATATGACTGTTTTCTAAATGCTGTCATGCATTTCTGACCATTTGAACAGGTCAGGTTTTTTGTTGGAGTTAAGAGTGTCATTGATGGCGAGTCAACCCAGTCGAATTCTAGAAAGGAAGAAGAGGAAATTCATCTAATCCATTCAAGGGAGTACCTTGTGTTTTGTTTATATCTTACTCAAAGTAGATAACACTTTGAGCTTTCAACTGTTCTACACGTAAGTGGACAACAGTAAATACTTACCTCTGGAACTGAGAACTGATCAGTATTGAGAACTGCCTTAGCTGGAACTGTACTGAACTGGACGGTATTTTACTGTTGCTGTTCTAACCAGTTTTACACTGAAAAATGGATCGGATATCAAATTTGAAAAAAGAGTCTAATTGTCTATTTGTCTGTGTTTTGTCATATGTTTTGTTAAGGGTAGTGATTTGAGGTCACTGATCTTAAAACATATTGTTTATTTTACATCAGATGATGTAATTGATTTTTTGTTTTGTTTTGTTTAATGTAGTTTTGTAATTTTCTTTTAAAGGAAAAGGCCTATAACAATCAAAGGAGGGAAAAAGTTTATAAACATCTTACTTTACAAGCAGTCTCTTGTCATACATCAGTATTAACCCCTACCTCCCTAGACGAACTAAGTATCTTCTGAATCAATTGTCAGCGAATCAGTCTTTATCTATCTTATTAATCTATAAGAGTACACTTTATGTTATGTATCACTGAAGGCCCTGTTACATTACGTCACGTTGTGTTATTTATTTAGATTTTGTCTTTGTTTGCCCCCTCAAGGGTGTTTTTGTTATAATAAAAGTATTCTCGTTCAAGAGCTGTCTGCAATTGGGTTCTGTCTTCCCCACACATGACAGGAACATTTGTGTTGCGTTACAGTTTGAGAAATTCACTGTTTGTTGAACCTTTATTCATCATATATTGTAGAAATGCAATAAAAATATTATTTAATAAACAATATTGGATAAAAGTTTCTGTTCTGCATAGTCCACCTTTATTTTTAATGCATTTTAATAACATTACACTTTTGTAGTATTGTATTTTATTTATATTATGTATTGCTCTATAATGTTAGTACTACTACAGCTGTACTGCAGTTGTTCTTCAGTAATACTTCAGCAGTTCTAGTGCAGTTGTACTTCAGTAATGCTTCAGCTCTACTGCAGCTGTATTTCAACTATACTGCAATATTGCAGTTTTTTCGTGTCTAAAAAACTGCATTTTTCTACATTGTACAAAAACTGTGGTATTACTTTTAAAAAACTGCAGTATTTTTTTGTAAGGGAAAACTCGAGTGCGCGCTCAAACGCAATTTAAATACCCAATGCCTGAATTTTATACACCATAATTACCCATCCAAATCTGTGAGAGAATGCATAAGCATTTAAATATATTTTTTCCTCCCTATAAGTCAAGATAGCCCGACGGCCAGGGCGGGGATGCATTTTGATAGCCCGACTACAAAGCACAATAGCCTTGGAACGTCGGGCTAGCGATTTTGCGAGCCCTGCCACCACTTAATCTACATGACCTACAAATCCGACAGTGAGGTTTTCCTTTTTCACACCCGCTACACTAATGGAAAGAGAGAGTCCTATAGAGGAACATGGTGGGCTATACAGTATACATTTTTCCATGGTGTGCTAAGCATCAAGTTTTCAACTTTTCATTGATTGATTATATTAATAAGTTAGTGTAAAATGTTTATCATCTCAGTTGTGTAGTCTAAACTTGATTTTTTATTTACATTATATTTATGCATTTGGCAGATGCTTTTGTCCAACAGTGCAGTGTATAGACCCCTTCAAGGTTTGTAAACATTGAATGATTATCGGGTGCGCGCGCAGCACGGGGTCGAACTGTTCATACCATTTAGGCTTTATAATTTAATCTAACAGTGCTGAAAAATGATGACTTACCTCAAATGAAGTGAGCACTACAAACACAAGCCTCTTTGATCTTTGCATTGTCTCAGTCTGCACGTTAATTGCTTGCAGACGCAGATGTTGTATTTTTTTGTTTTTGAGATTCTGCATGAATCGCGAAAACTTAACGGAAGACCTCGTGCGATTTTCACAGCCCACGACGTAAGTAGGCATTTTTGACGATACCGAATAATACGCAACTCAATCAGCTGTAATGACTTTTCTGACCCCGACATGCGCAGTGGGAACAGCCTGTGACGTGAACTGTGAAGGGGTCTATACATTATGTCAGTAAGAGATGAAATTCTCTACCAACTGAGTTACAGGAATGCATTGCTGCTCTGTATAACTCTGAATAAAGTATAGATAGTTCTTTCCACTTCTTAAACTTCATCTGTTGTTCTCTTGCATCCCTTGTTCTGTTCTCCACATACTGTGTCAAAAAGAAGATAACCATGCCATAGTTAGACGTAGGGATGCGACGATAAATCAGTTTCACTATTAACCAGGTTTTAAATTGTCACGGTTAAGTAATCGTAAAGGCTCCCCAAACTGCGTGTTTCTGTTTCACGCACACACAAACCAGATCCACGAACCACCTGGATAAAGCCTGGGTGTGGTGCTGGGCCGATTACCAGTTTCAAGGTATACCAAGATTTTAAAGAGTCAAGGTTTCAAAACCACTAACATTTTTTGTGAAACCGTTTCCAAAGTATGAGCTGTGGTAACACAACATTTATTAAATCATTAAGTCATGTAATTTACATTTAATATATATTACAATATATATTTTTAAAGAAAATTATAATTTAAAAGGCTTTATTTTTACCCGCCATACAGTACATATTTGCTGTAGTTTTGATGTCTTTTGATGTTACTGTACTTGTGCTGATCACTGTCTCTGTTCTTGCTGTTTTGATTGCTGTAGTTTTGATGTCTTTTGATGTTACGGTACTTGTGCTGATCTCAGTCTCTGTTCTTGCTGTTTTGATTGCTGTAGTTTTGATGTCTTTTGATGTTACGGTACTTGTGCTGATCTCAGTCTCTGGTCTTGCTGTTTTGATTGCTGTAGTTTTGATGTCTTTTGATGTTACGGTACTTGTGCTGATCTCAGTCTCTGGTCTTGCTGTTTTGATTGCTGTAGTTTTGATGTCTTTTGATGTTACTATACTTGTGCTGATCTCAGTCTCTGTTCTTGCTGTTTTGATTGCTGTAGTTTTGATGTCTTTTGATGTTACGGTACTTGTGCTGATCTCAGTCTCTGGTCTTGCTGTTTTGATTGCTGTAGTTTTGATGTCTTTTGATGTTACTATACTTGTGCTGATCTCAGTCTCTGGTCTTGCTGTTTTGATTGCTGTAGTTTTGATGTCTTTTGATGTTACTATACTTGTGCTGACCTCAGTCTCTGGTCTTGCTGTTTTGATTGCTGTAGTTTTGATGTCTTTTGATGTTACGGTACTTGTGCTGATCTCAGTCTCTGGTCCTGCTGTTTTGATTGCTGTAGTTTTGATGTTTTTTGATGTTACTGTACTTGTGCTGATCTCAGTCTCTGGTCTTGCTGTTTTGATTGTTGTAGATTTTATGTTTTTTGATGTTACTGTACTTGTGCTGATCTCAGTCTCTGGTCCTGCTGTTTTGATTGTGGTAGATCTAGTTGGGATCAGTGTATATTTAGGCCTACAGAGATCTGGCTTTATTGTCACTCGTCTTTTATCTACTTCTGCTTGTGCTTTCTTGGCCCAGCTATCCTTTGGATCTGAACAAATCGTTATATTTTTAATGGTGTAGAACCTGTACATGGAAAATATGTTTAAACCTTTCCATTTATAATTGTCCACCTTTTTGTAATTGATTACGGTCATTAATGATTTCCAACATGATATTGATATAGAAGATAATACATTTGAACTTGCCTGATAGCGGTGATAGTACATAATGGTGGTTTTTGAAGATAATAATCCAAAATTTTTTCAGTTGGTGTTTTGGTGTTGCTCACAACTGTACAGCAGCTTACTGGAAGATCATGTTCTATTAGACAAGAACCTTGGTAATGTTATTCAGGTTTGGTAATCTTTACATTTACAGTCTGAATACACATGCACTCTCTCAAGCTACTTCAACTTAAACTATGTACAAATTAAGTCAAAGACTTTTAAATTAAGTCAAAGTTACTAAACCCAAACCACAGTGTTTTTATGAAAAGCGGTAGAAAAATATTCAGTGGTAAATTAAAATTATTCAAATGATCAGATCTTACCCGCTACCTCAACACTTGTCAGCAGTATATAATAAAGAAGCATTAGAAGAATGAACTTCATCTTGTCCTCTCGCACACTTCTAGTCATGAAACTCTTCTGGGTTGCAGGGTCTATGTTTAGGGAGGTCTCTCAGCCCACAATGCTCACCACCCTTTCTGATCACTTTTCTCCGTCATGTAGGCCCACAGACACCTCAACCAGGGACAGGAAAAGATGAGTGTGCTGTGGAAGACAGAGCGATAGAAATGCATTCAACCACTTAGAGGAAACTAAAGGGTTACATCATTTACATTGATCATTTAAGCTGACCGTTGTTCACAATGACTTACTACAGTACAAATGTAGACTTAGACATTGTTCAGCTAATGTGGCAATTCACATAAATTAAGTTATAAAACGGTTAGTTCCAATCCTTGATTCTGATTGGTCAATAGGTGTGCTTTATTCACAATAAAACACTGCTATGACCGCTTCACCCAACGGTTCTATTTAATATCACTGCGCCCTTAGCAACACATAAACATATAATGAGACAAAGTCTGAGAACAGTTTGTTGTTCGCGGTCAGGGACTATTTTTTCTAGCGGAAGGAATGCTTTTATTGATTTAACTTCATGAAAGTTGCACTAATATTTTTTTACTTTAATATTGTGTGGTAACCGTTTTATAAAAGCAATAAGGTACTCGAGGCAAGTTCTGTATCGTGAACAAGTAACGGCTTTACTTATTCACGATACAACACAGCCTCTCGTACCTTATTGCTTACATAAATAACGCAAAACTATAAACATACAAGCAGCCACATGTGGTTTTACTTTTCAACAGCATATTATGGTATACAATATTACTACGCTGTAAAAAAGCTGGATGTTTGGATAAAAAGCGACGAACCTAACTTGATAGGTTGTTTTAACCCAAAATGCTGGGTTGTTTTAACCCATTGTTGGGTAAAATAAATTTTTTGGGGCTGTTTTAATGCTAACCCATTATTTTATTTTTTTTCTCACCCCCTAAATGTGTTAGGATATCAATAAAAACACATTGTGCAAAATTGTGCAAAAAGGTTGCTCAAAGCCTTTGAATATTTCCGAAATCACATATATTTTACAAAAACTGTACACTCTAAAAATGGCTGGGTTATTGTTTAACCCAAAATGCTGGGTTGAGTCTGTTGGGTTGTTTTGCTGGGTTATTTTTTTACATTTTAAACACTTTTTGGGTAGTTTCAGTTTTGTAGGTGTTGGGTTAAAACTGCTGGGTTATTATGTTGGGTTGTTTGAAGAGGCTCATGTGCTTCGCGCCCTTGATGTTTGAATGTGCTCAGCAATGGTCGTCGTGAAAGGACAGAGTCACTGGAAGCAGTTGTTTCAAGGTAAGTTTATAAGTTTTTGTGAACATTTCATGAATATAAACAAGATTATAACATTTTGCGAGACAGCAACGTGTTAATTTATACAGACTAAGACGACGGGTGTAATTTGGAGGAATGACGACCTCAGATCGCCATTTACAGAAATTGACTCGAATAATCGTTCTAAGATGTTTGATATGGCATATTAATAAAATAATGAAAATCAATGTTACAAAATCCCCATCACACGGTTGATTACGTTAACTCATGACAGTTTCTGTAAGCCTTTAACAAAGCGAGTCAAAACCGGTACCGAGTCGAAACCCCACTTCGGCTTCTTTTGTGTCACACACGCGCACAGTTTTTCCTTTCCCAGCTTAACAAGCGATAGCGACGCTGTTAAATTAAATTTAGCGACAAACTAGTTGCTTTCTTGTCATTCGATATGTAAAGACAGACCGCGAGGCGCGAGCACATGTTACCGGCGGCGGAGGATCACGGAGCGTCTACTCTGTCATTGAGGCAGGGACAAGCAGCACACTTCACAGTCGGTACGGCAGGTAACGCGTCAATAAATGAAAACGAAACAGCGTTTCCAAGAACCGGTGTCTTATATGTATATTGCTTGTTCCTCTCTTTTAAAATGAAACAATAATTTAAGTGTTTGGACATGAACTTGAAAACATAAACGTATTTGTCACCAAGACGGAGGCTGCATGGAAGTGACTATCGGTTAACAAGCATGCATATGTGTTATATGAAATTAGGTGTGTTATTGAGTCGTATTTAGTTACTATTTTATATTCCTTTCATAATATTTTTGGGTTGTCTCCTGTGATTTCAAATTTATATTGACCAACCCTCTGATCTGTGGCTGATACTGTAACAGACATGTTATGGTTTTTTGCAGAGATCAGATGTGATGTTGTTTTCCAATTCTTTTTCTAGAGTGTGCAGAGTTTTTACATCCATCCATTGATGAGGCAAGCAAGACCTTCATACAACTTCAGCCAGTAAGTATAACATTTAATAATTCCTATTTTAAAATGTATTGGGAATGTCTTAATTAACTGCTACATTTTAGTTCTGCAGCACTTTATTCTTTATAGTCAGGTCATCCTATTTGTCAGTCTGTGTGGTTTGCAGCCTTTGTTGTTGGCACAACAGTTAAAGGAGTGTAACACCAAAGTCTTATGTAAACTGACAACAGGCCATTGCATTTTTGGAAAAAAAATCTCACACGTGGTGGTAATGCAGCCAGGGATGCAAAAGAAAGCCTTATAATTTTTATAAAATGTATAATTCACTTGGCCCACATGGTTTTCTGAATACTTAACCCTCAAGAGTTCCTTTAAAAAACTTCCTTAAGTGTTCCTAAGGCCACAAAATGACACCTTCCCAAAACTGCTCTAAAAATATCATACGTCAATATTTTCTTTCATTTTAAACGATGCTATCTTTTAGAACTACTTCTGCCTGAAACATACATATCAAATATTAATATAATTTGTGGAAATTTTAACCCTTTATATGCCTGTTTGTTTACATTAGCCCATGTTTTTTTTAACATAAAAAAACAAAAAAACTAAATATTTTCCAAAAAACACATTTGAACCACCATGTGATTATTATTATTATTATACCCTGAGATGGGTCAAAGATTGGTGGCAACATTGATTTTCATGCATTGTTATTTTTTGAACAGGGTCAGATTTTATAAAAAACTTCCTTAAGTGTTCCGAAGGCCACAAAATGACACCTTCCCAAAAACTGCTCTAAAAATATCATACGTCAATATTTTCTTTCATTTTAAACAATGCAGTCTTTTAGAACTACTTCTGCCTGAAACATACGTATCAAATATTAATATATTTGTGGAAATTTTAACCATTTATATGCCTGTTTGTTTACATTAGCCCATGTTTTTTTTAACAGAAAAAAAACAAAAAAACTAAATATTTTCCAAAAAACACATTTGAACCACCATGTGATTATTATTATTATTATACCCCGAGATGGGTCAAAGATTGGTAGCAACATTGATTTTCATGCATTGTTATTTTTTGAACAGGGTCAGATTTTATAAAAAACTTCCTTTAGTGTTCCTAAGGCCACAAAATGACACCTTCCCAAAAACTGCTCTAAAAATATCATACGTGAATATTTTTTTTTCATTTTAAACGATGCAGTCTTTTAGAACTACTTCTGCCTGAAACATACATATCAAATATTAATATAATTTGTGGAAATTTTAACCCTTTATATGCCTGTTTGTTTACATTAGTCCATGTTTTTTTAACAGAAAAAACAAAAAACTAAAAATTTTCCCACAAAAAACATTTGAACTACCATTTGATTATAATTATTATTATACCCTGGGATGGGTCAAAGATTGGTAGCAACATTGATTTTGATGCATTGTTATTTTTTGAACAGGGTCAGATTTTATACAAAACTCACACTTGTGACCCCAAGGCCAAAATGACACCAAAATGACACCTTCCTAAAACCTGCTCTAAAAATACCATACATCAATATTTTTTTTCACTTTAAACTATTACATTTTTTAACACTACTTCTTCCTGAAACATACATGTCAAATATTAATTAAATTTGTGGAAATTTTAACCCTTTAAATGCCAATATGTTAACGTTAATCTAACCACAGTGTTCAGCTGATGTCGTAAAACCTTTTGTGGGACATCGTAGCCCAAATAGTGACCTGTCCTGATTTCTCACTCCAGAGACTAAGAGCTAATTAATTTTTTATCTGTAAACACCGGTCAGAATGAGCAGCCCCACATAAGCCTGCAGTTTCTCTGTCTCAAGATCTCTCCAGTCTGTGACTGTCTCCCATGTAGGTTTGTCATGGTCCCAATATGCTGCAGGATTTCATGCATCAGCATCAATGAAAAGCTTGAAGTCAGGGCTGATTCGGGCAGTGGCATAGAGTGTGAGCGCTGGGATCAAATCTCTGGCTGCTGGAAAGTAGCGGAGCGTCTCCATGTTTGTGGGAGACCAGAAGATTTTTCAATTTTTGACGTCCATCCTGCCGCCACTTCATCCATCTCCTCTCCTCTCTCACCTTCTGACAAGTCTTCTGAAGATCTCTCTAAGTAATTAGACTCCAGCTGGTCTACTTCTACCTCTGAGGCCTCCGTGTTCGACCTCAGAATCCTCGGAGGAAGATGAGGAGCCATCCTCGCTCTTGAAGTGCATGATTATTTCAGGAGCCTTATGTGTGCTGTAATGCCTTGCCATTTTCACTACTTCTGCTATACTGTTCATACTTATAGCAGTGTATTTGCATAAACAACATGAGCGAGAAACAAAATGAAGATTGATTTTGTTTCGGTTCTGGCCTCTCATCGTTTTTATTACTGAATTAGTTTATTACGCAGAATGTGCCTTTCAAAGAGAGAAGAATTTGGATATGTTGAATATGCCCCCCTGCCCCACTCATCACCGACATCACCCCACCCCCTTACCACTCAGACACACTTTTTTTACACACACACCAATTTTCAACATTAAAGGTTTATCTTTTCAGCAGCTATGCGGTCCGCAGAAAACAGCAAAAATTGTGACATTTTGATGAATTCATGAAATGGTAAAAAGTAGCGCCACCTGGTGGACAAGTATAAAAATTAAAACTTCAAGGCCAGTAGTTTAAAATGATATATTGACATAAAGGTATGTATTAGTTTAGGTTAAGATAAATGGGGGGTCAAAAATGGTAGTTATAATGGTTTTCAATGGGGCATTTTTTGTCCGAAGGAACACATTAGTCGGTTTTTGCGTAGCTTAGCCATTTTAAGCTAATTTAAAAAACTGAAACCAATATTCTAAAATGAATCAAAAATGATTAACCTTTGGCAAGTTTGGGCAATATTCAATCATCACAGTCAAGATGGTTTAAAAATCAAAATCAAAATGGCACAAAATGTCCCTAGGAACTCTTAAGGGTTAAATCTGATCATTCAGTTCAGACCACTAAACTTTTTTTCATCTTTTGTAGATTGCAACAAATGTGGTGGAATTTGTTCTCTGGACAGAATCCTCGAAACCCTTTCCTTTCGTCCTGGCCATGGGAAACATGCAGCAGATCTCTCAATCTTTTTTCTCAATCAGTCTCTCTGAATACGGAAGTGACTTAAACTGCAATTCGGCCAAGATGGCGACGGCACGCACCGCCTACTTTACGCTTCAAAAATGCTCTTCAAAAACCAATGGGTGATGTCACGGACACTACTTGCATATTTTTTACAGTCTCTGGTTTAAAGGCATTTTAAGTGCTTGAAAATAAATGCCCCAGGCAATGTGCTTCTATTCCTGTTCTATTCCGGATTTCCTGTAGTCTGTCATTTTTTAAATGGATGAATCCTCTTCTGTTCGATTCCTTTGTACATATTTGTTCGCGACGAGTAACTTTAATAAATGAAGTATTTGAAGAGTTTGGTTCCAAAACGCAATAAATCCATTTTGACAAATTTTGGTAAAAACGTGTTTTCTATACCAAGAAAGTGACAAGATGAAAACAACTATTTTCTGTTACAAACTTTCACACAGCATCTTTAGGCTATAAAAACATAAAAAATTCAAATCCATAAGTTGATTTTCAAAGATTTATTATAAAAACGGATTATTTTTTCCACAAAATGCAATAAATCCATGACAAGTTTTTATTCAAAATGCTATAAATCTATTGAATCAATAGCCTATATAAATGTGCATTCATCTTTGCCATGTTATATTCATTTAGTTGACTAGTTGTACACACTAATTAAAAATATAAACATTAATGTCATTAATCAAAACACTTACTTTGTCATATTAAGATCACTGTCATTGCGGTTACTTGACGTCTTCGCTTAACGTCTTTCACAGAGATCAGCTGTAAAATGTTTTTGGTCCTGCTCGATTTTCGTTGACTTTGAGTAAAATTATGTAAAGTTTTTCATAAGATCCTCTGGGGTCAATGTGTTAGCATGAGAAGCTTGATGCTGTCGGGAGAACAAGCGGCCGCCTCCCGAGTGCCTTTCAGGGAAATTATAAGATGTTGATGGCTTACGTTTCTTTCCCATCACAGAAAACCATCACAGGTTTATCAATGCAATTAAAGTATTATTTTGTTTTGTTTGTTGATCACAAAGTACAAAGTAGATGAGGAAAACTAGGACTCCATGTACTCAGCGCGCCGCCATGTTTGTTTACATTGCGTGAATGGTGCGCTGTGGGATTTATTGCGTTCTGTAAAAAAGGGGGAGTGGCGTTTATCGCATTTTGGGAAAAAAGGGAGAAAAGATGACAGAATAACACGGCGGATATTGGATTTTGCGTAAAATTAAGAATTTACTTTTAACTACTGACCTGATATAATGCTGATTTTGGCAGTAACTCATTTTTTTCAAAAATGGCGTTTATTGCGTTTTGGAACCAAACTCTTCATTTTTAGTCAAATACATTCCATTCTGTGAAACTTAAAACATTTGTTCTGTAAAAAAAACTTTACACATCTATGAATGATTTTACTTTTAATTTAACAATTACATTGTTTTTTTTCTTACACTCTTGTAGTTTTGTTTATGTACATTTCAGTATTTTTTTATTTATATACTGTAAAATTACAAATTCTGTCTTAAATTCAAACAAATTGATTCAACCTGTTACATTGTTACTTCAATGTGCATAATTTATGATATTTTATAAATATATTTATACTTGGATCAATAGGCAGTCCTTTAAATGATTTTGCAACTTACAACTGTAAAAATGTAAGAGTTTGTAGTTATCTTGCAGTCAAATAAACATTTATTTGCTGTTAACAATGGTCTTGATTTACAATAAAGCACATGATAAAAATAACCCAGCAAGAATAACCCAAAACCCAGAATATTAATACCATAAATGGTTAAAATGACTACATGTTGGGTTTTCTCAACAACCCAACCTGCTGGGTTAAAATGTGTTACCCAACGTGCTGGGTTACTTTAACCCAGCATGTGTTCTGTCCAATATTTACCCAGCGCTGGGTTGCCAATTGGGTTGTTTTTAACCCAACCATTTTTAGAGTGATTAAACCACTCTAGTCTATGCAAGCAGAGATACAGAGATAAAGTTTCAAAACCACATTTGCACAAGCTGTATCTTGTCAAACCATAGGTCATAATGCATTACCAGAGGAAAAACTCACCTGCCAACTTATACCCAAATATGATTAAAATGCAAAAGGTGAAAAGGAGTATTGCCTTAATCAGTTTGAGTTTGATTGAATTGGAATTTATAATTGCATTATTCACAAAGAGTGAAACCACACATCTGCCGGTGTGCTGAATACAGTAGTTCCATTTGTGGTAACATGCACTGTAAACCCAAACAATACAATGTACTCAATGAACAGTTAACTATACTCAAACTAGAGGTCTTCTCGGGTCCAAAGAAATGTACCTGACCCAAAATGACCCGAATCACTTTATACCTGAACCCGACGTGCATAAATTCTTTTTTTAAAGGAAGACCCGACCTGAGACAAACCCAAGAAAATTAGAGTGAGTCCGACCCAAACTAGTGGCAATTTTTTTTTTACCCGACTGGACTCGAATGTAAACGCTACTGACGTGTGCGCATTCTGCAGACTCACACACAGAGGGGTGTGTGAGGGGTTCGGGTCTTCTCGAAAAATGCCGCTATTATTGTACCCGACCGT
This sequence comes from Misgurnus anguillicaudatus, assembly GCF_027580225.2. Classification (NCBI taxonomy): domain Eukaryota; kingdom Metazoa; phylum Chordata; class Actinopteri; order Cypriniformes; family Cobitidae; genus Misgurnus; species Misgurnus anguillicaudatus. The sequence goes on along the minus strand of NC_073338.2, from coordinate 39,610,980 downwards.
GTCAAAGGCACATGTGAAACTTTTAGACCTCAACATGATGGGGTTTCTGGTCGGACCTCGGGTTTTCGGATCTAAGTGGACCCGAGAAGACCTCTAACTCAAACCAATGAAAACGTTTATTGAACTTTGAAGTTTTTTGCTAACTCAAAAATTTTATTTATTTACAAATTATTAACTTCCAAATGGAGTCATTTCCATACAGCAGCCTTATTTTAACAAACACTGCAAAATAATTACATACTTTTGGTGGTTATGATGATGAGGTTTATGGCATTTAATTTGCCAGTTAAGCTAAGAAATATTCTAAATTTTTACTGTTTTTGAATCCATGAATACTTTAGTGTTTTATACGTTGCACCACATAGTGGAAACTGGAAATATGGATTGCCGTAAAAACTTGTCATTGGCAGGGAAACGTTTTCTTTTAATTGACGTGATAACTTGTCAATAACTTGTCAATTGTGGGGAAATAGTTAAATATTAAATACAAAAATATAAACTTTTAAGTTTGGATTAATTATAATTTTGAATTGGGTTACTTAAGTCCCTCAAGGCTCTGTGCTAGGTCCCCTTTTGTTTATCCTGTATATGCTTTCCCCTTGGACTTATCATTCATAATCACGGACTAAAATTCCACAGTTACGCAGATGACACACAACTATACCTAAGCACCAGATCCATCACTCCTGCCACAGTATTAACCATCACAAACTGCCTGTCTGCAATAAAATCCTGGATGAATCTCTGCCGACTTAAACCTTCTCAAACCTATCACCAAATCAAAACACCGAACTTCGGGGGACTGAGCCTTCGCCATTGCCGCCCCCACCCTTTGAAACTCACTCCCTATTAACATCAGAAACTCGGACTCACTGACCACCTATAAAAACTGCTAAAAGCTCACCTGTTTCAACTAGGGGTGGAACATTACATGTATTCGTTTCGAACCGAATCGGTACGGGGGTCACGGTTCGGTGCATGAATTTAAACGGAGAATATACGCTATGAAAATAAAAAAAACTTGCGTGCAAAATAATTAATGTAATGCGGAACTACTGTTAGATAGGCGGGTTCTTTATGGACAGCTAATCTGTTGGCCCGCTGTAGCTCTGAAGCTCTGATTGGGGCCTATGCATCCGAGCTCCGCCTATGTATGCGCTCTATCAGAGCCCGTCTACATTCTCTGGCACTCTGCATTTTTTTGTCACGTCGACACCGGTCCAGTCCAGCTGCTAGTGAGCAGCGATAGCGAGGATGGCAAGTGGTGTTCCACAAGAGTTAGATGCTCCGCCAGCCTCTTTAAGATCGCAAGTTTGGCAAAACTTCAGTTTTCCAGTCAATTAAAATGTGGACGAGGACAGTGCGTCGGCGTTGTTCAGCAGTTGTTGGGTATGTGAGTTGAAATACATCTAATCAGGGCTCTCAAGTCTCACGCATTCACCTTGACACACACGCATTTCAGTCAGTTCAAACGCCACACACTGTATTTCTCACGCTGAGAAGTAGGAGATAAATTGTCCTGCTATATACAACAGGCATACGCAGGGCAGTTCTGTCGAGTTCAGCTGCTTTCAGTTTTTTAAGCGTGCTCAACTTTACGCAGCGCCATCAGCGTCAGAGTACCGCGAGAAATCTTGCGGAGGAGGCTGATTTCAAATCGCTCTCGCGTTACTCTGACGTCATCCACTTGTCGTTTCTTGCAGCGCCTCGTGAAGTCGTACACACCTTTTAATTCATCCTACAAGCCTATTTTTTTGTTCTTTAGTACATTAATATGAAATAAGGCCAAAATGTAATTTTAAAATGTATTTAGGTAACACTTGTAATACATTTGAACCCATATTTGTATGAAAGATGAGTACAAGATTACTTAAAGTGGTGTATATTTTTGAAAAACGAGATAGTATGTTCAATGCATTTCAGGTCATATTCATGACATCTCAAAATAACACTGGTAAGGACACCTATGTTTTTAAGATTAGCTTAAGTACTAAAAAAAATGCCTTCTTCATTTTTGTTTTGCTTTTCCCTCCATTGTACCGAAAGTGAATCGAACCGTGGCGCCTGAACCGAGGTACGAACCAAACCGGGACTTCTGTGTACCGTTCCACCCCTTGTTTCAACTAGCCTACAACCTATATTAGCACTCTCATTTTTGTTTGTTTCATTTGTAAAGCGTATTTGCGTTCTTTGAAAAGCGGTATATAAGACTTATGTATTATTATTATTATTATTATTAAGTCTTTTTAGGTAATTAGTTTCCACAAAAGTTTTGGCTACTCTGAACCATCTTACCATTATTTATCAAAATATCTTTTGTTGTGTTCAACAAAATAAAGAAACTCATTCAGGTTTCGAGCAACATGAGGGTGACTAAATCAGGAATTTCCATTTTTGGGTGAACTATCCCATTATCATCTGCAGTGAGCTCCTTGTACGTGAGGGTCATGCAGTTTTACACCTTTGTTTCCCTTGCTTTCTTTCTAGGTAATAATAACTGTTGTTGGTAATTCACCAAACCTGTCACCTTTGAAAAGGTATTTAAGAAATATAGGGTGGGCCGGGCATGTTACCCCCGCCATGATCTCATGTATTTAGAGATCAAACTGTAGAAACCTGCTTTTAATAAACGACTTACAAATGCACAAGCATACACATCAGCATTGTGACCTTGATGAGGATATTACTAAAAGAGAAAATGGTACATTCTCCCACCCATTATAGAAATTAGTTGTGTTAGCATGGGTGCCAATGGAGGACATAACTGGAGATTGGCTTTAGTGATAGACTGGTGATTTATATATATAATCACCCACAGTCTAGGGTACATGCCATATTGTTTCAAACTTAAGCAATTGTCATTTACAGTAATGGGTGGTCCATATCTGAACCTGAACCTTTTTAAAAACTCCTTCAGAAACATTTCTGAACATTTCGGCGTTGTTGAGATATTAATTTGTGACTTTGGACTGTGCGGTGTTGTCTCCTTTGTTTGATGTCAGATTATGCGCCACAATCTTCCTTCTGATTGGCCGACATGGATTTACGTTTAGAGTTATATCGCAATCTGTTGGTTTGAAATGATTTTGACAGCACTTCATAGAATGTTTTTGCATGTTAATTTAGACAGAATTTTTTTAAAGTCGCAATGAATTTTAAATAAAAAACCTACACTTTTTGTGATATTGTGTAATTTTTTACCACTTTTTTTACTTAAATGTGAGCTTCATAAATGTCCCTTCTTAAACTTAAATCAAAAACGCAAATCTTCTCCCCTCCTCAAAATGATCTCTATTTACGTCTGGTCACGAAAAATGGGGAAGGTGGGGCCTGAGAAAAGATGGTAGCGATTAGCAAATAACAACATGAGCCAACTTCCAATGATCCAATTAGTTGTTGATGGATAAATTCAAGTCCCACCCTACCTTTTTTCTCATTTCAGAAGCCGTTTCACTCTGATATACATCAGGACAGGAAAAATAAGAAATAAGAAATAATAAGAAAATCTCTACTTTGACTTAACGAAGAAGGAAAACTCTTTATAAAAATACTAGTGTAGGTGTGGACTAGGCCTGAAGCTGAGAGGGGCGAGGATTAGTGTATACTAAATGAAACATCGGAGATCATTTAAATGTCATTTTGATGATCATAGATGGATGAATTGATAAAACTGGGGGGGACTACAGGGGGACTTTACGGTCTCAAATCTGTTTTAATGTCTTTGAGTGTGAACAACTGAATGAAAAAGCTGGTGGCTTAACGAGTGGAGGCCAGTGAGAGAGGAAAATGAGAGGTGTAACGACAAACCACATGCAAATGTGGAAAACAGCTCATCCCACAATAAACCACAGATATACTTTCGCCTACATTTTAACAGCTCCTCCAGGGCTCGAAATTGCGACCATTTTGGTCGCATATGCGACCGAAATTTAATCTGTGCGACCTTAAAATATATATGGGAGCATTTGTGCGACTGCCCATTTTGTTGTGACGCGAGTTGATTTTGATCCTGCGTGCTGGCGCTGTCCCAGGTTCAGTGTTCTCTCCAACGATACATAACCAATCAAATTTCACCATTAAGTTCTTGCGTTTAATGAAGACCGCAGATTGGCTAATATGAGCGTCAGTCATTCCTTGTTGCCGTGAAGCGCGGAAATGTGAAAAGACGAACGCGTCGCGAGCATGACGAGAGCAAGCCGATTACAGCCAATGTTATTACTGTATTTTTTGACGACGATCCGGATTCAAATGTTACTCCACCACCGGAAAATACGAGTTGACGTTAAACCTTTCAGAGAGAGTGGCTTAAAGATGTCGAGTGTCTCCGCTATGAAAATGTAACTTACAGTGTTTACTGTAAATCCTGTAAAACGGCGTTAATGGTGGAATCAAAACATTTTAAGCGCCAGACGTACCTTGCTTAAACATGGCAAAAGTGCCAAAAACACAAGACGTGTCATGACAAATGTGTTTATTATTGATGGAGAGACACCGACCTGTCTGTCAAAGTGTGTTTGATGGTGTATGTGCGCATGCGCTGGTGAATGGACATTCGACAAACATCCTTGTGGTCCATGTTGCTGTGGAATACGACAATGCTGATGGTATGTTTTTGTTGTATTTTTTAAAACATTGCCTATTTAGTAGTAAAAGCATCCTGGTAATGCAGTTATCAATACCAATATATATTAGCCTTCTATATTAGGGTCACTTTTGTAATGTCACAATTAATCAGTGTTTTACGTGTTTGCTAGATTTTCTATGCAATCTTAATCATGTTACCTGTAATTGGCAAATTATTATTGCTGCTATACTATTTCAACAGCATTTGGGTATTAATTTAGGAATTTATGCAGCAAAAAATAAAATAAAATAGAAGACCAACTTTTAAATGCTGGCCATAGGATGTGTAAAGCCCGGTGGTGGTGTTTTATTTTTAATAAAATAAATCTATTAACATTTACATTGTAGTTGTGGTGCTTTTAAATTTTTGGATGGATGCGCCTAAATTTTTGCTGGTGCTCCTAACTCTTTAAAGTTGGGAGCACCAGTGCTACCAAATAAAAAAGTTAATTTTGAGCCCTGTCCTCGGGTCATTGGCACATGAAGCATAGTATCGATATGTCAAGTATCTATTCTTGCTTGAAGAATAGAATAAAAATGCAATAATAAATACTATTAAATACACTAAATAAAGCTGAATGCTCAAGCACATGTCTTGGAAACAGCATGCGTGGAAATGCATCAAAGGGAAAAACCCATTTAATCTGGTTTTAACTCTGTATGTTAGTGGTTCCTCCTACAATGTCGTCTACAGCATTAATGCAGTTGCAAATGTTTAGCATCACCACCACTTAACCTACATAACCTACAACTCTGACATTGAGGTTTTCCTTTTTCACACCCGCTACACTAATGGAAAGAGAGAGTCCTATAGAGGAACATGGTGGGCTATACAGTATACATTTTTCCATGGTGTGCTAAGCATCAAGTTTTCAACTTTTCATGTATTGGTTATATTAATAAGTTAGTCTTAAAATGTTTATCATCTCAGTTGTGTAGTCTAAACGTGATTTTTTTATTTACATTATATTTATGCATTTGGCAGATGCTTTTGTCCAACAGTGCAGTGTATACATTATGTCGGTAAGAGACGATCCCATGATTTTCTGAAATGAAATTCTCTATCAACTGAGTTACAGGAACGCATTGCTCTGTATAACTCTGATAAAGTATAGATACCGTATTTTCCAGACTATAAGTCACACTTTTTTTATAGTTTGGCTGATCCTGCGACTTATAAGTCAAAATTTATTCATACTGACTAACATGCACCAAAAGAAAACATTACTATCTACAGCTACGAGAGGGCGCTATATGTTGCTCCTGTAGCCTACGCCAGAAAAAAACTGTTAACTGAAACATTGACTGAAAGACAACGGAAAAAGACTTAAAGGGAACTTCACCCATTTGCATTAAGCTTTGTACCGTTAGAACCCCAGTCATGTTTTTGAATGGTCGTGCATCATTCCCTCAGTTTCCCCTGAGAGGGGAGAAATACTGATTTCAGTGAGGCACTTCCTTCTTTCAATGATGCAAAAATCGTCATTTTGCATCATTGAAAGAAGGAAATCCTGTATCTCTATTGAGTGTGAAAGACTACAGACACTCATTCCTCATTTTTCCAAGGTGGGGGCTATGGGTGGGACCCACTCACGCTTCAGACCAATTACAGATCAGTGGGTGGGACTTACGAAAATGTACGAACACAGACGGGAAAAAACGATCAGCCGCCATCTTTATGCTAAGCTAAGCTAAACAGAAGTTGTGGAGCAAGTCAGACTTCATGTTACAATAACAGTGGAAGTTAATCAATATTACATGGAAGAGGGTGATTTCGCAAGCGTGATGCTCTAATCCGCTGTTCATTGCACCTTTATAAGCCACAATACAGCAAAGCGCTCAGGCAGATGGAGGAACAGAAGCCCGAGGAGAAGCCGGAGCCTGGGCGTCGGCTGGGTAGAGGAGCCGGGGGAAGACACCGCAACCATCGGCCTCTGCTGCGTAGAGAAGCTTGCCTGTTCTCTCGCTGTGTGCCCTCTTTATAACATTTCTGCATCAGATAAGGATGTGGACGTTCGTTTGGTAAAGGTTTCGAGGCAAGAGAGCAACTTTGCCCGCGTTTGGACATGTTTATTTCACATACGCGTTTGCTTCGGCTTCAACGAGCAAACGCGCTGCGGAGTATATGAGCTTGGACAGACTCGCGCTGTGTGCTTTCGGTTTAAGATTTCTGGATCAGATAAGGATATGAACGTTTGTTTTGTGAATGTTTCTGGTCGCGTGCTTATTTCAAAGACGTGTTTCGGTTTACGAGCACAAGCTCCAAGAGCTGAGGCAGCGCGTATGTGGAGATATTATGCAGGGGACACGTTTGTGTGGAGGATGCATGGAAAAAAAACGGACGTCTGACTAAAGTGAGTGTTTCTATTTTCTTTGTTATACTAAGGTGGCATTTATATACACAATAGCATATCTGAGCGGTGTTTTATATGTCTATATTGTGAGAGCAGTGAGGCTGATATTACACAGATGTAATTACAGTAAACAAGAGACAAAAAGAAAATTGGTAAAACTAAATAAACATTTAAAATGCATACCCTTTTTTTAACTACTTGAAAAGACATTTATACTGCGGATCTGAAACCGCACGTTACTGTTTGAATAAGACTTTGCTACACACCAGGCCAGAGTGTTATTGTGTGTACCACAATGTAACATCACGTTTAAAAGTAAGTCATGATTGGTGTCAGACACAGTGGTGATGGCTATTTTCTTTGCCACTAACGTGGCATTTATGTACATAATATCATATCTGAGCCGTGTTCCGATTAATGGGAGTGGCTTGCAGTGCTGTGCATTGTGGTGCATAGTGGGAGTTGTAGTTTTTCATACAAATGTGCTCTAAAGTCACATTTTGTCTTTTCTCGGCCAAATAGGCACACAAGTCTACATTTATATTACATTTTGACTACAAATATGACTCACTTTCCATAAAGATTAATGTTCCTATCGGTGAAATGGCCCTTTAACAAACAAAATGCCCCTAAAAAGAATAATCATTTTCTAAATAAATGCAACTTATAGTCCAGTGCGACTTATATATGTTTTTTCCTCTTCATGATGCACTTTTTTGACTGGTGCGACTTATACTCCGGAGCGACTTATAGTCCAGAAAATACAGTAGTTCTTTCCACTTCTTAAACTTCATCTGTTGTTCTACATCTGTTGTTCTCTTGCAGCTCTTGTTCTGTTCTCCATACTGTGTCAAAAAGAAGATAACCATGCCAAAGTTAGACGTAGGGATGCAGCGATTAACCGGTTTCACTATTAACCGCTTAAAAATATCACGGTTAAGTCATCATAAGGGCTCCCTTAAACTGCGTGTTTCTGTTTCACACACACAAAACCAGATCCACGAACCACCAAGAGGCACGTGTGCGGCATGATGCAGACTGGTTGGCATACTGTATGACAAAGCTTTGCGAGAGCATTTTAAAATAATATGCGCGCGGGACGCATCTCTTGGTTATTTGTGGATCTGGTCTGTGTGCCTGCATGCGTGCGTGCGTAAAACAGAGGCACACTCCAATCGGTCCGTGCAGCATTAAAAATCTGGATAAAGCCTGGACGTGGTGATGGTGGTTAGGCATGGGCCGATTACTGGTTTCTAGGTATACCAAGATTTTAAAGAGTCAAGGTTTCAAAACAACTAACATTTTCTGTGATACTGTTTCAAAGGTATAAGCTGTGTTTACACAAAATTAATTAAATCATTAAGTCATGTAATTTACATTTAATATATGTGAGAAAAAATATTTTTTTTTAAAGAAAATTGTAATTTAAAAGGCTTTATTTTTACCCCGCATACATATTGTATGTTGCTTAATAATAAAATGTATTTTGTCCAGTTAAAAGTTTGTATATGTTGGCGTCTAAAAATTTTAGTAGTGCAATGTCAAAACAGCAATACTGCACTGTAAAACCTAACAGTTAACTTAACTCAAACCATTAAAGTAAACCGGTTGCAGTAGGCCATTTAAGTTTTAAAACACATACATTTAAGTACTGTGAGCTTGAGTCATGTGCAATTATGCAGTTATATTTAAGTAGTGTGAACTTAAATATAAGTGCATAAGTGCATATGATTCAATTTGTTTAAGTTCACAGTACTCAAATGTATGTGTTTTAAAACTAATGCAACCGGCGTACTTAAATGGTTTGAGTTGAGTTAACTTTTAGGTTTTACAGTGTGTGAAACCATGGTATTTTTGCTTAAGGTTATCATACCGCCAAAATCTCATACCGGCCCATGCCTTGGTGGTCTGACTGACTCAATTAATTGCGTTTAATTATTTTAATGCGTTACTGATTAATTCAATTATTAAAACAAGTTTACATGTTACTCATACAATGCCTGGTTGAATTTACCAAGAAGCATCCTAGTTTGGTTTTAAATAGGTTTCATTGCTCTTTTTATTGTTTTAACCTAGGGTATTTATATAAAAAAATAAAAGCTTTAATAATAAACAAAGGGATACTAAAATTGTTAGTTATATAATTTATTTAACAATATTACCTCTACATATAGAAATGGATTGAATTATAGAGTACATAAAAAGGTACAAGAGTACATCAAGTTACATTCATTTGTGGGAGAAAATGACACAATATACAATATCAACAAAATACAATATTATGTGTAATAAAAATGCTATATTATTTGCATAAAAAAATTAACAACACATAACTTACAATAAAGTGCATTTTCTTAAAAAATTAAAAAGAAAATATTAATGTCTGTGTTTTTTGTGTTCAGTCTTAGCTGATGTCATATTTGTGTGTGTCTTTTTATCCAAGTGCGCCATAGCTTTTTTGGCCCATGGTGAGTTGGGATCCGAGCAGATTGTGATCCCCTTGACTGTTAAGAATCTGCAGAACGGATGGTAATTTTGTTAAAACTAGAGATAAAATGAGAATAAAAAACAACACACTTGGACCGTTCATTATTACAAAATTAGTCAGCAAAATCTTAAATCAGTCCTCACCTCACAGCCTCCACAGAGTACAAGGGTTTGCGCTGGATAAAGTAGCTTGCCAGAAGTTGCACACGAACTTTAGTATCTGTAGTTCTTAAACAGCTTTCAGGAATAGGTGCACCTAATGGAGATAAAAGCAGACAATTGATGTGACTCTATTTTACCTTATCAGTCACCAATAAACAAAATACCCACTGTCATCATAAATAAAAGCAATGAATCTAGTGTTCATCTGGAGTAAGTATGTACGGTAAAAACTCACCTTCTTGTGATGTCTTAGAGACAAGAAGACACAGCAGCATAACTGCAGAGAAGCACAACACATGTAACTTCATTTTACGGCACGATTGTCAATTGTAATGCCACCCTGAAGAAAGACGCACCCTATTTAAGCTCAAATCTGGGACACCTGGAACATCCTCCCACCAATAGATTACCAGTCTCACGCCACAAGCCGACTATTGGGGTTATTCCAAATAAACTAACCAGAACACTGGTTTTTATATATTAGTAATGGCAAACATTGTGGTCATATTACATTTAAGCATCACTGTAAATATATTAAATGATAACTTGCTGAGTTGCTCGCAAAATGTTTGTGTAACCAAAAAGTGGCTGGCATGCTGATTTTGGCATACGTAGGGCTATGTGTGAAAGATATGTTTAATTCTCTATCAAAGTTGGAAAAGAGAACTGCTAGCACTAAATGTGCATGTTTGACAAAGTTTTACTACTTAGTTTTCTTACTTTTTAAATTCTAACTCTGGTTGATGCATTTCCTGACTTTTTAGGTCATGGTGGCCTGCTTCCTTTTTAGGGGGTCTATAATCTGTACAGTAGACATTATCAGGGTTTCATATCTCATCTTTGTGGTTAAATGTTTCGGCAGTGTAAAAGTGCACAGATTAATGCAAATGTTACCCCTTTCACACACTGTGCTGAAAATTGCCTGATTGCCTATGTGAAAATTCTGTGTAAATGCAAACACGTCCTGACCCCAGATTTGATTCAAGAGAGGGGGCTTATTAACATTTCTGGGATCAGTTCCGTAATATGTCCTGTGCAGGAACAAGTGTGTGAGGGGAAAATGCTAGGGATGCTTCGATAATGGCATTAAATGACTCGATCGATACTCCCTAAATTTGCCGATCTCATGAACCGATCTTTCTGTTTACTTTTGTCATCATATGTCTCCTGAATGCGGCTGCAATTAGAAACCATTTTTACGCAGTGCGAATATTTGAAAACAGCGTATACAACACATATCTATCACGAACATTGCATCATCATGCTGAAAGTTTATTATTTGCATGTGTTTTAAAGTTTTGACAGTTTAAAATTTCATTTTTCTTACAGCTGGTCTTGTCCGCGTACACAAGACGCACACACACAGCAGCTTGTCATGAGTGCACATGAAAAGAGCGATCTCTCTCATGTCTTAAAGCTGTAGTAACCTAATTCATCTCTCAATAAAATCACTCTTTGCTCTTGACTAAGGAACTGTTATACTACGAATGCATGTGTATTTAATTCATACAGTAACTGTGAAGCATTTTATTTTCATTCCTTTAACAGACATAAGCTCTTTTTAAAAGAAATATTTGATTCTTTATTAAAACAATCAGTGGTGAACCGTGAATAATACAGCGGGGCCTTCAAAAGATGCAATGAAGTGCAAATGCCTCTCCATGCGCAATTACGCATGACGCAATAAATTAAAGTCACAAGTTTAATGAATAGGTTCTACTACACCTCCTTAATTTTTAAAAACAGGGAAATGGAGACAAGTGAGCATGGGTGGAATAAAAACCCAAATAAATTGAGAGAATTTTTTTTTTCGTAAATTTTTCTTTTCAGAATATACTAGGCTTTTCATATTTCGTAAAATCATACAGCGAACGTGTAAAAATTCTGAGCACGCAAAGTTAAAGGCGGAGTCCATGATGTTTGAAAGCCAATGTTGATATTTGAAATCACCTAAACAAACACGCCCCTACCCCAATAGAATCTGGACCTTCTGTTGATAGACCCGCCCCACACATACGCAAACCGGCATTTGATTTGATTTGATTGGCTATAAGTGTGTTTTGGTAGTCGGCCCGTCTCCTTTTCCAACGCGTTTTTCAAACATCGTGGACTCCGCCTTTAAATTACAGAATTGGCATCGTCTGCCTTTAAATGCAGTTTTAAAGTTTAAAATTACTGGTCAACACAAATACAGACTCTGCTGCTCTGTAACGACAGAGGCTCTGTAAATTTGCATTTAACAAGCTTAAATTATGTTCTTTAATTAATTAATTTATTTTTTTGTATTAATATTTAGCTGTATGTCCATTAGCCTGTTAATCCTTTTTTCATAAGGGGAAATGTAGCACCCTGCATTCTCAGTGCACCTCCTTATGGCTTATAACTGTTATAATATCCAGGGCTCGCAAAATCGCTAGCCCGAGGTCCCGGGGCTATTGCGAATTCTTGTCGTGCTACCAAATTGTATCTCCGCCCTGCCCGTCGGGCTATCTAGGGAGGAAAAAATATTTGAATGTTTTTGCATTCTCTCAGATTTAGTTAGGTAATTATATTGTATGTAATTCGGCGTCGTCTCGTCAGTCATTACTATCCTCATGTAACAAGTGAAACTGTCAGGAAGTGAAAGTATAGTTAAACCCATTATTCTTCTCGTGTTCAGGTCTGATATGCGCAGCACTCCTCTGCACGCATTTCTCCCGGCTGTGCTCTTTATGAGTACCCGCATAAGTCATTACGTTTTTACCTCAGCCCTACACTCAAAAAAATGCTGGGTTGTTTTTAACCCAGGGCTGGGTCACTATTGGACAGAACACACTGCTGGGTTCAAATGACCCAGCTGCTGGGTTGTTTTAACCCAATTGCTGGATTATTGTCAATCAACCATGTTGAAACAACCCAGCAGTTGGGTCATTTGAACCCAGCAGTGTGTTCTGTCCAATAGTGACCCAGCCCTGGGTTAAAAACAACCCAGCATTTTTTTGAGTGTATCTTAACCCTATCAAGCTAGCCACAACGTCAATTATGTCTTCCCCCAATTACTCAACCACTCTCACCGCAGGGATTCGGACCATTAGACTGTATTAATATTAACAGTCTATGATTAGGACTTCATGAAGGCTTACGATGTTTTGTTTTTTACCCGCCCACTTGAAATCAAAGCGTGATTGGTCGATTTGCCCGTCACTCTCCACACCAAAACACATAGCTTGGCCTTCCCTGGGATTCGTCAAGTCCTAACCAATGAATGAGCCAGCTAACTGGGCCTTAATAGAGACAGACGATTCTGATTGGATAATATGTTTTCATGACATGAACCTGACAGTAAGCTTAACGTTAGAACAAAGATGAGAGAAAATATATTACATGTATTGTATTAAATTAAATTAAATTAAATAGCAATTTAAAAAATGTAAAACATATTTTTATTGAAAACTTTATTATTTATTAGTATTATTATTATTATAACATTTTTTTATTATACATTTTTTAGGCCTTCTCTGAAGGTGTAGAAGGCCCTGAAGGTTCATATACCTAATTACTGCAAGTACCATAACAAAGGCAACATCTGTGGTATTACTTTATCTATAAAGAAATGTTAACAGTTACAGTTATCAAAGAGCTTGCATATCAGCTTGAAGAATCGGTATCGGCATTGGTATCGGCCGATCACGAAGACAACAAATCAGTAATCGGCATGGCCTGCAAAAATTCTGATCGGAGCATCCCTAGTAAATGCTAACGTTCACGCGGAAAAATGTCTGCAAACTGAGATAACGCAGAGATCTGGGAGCTCCTCGACCAGCTAAACAATTTCACCAGAAAGACTATGATGGTGAACCAGTTTCACCAGCTAAGTTATGCTAATGGGCAGCATGATTGTGTTGTTCTGCTTTAAATGTGTTGTTTGAGACCAGCTAGTATTTGAATAAAACAGTCTGGACTGGCATGAAAGTACAGTATGTGCTGGCTTGGCAGTTTTAGTTTAGCAAGATAAGAAATGTGTCAATTTTCAGGAATAGTAGACCTGTCTTGCGGCCACTTCCTGTGAGGTTGAAAGATTTGTTAAGTCAGCAAGCATATAAGGCCAGATGTACTAACCACTTGCAAACACCTCTTTTGCCATTTAAACAACTATTGATTTGCTAAAGACACGCAATAAAAAATTATTGCTGGAAAGGCGTGGATACACTTGTTGTTTTTGTGACTGACCTTACTAGATCATTTGTAGAAGTTCCCCTTTCAGATTTTAAATTTATATGAGAAGAGTATTTAAATGAATCAGGTTTGATTTGCTTTTGTCAATTAAATGCCATTGTTCATAACTCCTAAAAATATCTAATGCTAATTTGAGCTGCTCTTGGTAGATTAGGTTGGTCATTATGAGATTTTTGCGTCTCTGTTCTGTAACGTGCCCCTTGTCAGTAAATCACCCACAGAAATTTCCACTTCCATTGGTGCTTTTTTGAAAATGTGCTCTCGTGCTACTACACACAAATCTAATTAAAATATTTCTATTTAACATTTTATGGGAAAATTTGTTGTTGTGATGGTGTAAAAAGTTTATTATTGCATGTTTTCCTTATTTCTAGACTGTTACAAACATGTTCTTTGTATCATCTGACTTGAAATGAATATATCATATTTACCAGATTATGAACACACTATATTAATTACTAGTAAGTCATTGAAAACAAAAAATAAACATAAAAACAACAAAAGTCAAGTTAATAGCATTGCGCAAGTTTTGTATGGGATGAGCGGGGCACAAACTAATGCAGGGTTAATTGGAACACGGCTACTTTAAATATTTCTAGACGGTTTCAGCAGTAACAACATAAACAAGCGGCTGTCGCGTTCCGCACGTAACTTCCGGTAAACTCCGCTAAGAATAAATAACAACAAAGTTCTTTAAACTTAGTTTATTTATATAACAAGCAAAAAACAACACATAGATTATCTAGGAAACCAAAACATTTGTTATTTTCGACGAGGCATTTGTTCAAGAGATCAGTTTAGCAACTAGTCAGACCATTAAAAAAACGAAACCGGGAGTACGGTTCGGATCCAGACCTGTATCACGTGCGTCCAATGAAACCGTCTATAGGGCCGAGCAATCTGTGTTTTGGTGTTTTTCTCTTATTGTCATAAAGATGATCTCCTGTGAATTTGAGAAAAGTTTTGATGTGTTTTTGTTAAGATATTGAAAAAAGAGTGTTTTGGAGAATTTAAAGTATTTTTTTCAACAAAATCCAACCTTATATTATTTTAAAGGTGCAATTTGTAAGATATTCAAAAACCACTATGCCAGTGTTATATATTTTTTCCAGCTGATTACTATCAATATCTGTAATGTTTTCAACTTGTAAATCGTGAGAAAATTTCCATTCAAAACATTGACACGGGGCAGTGCAGTCTCCTGTCAATGACATTAATATCCATGTGACCCTTTGTCACCGCCTTTACTGACGTAAAAACCACATGACAACAGTTGCGAGTTCGAAAAAAATAAAATGGCGGCCAAGGAAGCGACTGGAGCTCAAATTTAGTGTAAATAAAGGTATATTTTCACTTTTTACACATTTTAATTGCATTTCTAGTGAGAAATTAGTTTTGTAGTTTTCAAATATGTGATTAGTTATCACAAAGGCACTCTCTGTTTATATTTCAAACACGCTGTCTTTGAAGTGCGCCTGAAAGCCTTTCTCTGAGCTGCCTTCATGCCTCCGAGTCCGAAGTCATTTCCTCATGAGGCAGCGAGGCAACAAGTCATTGCCTTGAGTTTTCGGACGCAGCCAGTGTCGTGGACAAATGCGGACCTATGCGTTAACGCCTGTCGGGCTATGCGCTTGCTTATGGATTACTCTGTCAGCAAAGACAGCTCCCGTAAGCGTACAGGACAACCAAACAACCCAAGAAGAGTTTGGAACAAAACGAGAGAAAGAATGAGGATCAATTTGTTGTTGCATTATCTTGATGGAGAGAGCTTAACAGTTTTTGTCTTAATTATGCAATTCTTTCAAAAAAAATATGTTTATATGCATTGATGCATAATACAAGCATGAAGGATCATAGATGGATGAATGTGTGAATATCTATCTCTTATAAGCAGATAAATCAACAATATCCATTACAATATACGTATAGACAGAATTTTATTGAATTATTTGTGTTAAATAATTCATAAAATTTTCTAACAGGTGTTACAACAAACTCTCTGTTTGTTACAATTAACACCACCTATTGTGTAAGTTGTAACGTTTGCACTTCTGTCACATTCGGTGTAATTGTACGATAATGTTAGATCCCACAAACAAACTTTACGTTTTCCGCGAGATATTTTTTGAATGCCAAAAAGCGAAAAGCATTAGGTTGTGCCCCGCCCTCCTCTACTTGTACCTTGTACTTTTGTCAGTTCAAACTTTATAGGTCATGGTGGCCTGCTTGTTTTTTAGGGGGTCTTTAATGCCTGCAGTAGTCAGTACTAGGGTTGTGTGTCTCATCTTTGTGGTTAAATGTTTAAACAGTGTGAAAGTGCATAGGTTAATGGGGGAAGTTGGGGTGTGTGTGTATGTGCGTCATCTTAACTTTCTGAACCAGCTGGGATTAAAGAAGTGTGCCATTTGTAAATGTGTACAATAATACAATAGTATACTAATACTATCTTGTTCCTGTGCATTACTGTGATGTGTAAGGGAGCGCTTTACTGTACAGTGAAATCAGTCACTTATATCATCACATTTAAGTTGTAAACTTTGAAGCTGCCTATATAGACAGAACAAAGCAAAGCCTCTCTCTAGGGTTTGAAAAATATATACAGTATATACTGTATTAGCTGATCCATACTAGCTGATAAAATCTAGTACTTGGCTGTTTGACCTCAACTACTCTTGATTTCAATCATCTTTTCTCTTTTTTTATGAGATCATGCCTTTTATCATTCTTTTGATCTACAGTAAACAGAGATAAAATCTAAATTGTTTCAAAGAGCAGATTTAATCTGTCTGCCCGAGTTACGGCTGAATTTTAAGAGCCGTTGTAAGAAGTGATTCCGGGAAGATGACATTACACTTGATTTTGTGAAATAAACAGGATTAAAAGGTGTCATTTTCTTATTATCCCCTGCGTATGTGTGATTCACACTCAGCGATGCAATCGAGAAAACCAAAAACCACAGCAGCACAACTGCAAAGAAACTTAACACATGCCAACCCACTTTTTGCACTCATGATGTGACCCTCAAGAAATACACAAAGTCTGTTAAGTTTCACTGAAAGGGTTATTAAATAATGACTTGCCATGAGAGTTGTTTCGTTTTTTTGTCACATGCAGCTAAATATATATACTGTGTGTATGTATATTCAGCACACACACAAACACACACACGTCTATTACATTAGTGTACTGATTCTGTTTATGTAACGGCCCATATTTTGGTCAGATTTGATAAAGAAGAAAAAATACATAGTGGACTTCTGATATAATTATATATAATTACTCATAATAGATAATAAGATAATAAATCATAATTAAAAAAATATATATATTTTAATTTGTATTAATAGCATCGTGTATCTTTGTTAGCAAAGTTGTACTTTGCAGTAACGTTTATTCTAAGTGATGCATTTCCTGATGTTCTAGGTCATGGTGGTCTGCTCTGTACATTCTACCACAAACGATGGGTCTTTACGACGTTGCAGTTTAGTTGCTATAAACCAAATCTTTGTTGTTGAATGATCTTTAAATGTGGTGGAAGCTACAAGCGTTTTAAGCAACTATTAAAAACTATTTTCAAGTCCTGTACAGCTCAGTGGTAGAGCCAATAGGTCAGGGGCTTGAACCTGGGAAAACATGCTGAATTTTTTTTTAGTTTGTAACACACTGTTAGTCCCTTGGGATGAAAGCGTCTGTCAAATGCATAAATGCAGACTACAGACGAATAACCTCAGATTTGGTTACCCAACAGCAGGAAAAGTGAAGCAGTTACACGTCAAACAAAGTTTAAGTGTGCATATAAAAGACACAATATGTGAGTGAACACGAAGTGGAAGCTTTTGCTAAAACCACATTTCTTAATCATCTTACACATATTGGGACATACTTTTATTGCAAACCAATTTTAGAAACATATCAAACATCTTAATAAACAAGAAACTATTTAACTATGGTAAGAGGTATCCAAAACAACTAGATATGTACAGTATAGGTTTTCAGATAACACAATGGCGACCTCTAGCAAATGAACGTGTAAGATTAATCATTTCAAGAGCTCATTTACCAAGATCAGAGTCATCGCTGTGGTCTTATTTGGTGTTCTGGTGTTTGTTGCTGAGCTAAACTGTTTCATGAATGTGAAACTCTAAAGTCATGTGAGACAGTCTGTCAACAAGACTACACAGTAAATTTGCCAGAGTAAAATTTACTCAATTTGAAGAAAATTTTACTCTATACCAGATAACATTTGGTCCCTCTCTAAAAAGAGTAAAAGTTACTCTTTTGATAGAGTTGTTTTTTTAGAGTTAATTATGCTCAATGTAGTTTTAATATTTTACTCTGTCATGTGATATTTTACTCTATGTAGTGTGTTTTAAAAACAACTCTAGTACCATTTTACTCGGTTCAGAGCTAAAAGAAATTGACTCTGTTACAATTTAACTCTATTTAGAGGAATTTCAGATTTACTCTGCCACAATTTACTTCCCCTCCCGAGTTGTTTTTCATCAATTATGAGTGAACTACAAAAAATAACCAACTCTGTCCAGAGTTATTCTTCTGAATTACAAAATTCACGTTTCACCATCAAACAGCTCGAAAATGAAAAACATCAGTCTGAAACAAAACTGTAATTTCAGTAAAATTTTATTCTCTTGCTATAACAGCATGTATTATACATTTTATTTGTCAAGCTCATCTTTTAAACAGCATTTTTACAATTCATGACAACAACACTAAAATAATATAAATGATAATACAACAGAGGAGATAAAGAATTACATGAAATAATATGGTACAATAAACAAAGCAGAAACAAACTACTACAAATACTGAAATGAGGAAATACAGTTAAAGGAGACATTTCAAAAGACTTTAAGATGTGAAATAAATATTTGCTGTCCCAGAGTATGTATGTGAAGTTTTAGCTCAAAATACCATTTAGACAATTTATTATAACATGTTAAAATTGACACTTTGTAGGTGTGAGCAAATATGTGTTGATTTTGGGTGTATCCTTTTAAATGCAAAGGAGCTGCACTATATGGCAGTGGTTGAATAGTGCAGATTAAGAGGTAGTATAATTATAGTAAGATCCCCTTCTTACATCACAAGGGGAGCCACATTTCAATGAGCTATTTTTTCACATACTTGCAGAGAATGGTTTATCAAAACTAAGTTACTGGGTTAATCTTTTTCACATTTTCTGTTGATAGAAGCACTGGGGAGCCAATTATAGCACTTAAACAAGGAAAAAGTCAGATTTTCATAATATGTCCCCTTTAAACATTATTTACAATATGTAAACCATGCGTTTGTTATCAGAGTCCCAAATTAAAACAATTTAAAAGTGTAAATCTGCAACTTACGTACTAGGCCCTTGTGAAAACCCAGCTGAAAAAGAAGTACACTTCAATAATGTACTGCTCTCTTTTCGCACATTAATTTTGTACTTAATAAACTTGAGAATTATTGTGCTATATTGAGACGCAATGAACATAAACTAAAATGTGCCTAAAATATATTTTAAAAAATTATTTATTTACCACTTGTTTGTATGAAAGATGGGTTTAAGTTTACTAAAAGCGGTACCTAAATACATTTTTTTTTATATATTTTAAGCATATTTCAGTTCATATTCATGGTGTCTCAAGATAGTACAGACAAGTATACTTAGATGTTCTTAAGATTATCTCAAGAAGTACAAAAGAAGAATTTTTTGTATATAAAGTACAAAATTAGTGTGTAAAAATAGAGCGCTTTCAGATGGGTCCCCACAAGGGCCTAGCATGCGAGCCGCAGATTTACAGTTTAAAACAGCCTTCATCTGGGACTCCAAATAACAAAAGCATGGATTATATGTTGTAAATATAATACAGTAAATAATACAATTGAAACTATGGTTCTAAAGCCATTCTTCATGAATTCATAACTTGTATAGCACATGTATGTATAGCATAATAGTTACCATCTTCAACTTCAGCATTTTGGATTAGGACTTGGACCTTACAAGTCTTTTTGAGGCCACAGGTCTGTGCAATAACCTTTGGTTTTATGTTGGTAAACCACTTCTCCAACAACTTTGCAGTGGTCGCCTCACCAAATAGAAGTCCAAAATCTGCAAATCAATCTGCAAGTCATGCACCTGTTTGTGGTTGCCGTGGGCATTTTATCTGTCCCTCTGATGCTTGAGTTTTAATTCTCCACTCCAAATATCCACTTCCATCTTTTGCATTGTAATAATGCTCCTGTGAATAGAACAATACAAAAGACCTTTGTTTTACATTTCATGACTAAAGAAATGAATGCCTTATCAATTATAATGCAAAAAAAATCTTCCTTTTAAGGTCACGTTCTTCCTAATCTCATTTTAAATTTTAGTTAGTGTTTAATGTTGCTGTTGGAGCATAAATGACACCTGCAAAAGGATAAAGCTCAAAGTTCACTGCCAGGCGATATATTTTCATTAACAGAATTCACCTTTCAAAGCCTACACGAATGGCCGGTTTGGACTACAGCCCTCTACTTCCCGAATTAATGACATCAATAAAACAAATTTTGACTAAACTCCGCCTACAGGAATACGTCAGTCTCCAGCTAAGCTCAAACAGCTCTGCTAAGCTAAGCTGCTGTCGAATCAAAACACACTGAATAAACTACACAATCAGAACTCGTTACATATTTCTGAAGGAGGGACTTCACAGAACAATGAAGACATCAGCCCGTTTTGAGGACAGTGAAAACAGCGCTATACAGACAAGTAAATTGTGTGAAAGAATAACACTTTTTTTTTACACGTGAATCCTTGAACACGTGTTATAATGTGCACTGTAAACACAATCAAAGCTTCAAAAACACAGAAAGAACGGGACATTTTTATCACAAAGATTGAGAGGCAACGTATACTTACATAACCAAGCTTGCTCCTGGGGTCAGCAAAGCATGGGAATATGGAGATAATACCCTTTGCATATTCTTCCTTCAAACTTCGGTAAGGGGAAGATCTACAAACAGAAACCAATTACAACCCGTAACATCATAAACATCAATTTACAAAGTAGTGTACGAACAACCTACCCATGTTCCTTTGTTAAATGTGCTACCAAGATTTTCACCATGTCACCTTATCGCCTCCAGGGATGCTGTTTAGGATATTTTCGATCTGGAAGGGGATTATATTAAATAGAGCAGGGATGAGAAAATATTAACTGAAAAGTGTATACTTCATACCCTCAGCAACATTTGAGGTGGATCAAAAAAGTTCAAAGTTGGTTTTAAGGTTTTGAACCACTTTAAATGTTGACTAGTGTAGTTTCAAATATCCTTACATATTTAAGTTATTCTGCATAGATGTAATTCAGAGGCAAATTTGATGATTCTTACCTGGACTAGATGACGTTTCTTGGCTAGATTTTTTTCAGGAGGATTTCTAATCAACACTGCGGTCCCATCAGAGTCTGACGTGCCCTTAGTATTAGATAAATAATCAACCTTCAATATAATCCATATCTATAATCAGATTATCTGTTCATACAATTTTGATAGCATGCTGAGAATTAGTCCAACTAACATATTAGCATATGCAAATCAGCGAATTGGTGAACACTGCTAAAAAAAACTTGATAAGCATGTCAAACAATTTACCATCAATGCTTGTTGTGCTTTCTGGGATGAAGATTTCTAGGACACCAAAGTCTGGTCGTGTCAGCAGATATTATTCCTCATCAACCTCTTTGAGTCATCAAAGACATTCATTGTAGGAAGATTAAACTTCTTGGCAACTGAAAAAAGACAAACCAAATTGACAAAGGCCAGCAATGCCAAATTAACAAGTTAATATTAAGTTATTTTGTTATACCCCCATAAGGTACACTCATACACTTGTATTACTATTAAAAATGTCTTAGAGGAAAAGTATTAACAATATTAACTCTTACCACATTCCAAAAATGTGTGAAATGTAAATGGTTGTGAAGAGAAAATATATTTCTTGCTGTCTTTGAACTTTACTCTGACACCGTTGTTGGTTTGAATCCTGAAAGAAACCGAAAACACAAAGTTAAACATAATACCTTACATTCCATAAGAAACAGCTCACGTTACTGTCCGAAAAAGGGATAACATTAATGCACACATCAATCTGGCTAACGTTAACTTAACTCTTTACCGAGTCACGTACATGTGGTGCACAACTCCAGACGCTTGTCAATTAAACTTCACTTTACTTTGACAACGCTGTTGGTTTGCATTCTGAAGCAACCCAAAGTTAAACATCATACTTTAAGTTTCAAGAGAACCAGCTCACGTTATCGTCCGAAAGGGATAATGCAAACCAAACTGACTAACGCGAACTTAACTCTTTACCGAGTCAAATACATGAGGTAAAACTCAAAACGCCCGCCAAAATGTTAAGTTACAAACATTTCATAGGCAGTAAGCAAGTCTCACCCGTGTCAGTTAACATTCGTAATCAGTATGTTAGTTATGTGCTTTCCAGATAACTTTTATGCCTGTAATTAACTTATATAACCTGTAAATAATGGACTAATTTAGTTCTCACGTGAGAAAGTTATCTCTGTAATATTAAAAAACGTGGCAAAATGACTAAGATCAAAACAGAGGCGAATATTCTGGAAATTAATACTAAGATTAAAAAAATGCACTTACTTCACCATCCAGCAGAAAAGCAGCTTGTCTTCTTAACCAGCAGTGATCAATATGGCCGTTACCAAAGGGAGTCACGGTGAGTGAAGCCAATATTTTGATTGCCCTCTGGTGGCTGGGTGCCGTGTTGGTCATAAAGCCCGCAAACTCTATGTAAGCAAATGCTACGTGAACCAAACTTAAAAATCTAATTGCAGATATTTCCCCCAAAGATGGTTTCAGTTACTTTAGTTTTTTATTATGTTTATGTACTTTTAGGTGTTCGTTTTTCTAATTAGTTTGATTCAAATTAGTTACTAAATGATATTTTTTGAGATGTTGTTTATTTATTTTCACAATAGAAAGATATGCAGGCGTGTCATTAATCTTTATTGTTAGTCTTTTAACATTATACACAGCAATGGCAGATAAACGGAAATTAGGAGGGAAACATTTAACTCTGTTACAGTTACTCTGTAATTTTGCTCCCACTCTACTAACACATTTTACTTTGTTTACTCAAAACGGAGCAAAAACAACTCTTTTGGAGGAAAAAAATATTAACTCTGGAAAAAATACTCCGCCACTTTTCCTGTGTAAAATAAAAAAACATAAAGGTGCTAGTGATGATGAGAGAAAAGTCTTAATACTTTTTGAAGGTCTCAGTGTTGTCTCGGTTTCATTTGTATTCAGTCTTGTCTTGATTTGAGAGGACTGTGGAGATATCATTAAATTGCCAGGGAAATGTTTGATTTATTTGTTAACATCATGAATGTGATTGAAGGTCTTCCTGCTTTAAATGCGTAGAGCAAATGCAGTGAATACAAAACATGAACAGGGCTAATGTGGTAACAATCCTTGCATTTAATCCATGTTCTATGTTGTAGGAAAAAATACAGGGGGAACTTTTATTGAAAGTTTGAAACAAACATAAATTCAGAAATATTTTATTAATGAAAATATTTTTCCATGGGTTTCAGCTAGTGATGCACCGATGTGAAAATTTTGGCCGATACGATAACCAATATGACCGATACCATTATTTGCCGATGCCGATATCTCTGTATAGAAAACACTTTTTTATGAAAATCAAATAAAGAGCTATTTTCCAAAACACTTTTTTTTACTTTTGTAATTTATTTCCAGAAATGACTGATTGGGCACTTTTACCCATGTGCAAAATGTCATCAATTAGCTGATTTCCCATATTCTTTGTAAGCTTCGGGATGCTTATTTTTTAAGTGGGTGATCAAATTGGATGTGTTGAACAATTTGGCCCGAACTCCCCCTCGCATCACCCGGCCCTCACTCTCATTGCATACAGCAGCAGGGGTGTCCAGACTTTTTTGTGTGGTGATCTACTTTTAAAATGATAAAGCCGACAAGATCTACATGCTAAAAAACACTTTAAATGCGTGGACTATACTGCATATATCTCTACATTAGATTTAGGGATGTCACCCTTACATTACATTATTTTTTGAGGAGTTAAAAAAAATCCTGGAGTATATGTCGAGTACTGTAAAATAGTGGAGATACGGTTTAGTTAAACAAACTAGAAAGAAAATTACAATAGTATCAGAAGAATATAAATCAGCACAACGCTGCCTCTCTCTCTCTCCCTCGTTCGCTCGCACGCACACAGATACACACACACACACACACACACACACACACACACACACACACACACACACACACACACACACACTGGGCGCGTGGATCAGCTCCCGCATGAAGGCAAGAATGTGATGGCATCCTGGTAAATTTCAGAAGTTTACAGGACTGAGCTGCATCAGGCACGCATAAGATTTATAAAAACACATTTGAGAAGAAAGGCACAGCAACTCAAAAAGACTTACGTGTTTCACAATTACTCTAATACCATGCCAATTTGGAGCAGCATGTGGGTACACAGTTAACTTATGTGCGATCTACCGGCATTGCGATATTGACACCCCAGGCATACAGCATAGCAAGGTTCAGACCATTAAACAAACAGAAACCGGAAGTAAAGTTCCGACCAGACACGTAACCGCAAAAACGCATGTGTGTCTTATAGGGATGGGCATAATTAATCGACGATCGATAATTGATTGTTAAGAATTTCGTCGATAACGTTAATTTGTTATCAATTAATCGAATGCATTTTTTTTATCTAACTCCTGTTTCACAAATACTCAGTATGCAGTGCGTTTGCGTATGTGTGCGGCGAATCCGTCAAGCACCCGTTGCAGTGCGCTGCTGACCGCTTATTCTGCATATAAAACGTTCATGTGATTGATACTTTCTGTGAACACTTTTCCGCATCATTTTTTTTCACAAAACAATATATTTTAGATAGTATTTGACAGACTAGTAAGTGTGGATTAAGGATGTTTAAAATCTCTAGCCTGGTGGTCAGGATCTGAATGGATCAAATCAGCAGTTTTGCAATGCTTTATTTATCTCCACATATATCATAAATAAAAATAAGCAGAGTAACTTTGCAAGTCTATCCACATTATATATTTCCTACTATGCATGTATATGATTTCCAAATAATAAACGAGAGTATTCAACGACAAAAAGCGTCTTATAGGGAAATAAATCCTCACAATATTATTATTTCTCAAAACTTTATGACAAAAATAAGCAACTGCATTCCTACAGTTATTCAAAGATGCAGACATTATTCCGCATATAATTTGAATATTATATAAAAGTATTCATTTAACGGCACATTTCATATGGCAAATAAATATCCTCACATTAATATAACAACATAATGAAATGAATAAACAGACAATGAAACAGGATTGAAATATAAATTGTATTATTATTACCGGAAAAAAGCAATATTGCTAAAATAATCTCTGAGGTAAATGCGTCAAAAACGCTGTTACCCGCACAATAAGTCTAAATGAGCAATAACAGTGAAAAAAGCATTATTAGGCCATGTCTCTGAACTTTATATGACAAAATATATTTAAAAGAAATGTATACTTACAGTTATTCAAAGATGCACACATTATTCCATATTACTCCCGTTTATGAGCACGTTTGTCTCTGGCCTCGCTCTGTTATGTAATAGATTGACAGGTGCGCATCTCCGTCTTTCAAACTTATATCATTTTGTCCTTACTACCTTAGGAAAATTAGCCATGATTTTATCATTGTGAAAATGTTTTTTTTTTCAGATAAAAAACTATTTGTATTTCCGCAATTTTACTACAAATAACATGGTTATGGTAGGCTATATTGTGGAGTTGGAGACCATAGTAAATTTGTGTCTACTGTTGTTTTACAACAAATAAAAACTAAAAGACTATGTTAGTATAATTATACAATGGTAAATGGGGCTCACAAAACGCACGCTGTTTCACACATACTCTGTATGCGGAATAAGTTAGCGTTGAGGTACCTGTGCATCCCATTCAGTCTCCTCAGAGCGGCTGTTTTCGGCGGCGGCTGGACTGGCGGTCACCATGGGTTGCGGTCGCGTCTGACCCCAAAACATGTTTTTATTTCTCAAAAAAAATCAGTAGACTGGTGCAGAAGTTTTATGCGAGTTACTAAAGTTAGTTATTTTTCACGAGGCTTTAATGCCTAATTTGTTATAGCCTAATGTTAGGAAGGCTAATATCTTGCACTTTCTTCTTGCTTGAATAATTTTGAGTTACATTTTGACAAAACCTTTCAGATCTAAGTATTATGTTTTTTGTTTAATTTAATGTTAAACATGAATCTGTTTTTTTATTTTGGAACTAATAATGAGGTCTCTATTTAAGAACGCTGGCTCGCAGCTGCAGGTTCCGCTGCTTTAGAGCACCGCACATGCACGCACATATATGTTTGAAACATAGTTTAACTGTCTGCCAGAAGTTGATCTTGTAATAAAGGTCTCATCGAGGAAAAACACGCTGTATATTTGTATTCATTGCATTTTTTAAGTATAAAAGTTAAATAACAAATTTTATTATAAAAATATTAATGATTAATCGATAGTCGATCGTTAATTCTCCCGACGATCGACAAAGAAAACTTAATCGAATGCCCATCCCTAGTGTCTTATGAAACCGTCTATAGCGCGTTTTGCATTGTAACGAAAGCATACTGTAAATACAGTGTAGTAGGCATATTTAAAATGTATAGAATAGTGGTAGAAACATATGACACATATAAATTAAATGGTAAAATTATTTAAAGTGTGTGTTGCAGGTTAACCACCACTGTCGATTAATGGGTACATAAATCACTCAAGATATGTGTATAATTTTTAAAATGTCTCAAAAATTGTCTTAAAGACCACTTTTTTTACGTTTTTGGTATTAACGGTTTTTTTAACGCAATTCTGCGATGACGTCACGTTGGGGAGAAGTGGAGTAAGACTCAGCCAGAGCCATAGAGATAGATGAGACATTTATTGCTATTTAATACTTACGTATATAATTTGGAAATCATATATACATCGTAGGAAGTATATAATGTGTTATACTGCAAAGTTACCTTGCTAATTATTATTTATGATATATGTGGAGATAAATAAAACTTCGCAAATCTGCTGATTTGATCCATTCATGTCCTGACCACCAGGCTAGAGATTTTTAAACATCCTTAATCCACACTTACTAGTCTATCAAATAATATCTCAAATATATTGTTTTGTGAAATAAAAGGATGCTTTGTTATATTGTTTATGCGATTATAACGAATCACACGATCATTTTATACGCAGCAGCAGTCAGCAGCTGCAGCACACTCGGATCCGACCGCATACATATTGTAATAAACAGGCATTCGGCGGCTTTTTACATCACGACAGACTATGCCATTTGAGGAGGAACCGCTCATTGATCACCGTATTTTTATAAATCCTGTACATGTTTGGACCTGCCTGAGCACTTTTATATACTTTGTTGAGCAGAAAGGCTGCTCAGTTTGACCAGCGGGCTGCGGGAACCGGACGCACATCACGCCGCCAGACGGTGTTGCTAATATAACTCGAAATGTATAACTATTATCAGATCGGCCCACCGGGAAAGTCCCGACTCTCTCGATTGCCATTCCGCTACTGGCTGTAAGAAAGTGAGTGCGTTTGGGTCGCTGGTCCCCGCGAACAGACGTGACGTGCTTCACTCACCTTCCAGGATTAGAGACATGCTGCCAAAACCGCTGAAGATCGCATAAAGTTACACCCATTTCAGGCAGGATCATGGACCCCCTCAAGCCAGCATGCACGAGTATGTTAATTGTTTGTTTACTTTCTACACGAAGATATGCTAACGTTATCTGGCTGTCTGCCTATCTCTCTATACTAGCCTATCCATCTGTCTGTCTATCTATCTGTCTATCTATCTGTCTGTCTATCTATCTATCTATCTATCTATCTATCTATCTATCTATCTATCTATCTATCTATCTATCTATCTATCTATCTATCTATCTATCTATCTATCTATCTATCTATCTATCTATCTATCTATCTATCTATCTATCTATAATCTGTGCTATCAGAACTGTACTTTACTCGTCTTTCTATAGTCATTCTCAATGCTCTCAAGGCGGCTTTGGTCAATTCTCTCCCCAGCGTGACGTCATACAGTGCGTTGTGAGGGAAAGGAGAATCATTGCAAATTGCTGTACTTTTTCATACTTTTTCGGGTTTTGTGATACCCAACAACATAAAATACAATGGATAACAGTTTAAATGTTTATTATCAACAAGCAAATTGCACAAATTCGTTGAAAAATTTTACCTGCAAAACGCCCTTTAAAGGCGGAGTCCACGATGTTTGAAAGCCAATGTTGATATTTGAAATCACCCAAACAAACATGCCCCTACCCCAATAGAATCTGGACCTTCTAGACCCACCCCACACATACGCAACCCGGCAAGGATGTCGGTTAGTAGACACGCTCCTTACTGCTGATTGGCTATAAGTGTGTTTTGGTAGTCGGCCCGTCTCATTTTCCAAAGTGTTTTTCAAACATCGTGGACTCCGCCTTTAACAAACCGTACCAACTGCGAAACCGTCAGATTGTTATTTTCACAAATAAGTCTGCACATAATTTTTTTATAATGTATTCGGAATGTTACATTAAAATATGTATTAAGCTGTATATGTAACAAAGTCTTTATAAGGAAGTCGCTGCGTGACCATATTTGCAACACCGTCAGGTCTTTATGAAGCAAGACTTGTCAGACTTGTCAGATACTGCGCATGCACAAAGTCCCTCCCCCAAAAGTTGTCATTCTTTAACGGTGGATGATTGGTCCTTTTAACTGGAAGGCGGGATTAGAGCGGCCATAAAGTACTGTCCATTGCAATCTGCTCCATTCATATCAATATCAGTGATGCATCTTGTTAATAATAAGTATGTTTGCTCCGAATGTGTTTCCAGGAGCTCCCTTCATACATATATAAACGGTGCCTCCAAGTCATTGCAACGAGGCAACAAGTCAGCTGCCAAAGCTTTTAGACGCAGCCTTGCTCATAAGATTTAATGAATCATATGAATCACATAAACAAATATTCAAATAATCAAATATTACGTTATATAGTAAAATGTAAACTCTAACCTTAAAGCAGTCTACCAGTAAGCAAGTAAAAGGTGACAGTGGCAAGAACTGAAACTCCAGCGGAGAGAAAAATACATTTAACTCATAAACCACGCGTATGATTTCTGCACAGGCAGAGGAACAGAGGTAAAGTTTGAATACCACATCTGCACAAACATTAACTTCACTCAAATATATCAACCCTTACACTACCACGAGAAATATTAACAGAGAAAAACTCACGTGTGCTGCATGATGAAGATGAGATGTGGGAGACCACAGCATCACATTCTGTTAGTCAAGAGCAAAGGTGAAGCTAGCAAAAGTATGCAAACTTCTAGTAAGTCAAACAGCAGCTAGTGTTAATCTAGACCTTTCTCCTGTATTCATGAACCTACATAACATGAATTTATCCTGTCACTGGAAAATATTTTGTTTTTAATTTTAGTACTTTAAGGCAAGGCACTAAGTTTTACTTTTTACTAAATTTTACTACTTTTACAGTGTGGTAATTTTTTTTTTATATTTGTTCTACACTTTGTTTTTTCACCTATTCTCCCTGATAAACAGATGAGTTTGTAAAAGACATTAGAAATAAAGAAAGAAGGAATCCTCCTACACAGAAGAGAGTCCCATGAGCTAGATGCAGTGAACAGTGAATATTAACACAGCTATAACACAAAATAACTCTATAACACAAAATTAACACAAATAAACTCTTTAAGAGTTCATTTCAACACTTGGAAATTATCTTATGGGGTCAATTGCCAATAGTTATTTTCACACTTAAAAGTTTTGCTATGTTGATATTCTAATAATGTTAGTATAAAAACAGCAAGCAGTGTAAAATACATTTCAAATGGTGTAGGTTAAAGTGTATGTTGCAGGTTAACCACCACTGTCGATTAATGGGTACATAAATCACTCAAGATATGTGTATAATTTTTAAAATGTCTCAAAAATGGTCTTAAAGACCACTTTTTTTACGTTTTTGGTATTAACGGTTTTTTTAACGCAATTCTGCGATGACGTCACGTTGGGGAGAAGTGGAGAAAGACTCAGCCAGAGCCATAGAGATAGATGAGACATTTATTGCTGTTTAATACTTACGTATATAATTTGGAAATCATATATACATCGTAGGAAATATATAATGTGTTATACTGCAAAGTTACCTTGCTAATTATTATTTATGATATATGTGGAGATAAATAAAACTTCGCAAATCTGCTGATTTGATCCATTCATGTCCTGACCACCAGGCTAGAGATTTTTAAACATCCTTAATCCACACTTACTAGTCTATCAAATAATATCTCAAATATATTGTTTTGTGAAATAAAAGGATTCTTTGTTATATTGTTTATGCGATTATAACGAATCACACGATCATTTATACGCAGCAGCAGTCAGCAGCTGCAGCACACTCGGATCCGACCGCATACATACTGTAATAAACAGGCGTTCGGCGGCTTTTTACATCACGACAGGCTAAGCCATTTGAGGAGGAACCGCTCATTGATCACCGTATTTTTATAAATCCTGTACATGTTTGGACCTGCCGAACAGGTTGAGCACTTTTATATACTTTATTGA
Source organism: Misgurnus anguillicaudatus (assembly GCF_027580225.2). NCBI lineage: Eukaryota > Metazoa > Chordata > Actinopteri > Cypriniformes > Cobitidae > Misgurnus > Misgurnus anguillicaudatus. The sequence continues at coordinate 39,580,365 of NC_073338.2, read as the reverse complement.
GCAGAGAGGCTGCCTGCACAGTTTGACCAGCGGGCTGCGGGAACCGGACGCACATCACGCCGCCAGACGGTGTTGCTAATATAACTCGAAATGTATAACTATTATCAGATCGGCCCGGGAAAGTCCCGACTCTCTCGATTGCCATTCCGCTACTGGCTGTAAGAAAGTGAGTGCGTTTGGGTCGCTGGTCCCCGCTAACAGACGTGACGTGCTTCACTCACCTTCCAGGATTAGAGACATGCTGCCAAAACCGTTTGTGCTGAAGATCGCATAAAGTTACACCCATTTCAGGCAGGATCATGGACCCCCTCAAGCCAGCATGCACGAGTATGTTAATTGTTTGTTTACTTTCTACACGAAGATATGCTAACCTTATGCTATCTGGCTGTCTGCCTATCTCTCTATACTAGCCTATCCATCTGTCTGTCTATCTATCTGTCTATCTATCTGTCTGTCTATCTATCTATCTATCTATCTATCTATCTATCTATCTATCTATCTATCTATCTATCTATCTATCTATCTATCTATCTATCTATCTATCTATCTATCTATCTATCTATCTATCTATCTATCTATGTATCTATCTATGTATCTATCTATCTATCTATCTATGTATGTATGTATGTATTTATCTATTATCTGCGCTATCAGAACTGTACTTTACTCGTCTTTCTATAGTCATTCTCAATGCTCTCAAGGTGGCTTTGGTCAATTCTCTCCCCAGCGTGACGTCATACAGTGCGTTGTGAGGGAAAGGAGAATCATTGCAAATTGCTGTACTTTTTCATACTTTTTCGGGTTTTGTGATACCCAACAACAGTGGCAGTTCTAGACAAATTTCACTAGGGGGGCCAAGGAGGGGCCAGTGTTTTACCAGAGGGGCACATTAAAAAATGGCAAGAAATGATATTTAAAGATTATAGGGGTGGTTACAGGAATTAGTTTAAGCCAGGACTATGCCTTAGTTTAATTAGGAAATATAACTAGTTAACAAACATGCCTTACTAAAAACATTACACATTTGCATTTTGAAGCAAAACAAAGGACACTGATGTATTTTAAGTTATGGCATTGCTAGTTTTTTTGAGGTTGGCCAGCTCTTACATTTATTTTAGTCTAGGACTAGTCTAATCCCTGTACGGGAAAACACCCCTTAAACTTTATTTTACTTTACAATCATATACATATTTATTTAAGAGTGAGTGCAGGTGCAAAAGAGGAGCTGGGGTTTCATCAGCTCCCTTGTTCAGTAGTCAGGGCACTGTGGCTAGGTAGTCTGCCATTATGCCAAACGTTAGTTACCTAAAAATTCCATGCAACGCAAAAACCTGTGAGCATCGATGGTCCCCATGTTCCCTTACTGGAAATCACGTGACCTTTTCTAAAGCCCTCCAACCGAAAATCACGCGAGCCTACTCAATAAACTTTATGAAATGCAAACTTTTATAAAGACAAATGTTTGTTTTAGTTTAAATATAAACACACATTGCTAGACATTTAGGGACCACAATCTACTCAATATTTAAAATAATATTTATTTTAAATTGTAAAGATTTTTATATGTAACATTTAATAATATTCCTCCAATTTTATGCACGTATATGTAAGAACATAATTACAGCGCTTTTTACAATGTGTAAACTTTAAAAAGTTAGCGAGATGTTGGTTTTTCCGGTTGTTGATGAGTAACAGCTGTGAATGATCACAACGCGCAGCCACGTCACAGGAGAATAAGTAGTGTCCCAATGTCAAGTGAGCTAGAGTCCTTACCAGTGCCCGAACCTGCATACACATTCACAACATCGGGAGATTGGGAACAAATTGAGACACTCGCCGAGCAGCACCCGCAGCCCGCAGCCAGCAACAGTGCAGTGGTTGGGTGCGTCGCTTTAATTTGCCAGTGTAGAACGTTGCGTCGCGTTAGTTCTGCTTTTGGCGCTCGCGTGTAAAATCAAAATAAATGTATACTTTTTTATTTGGTCAGCACAGGGTGGCCACAGGGGTGGCCAGTGACATGCCTACAGAGGCACGGGCCACCCTTGGCCTCCGTGTAGAACCGCCACTGCCCAACAACATAAAATACAATGGATAACAGTTTAAATGTTTATTATCAACAAGCAAATTGCACAAATCCGTTGAAAAATTTTACCTGCAAAACGCCCTTTAATATAAATCAACTACCTTGTTGTAATTTTCTAACTCCAATTTTTCAATACTACAGGTTTTAAATTAAGAGTTTGGTTCCAACACGCGATAAACGCCGTTTTAAAATGTTACAACCAAAATCAGTACTGTATCTGGTCAGTATAAAAAAGTAAATTCTTAATTTTACGCAAAATCCAATATCCGCCGTGTTATTCTGTGATCTTTTCTCCCCAGTCGGCAGTCTTGGCGGCGCTTTGAATACACACGGAAACCTTTTCCTCATCTACTTTGTACTTCGTGATCAAACAAAACAAATAAAACTTTTGATGGCATTGATAAACCTGTGGTGGTTTTCTGTGGCGGGGAAGAAACGTAAGTTCAGACGATGTCCAAAGTATGACAGCAGCAATGACAGTGTGCTTAATACAGTATGACAAAGTAATTGTTTTGATTAATGCCATTAATGTTTATTTTTTTAATCAGTGTATACCACTAGTCAACTAAATTTATATATTATGGCAAAGATGAATGCACATTATATATTGATTCAATAGATATATAGCATTTTGAAAAAAAAAACAACTTCTAAAAAAAACTAAATCTTTGAAAATTAAATTATGGATTTGAATTTTTTCAATTTGAATGTTTTTATAACCTAAAGATGCTATGTGAACGTTTGTAACAGAAAATAGTTGTTTTCATCTTGTCACTTTCTTGGTATAGAAAACACATACCTAAATTAGTCAAAATGGATTTATTGCGTTTTGGAACCAAACTCTTCAAATATACAATGTAAAAAATATGCAGCATTTTTGTCAAATCAACTTTAAAAAAATTAAGTTTCAAATACAATACCTAATTTTAACTTCAAGTTATGTCAACTTTTCACAAGCCAAAATAGTAGAAGCTAAAATAGTATGTTGAATTGACTTGCAAAACCAAGTTGTTTTAACTTCATGCTGCATCTTTTTAAATGTGTAGTAAATGTAAAGACAACTAAATATTACTTTTGGAAGAAAACTTTATTTTCAAACATGTGCACCATATCCAAAAAGTCAACAATCGGGTTTTAAAATGTAACGCTTTGGCACCAAGTATATAGCAGCTATATATTTTTCATTAAAAATGTTATACCAAAGGATTTAAAATGTAAGTTGATTAATGCATGCAGGCCCGGATTGGCCAAAGGGAGAACCGGGAGGATTCCCGGTGGGCCGGTCTGTTTTTTTTTGGCCACGAGGGCCGGTGTTGTCATGCCGGGATGACGCGTATTTGCGGGTGAGAGATGTCTCCGCCGCTTTATGCACAAGTTGATTGTGTCCCGAGTCCCGACCACTTATTGGAAGAATTCTTGCATTAGGGTGCATTGACATCTAAAACGCATGGGAAACGCAGGACGTGCCGATGTCTTCTGGTTTTCAAAGCGCTTACTTGAACACGAGTTTTGTTTCAGACGCGTCTATATTGAGTGCGCTTGCCGGCCGCGCGTCTATATTTAAAATAAACTTGAGCGCGTCTTGTGAGTGCGCTTGCCGGCCGCGCGTCTATTATATTTTAAATAAACTTGAGCGCGTCTTTTGAGTGCTCTTGCCGGCCGCGCGTCTATTATATTTTAAATAAACTTGAGCGCGTCTTTTGAGTGCGCTTGCCGGCCGCGCGTCTATTATATTTTAAATAAACTTGAGCGCGTCTTGTGAGTGCGCTTGCCGGCCGCTCGTCTATTATATTTTAAGTAAAGTTGAGCGCGTGTTTTGAGTGCGCTTGCCGGCCACGTCTATTATATTTTAAATAAACTTGAGCGAGTCTTTTGAGTGCGCTTGCCGGCCGCACGTCTATATTTTAAATAAACTTGAGCGCGTCTTTTGAGTGCGCTTGCCGGCCGCGCGTCTATATTTTAAATAAACTTGAGCGCGTCTTTTGAGTGCCCTTGCCGGCCGCGCATCTATTATATTTTAAATAAACTTGAGCGCGTCTTAATACAAACGGGCTGGCCTCTAAACGTATTTTTTTTATCCAAGTCATAGATGAATTCTCTATGAATAGTCATTATTCATCGTTTATTGAAAGAGGAACAAAAATCTATTTGATGCAAAACTCATTAGTTTCAAAAGTATATCCATGATGTTTTCATTTTTTTAACACAATGTAGGCCTACGTTATTTAGCAATAGACATGATCTAAGTACTAAAAAAAAAAGATACAGATTATTTCCATTTGTTTCCAATGCATACTTGATAAATCTTGCTTGTGTATTGTATATCAGGGGTTTCCAAACGTTATCAACCCAACAGTTAATCTCAAGACTCACCATTTTTTAGAAATAGAAATATAGAGGAAAATACAAACACATTTGTTTCCTTTAGTTTTTGAATAAGTTTACTTTAGTAATATATGGTCTTATGGTTGGGCTGCATAATTATGGCAAAAATTATAATTGTTTACTGCATTTGCACGGAATATGAAATTATATATTTGAAACATACAGTGAATTGCAAGGCTGCAGAGAACAGTGCACTACTGCAGACTTGTACTATTGAGGGTTTAAAGATATTATTTTAATAGTCAGTCGTGAACTACAGTAAAGTGGGCCGGTCTAAGGCATGAAACTCCAGGGCTGAAAATGAGTCCCACTCCGGCCCTGAATGCATGACAGAAAAATTGTCACTACAGTATGCATTGAGCTGTTATTCTGTACCAAAACTTTAACACAGTTGGTGGGTTTCACTTCTAAAAATAATTAAATACTGTAGAAAATTAACATATAGAAAATAAGCAGAAAAATGTTAATATATCACTTATTTAAAATGCATAACAATAATATTAAGATACAAGTTTGAACATACAATCATCTGACCAGTGAATCAAATGATCAGTCATAACGCTGTAAATCAGGAGTATACAGTTCTGTTCTGAGTTTAACTCCAATAAAATACACTTGGTTGTAATTTTGGAGTGGTTAGCTGATTTGATTGGGGTTGGTGTTAAGTCTGGAGCAGTGGACACCCCTCATCTTTTAGGACTGTTTAATACAAAAGTAAGAGCTTGAGTATTTCTTTTGCTCCTTTAAACAAAAGTGGTTGATTTGTGTATGTATATTTTTTTCATAAAGATCATTAAGTATAGGTGATGATGTTATTGATGGTTTTACAGTCTCCGACTCCTGTTTCTTCTCAGTGTTGGACAAAACATCCCGCTTAAATTTCTCAGTCATTTGTAAGGAATTGTGCTGGTCATGCACGGTTGGTTTAGTTCTTGTGATATGAAGCTCTCCCTTATTACTTGTTTTTGCAGATGAACTTCTTAAGATCTGTAAATAATCCTGAACCCACAACTCTGTTGGAGACGCACAAATAATCTTGTTTTCCACAATTATGAATCTGAAAATAAGCAAACATATGACATGTTTTAATATACCAAAATGTTTTAGTGGAAAAGTTTTATTTAAATAAGCAGTAAATGTTTGAAGAAGCAGTTTGTATTTGATGTAAGCAGTGCTGTACTAACTGTATAGCGCTAAAGGAGCAGCGCATTTCTTCTTGATATCTGTAGTCCACGATTTTATCAAATGCTGGTTTGTGTTTTGTTACTTTTGGACAGCACTCACTTGAAGACTTAAGAACTGTAAAAGAGAACACAAGACTATTCATCATCGCTAGGTTATAACCCTGCACATATTGTCAGGTCACCGTACTTGGTAAATGACGTATTGGGACTAAAATGAATGTTTGAGCTGCCTTCATTTAAAAACACCTTGTACTGACATATCTTCACATATAAACGTGCAATTGTTTTGTCTCAAGATGCACACCAGTATTATTTTTTGTAAGGTTTGTTTGTAAAAACTACCTAAATGTCTGAATATAACTAAGGCCTAGTCCTGGATTAATCAAAACTCCGGGAAAGGTAACCTATGTACTAAAGAGGTACCTCTAAATTATGGGTTTATTCATGTCATATTTCTCAACCTGACTACATGGTATATAACCTGGCTAGTTTATCCCATAAAAAGTATTTTTACTGGTTTCCACAACTTTTAGCCCCATTTTAAAGTTAAAACACTGAATATATACCAATTTTTCACAATGCTTTATATTCATCATTATACTGACCAGCTGGACCAAAAACAGCTTGTGCAAAAAGATGCTGATTTACATTACCTTGAATGTTGATGTTTTTTTCAAAACCTACTTGTAAACATGAAAGATTGTGAGCTCTCTGTAGACACTATGGTTGGTTGGTTTGTCGTTTCTTGTAATTCTGGAATTTTTAATGTCACTTTTGATGTTACTGTACTTGTGCTGATCTCAGTCTCCGGTCCTGCTGTTTTAATTGCTGTAGTTTTGATGTTTTTTGATGTTACTGTACTTGTGCTGATCTCAGTCTCTGGTCCTGCAGTTTTGATTGCTGTAGTTTTGATGTCTTTTGATGTTACTGTACTTGTGCTGATCTCAGTCTTTGGTCCTGTTGTTGGAGTTGTTGTAGATATAGCTGGGATGTCTGTAGATGTTTTTGTGTTGCACGTAGGGGGATCTGTGTAAGGTGTCGTTGTCGTTAAATGTCTTTTATCCAATTCCGCCATTGCATTCTTGGCCCATTTATCCTCTGGATCTGAACAAATTGTTTTATTTTTCTTGGTGCGGAACCTGTGCATAAAAAAGAAGTGTTTCGATTCTTTATAATCACTTGATTTTTACATATTTATAATTGATTCAGATTAATGATTTATATGCAAATGTAATATTGATGTATAGAATATTAGTCTTAAACTTGCCTTATAGCTTTGATGCTACACAGCGGTCTATCTTGACTGTAATACTCCAAAAGGTCTTCAATTTTTACTTTGGTCTTTGACACAGTCATACAGCAGCTTGCTGGTGGACCGTCACCTGCTAGAGGAACACATGTTATTCAAATTGAGTAATTCTTATGTTTATAATCTAAAACACACGGTTTCATGAAGCTACACTTTTAACTCAGCATATCTACATTTAAATGATGTCAAAGTTGCTCAGGCCAAACCACAATGTTTTTCTGAAAAGCTATCAAATTAAAATGATTAAAATGATGAGATCTTACCTGCTATCAAAACACTCATCAGCCTTATATAAAAAAGAAGAAGATTTAGAAAAGTGAATTTCATCTTGTCTTCTTGCACACTTCTATTAAGCTCATCTGGGTTGCAGGGTCTATGTTGAAGGAGGTCTCCCAGCCCACAATGCTCACCACCCTCTCTGATCACTTTTCTTCATCATGTAAGGCCACAGATATAGATTGATTTTTATTCAAACTTCATTGTATTGTATGGAGCAAAAAGTAAAGCACAGAGGGGAGGGTAATGTGAATGTCCTGTGCTCCCCGCTCATTGGTAAATACATATCATCACAACACAGGAATATAAGTTTTGCATACTAGCAGGTGTTAGGCTTAAAGATAAAATATGTTCTTATTTACATGATATAGCCTTTGGTTAAGAGCCCAATTTTAACAACTTATGCCTGCATTCTCAGAGAACAAGTAGGTCTCCTACCCACACTGAAATTATTGGGGCTCCCCATTCTAGAGGCAAAGGTGGGTGAAGATGACATTCTAAGTGTATAGCGTGTTTTGTAGTTTGTGTATGCACGATTACATGGGTTTAAACTTTGCATGATCATTTACCAACACAAGTATTTCTATATATTACTGCCATATCATTTATTATTGTATTAAAGCCATTTATTGCTGTTTTGTCTTAATGATTAAAGCCATTTAATCATTCATTATTTTACAACTTGTTGTGGCCACCTCATTTATTATGAATGAATTTAGATAACTTATTGAATTTATCAAAGCTTTTATTTTTTTATTATTACTTGTGTGGACCCTATTTTACTTTACTCCTCGATACCTGTGCACATGCCTCTAATTCTGACATTTTCAGTCAGGCTTGATAGAGTTAACATTTTGAATTCTGAAACAATCATATAAATATATGTAAGCAATAAGGTACAAGAGGCTGTGCTTTATCGTGAATAAGTAACGGCTGAAAGGCGTTGTTAGGCACGATGCAAAGCGGAGTACCTAATAAGTACCTTATTGCTTTTATAAAACGGTTAGGTAAAAAAAATATTAGTGCAACTTTCATGAAGTTAAAACAATAAAAAGCATTCCATCTGCTAGAAAAAAATTGTCCCTGACCATGAACAAAAATGTGTTCCAATGTGTAATATGCATGAAAGCTCAAATAAAAACAACAAACCGATATGTGTGGCTGCTAAGGGTATTGCTAGGGCGCAGTGATCAACAGAACCTATCTGGCCATAGATTTGTGTCCAAGAGATGTAAGACAAATAGATAGAGCTCTTTTATACCCGTTGTGACCATTTTTTATAGCCGTGTTTTATCATGAATAAAGCACACCTATTGACCAATCAGAATCAAGGATTGGAACTAACCGTTTTATAAAGCATAATAATCTTAAACTTGCTTTATAGCTGTGACGGGACTTGTTTTTAATAATCCAAATGGTTACCAGTGTGTACTTTGGGGGTTGAAACAATTAGACAGCAGCCTGTTAAGTCCATTACCTGCTAGAAAAGCACATTATTTTATATTTATATTGTTTTATCAGTTTAACCCTCAAACGCTCCTCGTTTTCTGTTTACACTTCGGGCCCTTGGGGTCTATATGACCCCAAAATAGAAAGCATAATTGTAAGAAAAATATACATTTTCAATAATACAAATAATATATCTTTTTTTTGTTGTTTACTTCTCATCTATACAATAAAGCGGTGCTTTGAGAGATTTGAAGTACTTTTGTACCTGTTTACCACTAAAATCTTCAACTACACCCTTGGCTTGCCTGAAAAATATCACATTTTTATGAAAATTTACATAAATTATGATCTAAATTTGATTTAAATTGTTTTTAGGTATTGATATAGGTGTGAAGTGTTGAATTCAGGCATCGGTTTTTAGAAAAAAACATAAAAGAATTACAGTAGGAATTAAATCATTTAGACCGGCAGATTCTCATAGAGACACATTCATTTTCCTGGATATGGACAACCGCTCAAATCATTACTTTTGTCATACATTTATGTTTATATAAACATTAGAAAGGATATTAAAAATAAATATTATTTCAAATAGTTATTTTTTATAGTTTTGATGCATTTTGAAATGTCAGTTTTTACAAAATGCAATAGAAATTTGACTGAGTGTAAGTGTGTGTGTCTGTCTCTCTCTGTGTGTGTGTGTGTGTGTGTGTGTGTGTGTGTGTGTGTGTGTGTGTGTGTGTGTGTGTGTGTGTGTGTGTGTGTGTGTGTGTGTGTTCGTGCGTGCGTGAGTGGGTCGGCGTGCGTGCGTGAGTGTGTGTGTGAGAGAGAGAGAGAGACATCATGTGTGCTTGAGAGAATGTGTGAGAGAGAGAGAGATCATGTGTGTGTGTCTGTGTTTGTGTGAGAGAGAGTGTACAAGTTGTGTGCATTAGGTTGCACCCCTTTATTTCTTTTTTCTACGTTTGTGGTTGATTTTATTTGCCAAATTTTATAAAAATGCTCTATGTAGTAGTCATGCACTTGTGTGCGTGTGTTTGTATGTGTTTGTGTGTCCGTGTGTGGGTTTGTATGTGTGTGTGTGGGTTTGTATGTGTGTGTGGGTTTGTGTGTGTGTGTGTGTGTGTGTGTGCACGCGTGTGTGTGTGTGTGTGTGCACGTGTGTGTGTGTGTGTGTGTGCACGCGTGTGTGTGTGTGTGTGTGTGCACGCGTGTGTGTGTGTGTGTGTGTGTACGCGTGTGTGTGAGAGACAGAGAGTGTGCTTGAGAAAGTGTGCATGAGAAGGAGAGAAAAAGAGTGTGTGGGGTGTGTGTGTGTGTGTGTGTGTGTGTACATGTGTGTGCATTAGGTCACATGCCTTTATGTGTTATTTTCTGCACTTGTGACTGATTTTACTTGCCAAATTCCACACAAATGCTCTCTGTGGCAGTCATACCTGTGTGTGTTTGTGTGTGTATTTGTGTGTGTTTGTGTGAGCATTTGTTTTTTGCATTGCATTTGTGCACAAGTACCAGGCCTTAATTTCTGTGTCAAAATTTTCAGATTTATGCTGGATTTGTTGATATTTATTTTTTGAGAAATGGAAAAAAAGTACATTTTTTTGCATTTCCCATTCACTTTCAATTGGGGTCATATTGACCCCAAGGGACAGATTGATAAAAAAAAAATGTACATACCTTTAGAACAACCGAATCAAGCCCAGCTTTTTGTGTATGTAAAGATAGATTATTTAGGAAAAGTCACAAAGTTTAACATCTCTGAGATGAAGGCAACCTTTTTTTTAACCAATGAAATGTCGTTTGGGGTCATATAGACCCCAAGGACCGATTGAGGGTTAAGCAATCTTTACATTACCATTGTGACATACAGTACGCACAAGTTCTCTTTTGTGAAGCTACACTGCCAACTCAGTGTCTCTTTAACTTAACCTCCTGTTGAATAAATACACATATATACATTATATTAAGGATAATCTTTAATCAAAACTCACCTCGTATATGAAAACTCAAAGCATATGGAGTAAAACAAAGAAGTTAAAAGAGTCTATTAAACTTCATTGTGTTTTACGGCTTGCTCTCAACTATGCTATTTACATGTGATGATGACCCACCTTAATAAAACAGCACAGTATAGACCATTTCAAAAGATGTAAACAACACTGGTCCAGAAACACTTCCTGTTTCAGTTTGTTTAACTTTTTGATTCAGTTCTAAATTTTCTGTTGGCTGTATTTTATCCCAACGTTTATCTAGTGTTAAAAAACTGAAACAGGAAGTGTTTCTGGACCAGTGTTGAAATGGTCTATACTCTAAATTCTGCTGGGTTATGTTTAATCAAATGCTGGGTAAATATTAAATAAAACACATGTTGGGTTATTAAATAAACTTATGCTGGGTTGTTGCAATGCAGGGTTGTTTCTGTCTAATACTGTATTTACCCAGCATAGGGTTAAAAAAATATCCGAGCAGAATTGAAAATAAATGGTTTTATAAATGGTTTTATAATAAAATAAATAAATGTGTTTTATATCATACTTCATTTTGTAATAAATACATTAAAGCTAATCAGCGTATTCACGTGTTGCCTTAAGCACATATAGGATTTTTGCATTTGATATATTTCTTTAAAAAAACATTAAAATAAGTATATCCAGTGCTGAGCTTCGATGAACCTTCACGAGACCGGCGAGATGCTTCCACTGCTTCCTGCGTGATTGACAGCTTTGACACCAAATGGATATACGTAAAAATCAGATGACATGATTTCACAACTTTTCATTGGCCATGTGAATATAGATATGTGATGCATACTGATAAATATGTGAAGCATACTGTATATGAAAATGAACCTGGACATTCAATCCGTCGAAAAATCTCAAAAACGGCAAAATGGACATACGTGGTTTTCATCGGACAGCGACAATATAAAAAAGACACTGAGCTAACGATGCAGTGTAAAATGTGTACTATAATGTATACAATGTTAACTACAAACCGGCTGATAAACTTCCCTTCACATAGCGTTGATTCATGATCGCCGTCTCCCCCTGTCTTTAGGAAACCAAAATATTTGTTATTTTTGACTTAGGATTTGTTCCAGAGTTCATTTTAGCCACTAGTCAGACCATTAAACAAACAGAAACCGGAAGTAAAGTTCCGACCAGACACGTAACCGCAAAAACGCATGTGTGTCCGATGAAATGGTCTATAGCGCATTTTGCATTACGAAACGAAAGCATACAGTAAATACAGTGTAGTAGGCATATTTAAAATGTATAGAATAGTGGTAGAAACATATGACACATATAAATTAAATGGTAAAATTATTTATTAAACCGTATCAACTGCGAAACAGTCAGATTGTTATTTTCACAAATAACTCTGCGCATCATTTTTATTATAATGTGTATATATTAGCAAATGTAAAAATAAGACTAATCGGAATGTTACATTAAAATATGTATTAAGCTGTATATGAAACAAAGTCTTTATAAGGAAGTCCCTTCACTGCACTGCCATATTTGCAACACCTTCAGGTCTTGCTGAAGCAAGACTTGTCAGATACTGCGCATGCACAAAGTCCCTCCCCCCAAAAGATGTCATTCTTTAACAGTGGATGATTGGTCCTTTTAACTGGAAGGTGGGATTAGAGCGGCCATAAAGTACTGTCCATTGCAATCTCCTTCATTTATATCAATATCAGTGATGCATCTTGTTAATAACTATGTTTGCTCCGAATGTGTTTCCAGGAGCTGCCTTCATACATAAACGCTGCCTCCAAGTCATTGCAACGAGGCAACAAGTCAGCTGCCAAAGCTTTTAGACACAGCCTTGCTCATAAGATGTAAATTAGAGACACTAACTGTGAGGAGTAAATTCTTTGTAAAGGCTAATTGACACTGATCCAACAAACATGAACATTTTAATTTAGCATGAGTATGTTGGTGTTTGCTGGCGATTGTTGGATCCGTGTCAATTAGCCTTATGATTGTTGATGATGCCTAATAAAATTTTGAGACATTTGGCCAATTGGCATAAAATATGACAGGAATCATACGAATCACATAAACACATATTCAAATAATCAAATATTACGTTATATAGTAAAATGTAAACTCTAACCTTAAAGCAGTCTACCAGTAAGCAAGTAAAAGGTGACAGTGGCAAGGACTGAAACTCCAGCGAAGAGAAAAATACATTTAACTCATAAACCACGCGTATGATTTCTGCACAGGCAGAGCTACAGAGGTAAAGTTTGAATACCACATCTGCACAAACATTAACTTCACTCAAATATGCCAACCCTTACACTACCACGGAAAATATTAACAGAGAAAAACTCATGTGTGCATGATGATGAAGATGAGATGTGGGAGACCACAGCATCACATTCTGTTAGTAAAGAGCAAAGGTGAAGCTAGCAAAAGTATCCAAACTCTAGTAAGGCAAACAGCAGCCAGTGGTAATCTAGAACTTTCTCGCTGTATTCATGAACCTACATAACATTAACTTATACTAAGTCACTGGAAAATATTTTGTTCATTAATTTTAGTTGGGCTCGACATTAAGGCTTGTCCGCTTGTCAGGGACAAGTGGATTTTTTGTAGGACAAGTGTAAGAGAAAATTAGTTAAATTTCAATCAATGTTACTTCACGTTATGTGCCGTTAACGACAGACCAGAATGCGCAGCGCAAACACCGAGCGGAATATTGAACAGAGAGCGCGGCACGCCGACACACACGTTTACATGTTACTGTTATTGTTACTAAACAAGCTGTGCGCACATTAAACCTGATCGCCGAACTCAGAGGGGCGAGAGTCGTGTGGAGTGGAGCTGAGAGTGATGTTTCTTCAGGCTCCGGCGTGAATAAATGACTTCACTGTGTGTCAAAAAAGCCGATTTAAGTCCGTATTTTTTCTCTTCTAACGTTCGGTAAGGTAAAACACATAATGGGCTTAAAATCTTGTTTAAGAATCTGTTTTATAATGAGAATCTCTCTTTCAGCGCGCATGTGTGTGTGTGCTGCGCGACAGCTGATTTGAATCTGACAGAGTTTGTCACTGTACATTAAAAATCCCACACGAACATTACAGCGTAAATGCTAGGTTTAAGATTGATTTTATATATATAACAGATAATCTAGATACATTTATTTTAATAAGTTTTTTAAAACATGGTAATGTTTTACTTTAGTGTTTTAATGTCAGACAATCATTGAAAAATCATCTATTATTTTGCTTTAATTGCTAGTCCGGGTTTGGTTGAAGGCTACAGTTTGTCCGGTTAGAACAAGTATGTCTCACTCAAAGTATTCAAATCGTTGACTTTATTAAATGTGCGTAGATGTGTGGTTAGTATAAAACCTCCTTTGATTTGAATCAATCCTGCTTATTTAAACTATAACTATTTACACTATTCAGCCGATCTCCTTTCCCGTTATCATTCACCTGCTCTATTTTCCGACACTGCGCAGACTCTCTAGCGGAAAGTTTTGGAACAGTCCATTTCGCACTTAATAACAGGGGTGACCGGATTAGTCCATTTATTAAAGGTGACACTTTTCTACAATCATTGAAATGTGGAAAAAATTAAGAGAAAGGCAGCAGATATAGCATCATTCTTCAGAAAGAGTAACAAGAAGCAGCCAAATGAATCTTAGTAAAATACATTTCAGTGGCCTAAATTAACATGATTTTCTGGTCTTTGGTATTTTCAGCAATGGGAGATATAAATCCTGGTTTCAAAGTAAATTTCAAAAGTTTTATTTGATTAAATAGTAAAAAAAAAACATGAGGTTGAATTATGACTATAAATTGTATATTAATCTCAATTCATTTTAATTAAAATTAAAGTTTAGAAGTTGTATGTTATACATTATTCTGATTAACACACATATAATACTTAAAAGTATTTTAAGGTTGGATAATAGAGATTTTATGTGCCATCAGAGTAACTGCTGGCCCCTACCTGGCCACCCCTATGAAAAATCCCTTGCTCCGCCACTGATTTAGCCTGGGTGCCAGCCCATCTTAGCCCCGCCCACAAGATTTTGTAAACGGGAAGATGGGTCTGGGGTTTCTCCGTTGAGGAGCTACTATGCTAGAACAAACGCTGGTCGAACCAATCAAATTGTCAGGGCGGGCTTTATACGATGATGGACAGATAATCAACAGTAACGTAATGAACCACGTCACCAAAGAGCGCGTGTGTTGAATGGCTGCCGCTGTAGAGTTCAGATGTGTGGATTCTGACATTGAGTCTGTTCTAAAAGATATCAACAGAGCATTGATTTTAAAAAAGGAACAGAGAAACGCGAGCAGGGCATTTGTTGATGTTTTTGCCATCCTTCCTATTCGGCAAAAGTTGGTCGCAACTGAAATGGCTAACGTTATCACGGCGATGCAACTCAGCGTGCACGACGAGATGGATATAATTAGCGGTCGTTGCCAGCTTCTTTTCGGAAGCCCGGAATTGTGGTTGGTGAATAAGTGGAGGGACATGCTAGGCTCCAATATTTTCAAGCAAACGTAATGGGTGTCGTCGTGGATGAAGTTCACCTAACGTACAAATGGTAAGAGATAGTCTTACTCTATGACTTAGTAAATACTTCATGTTGTGATATAAACGAAATGTTGTAAACATAATAGGTGTTGATGTACATTCGCTAACTCAGTATTATCACAATGTTAGTGTCATTGTAGCGAAATAACTATCAGTTCGGTCAGGCTGCAAAGACGTAATTTCAACATTCGTCACACACTCCGTTGCTCTGATTGGTCGTAGGTCTATCCAATTGAGTGCAGAGGGATTTTTCGGTTGAGACACGCCTCATAATTATAGCTCAATGGAGCGGTATCAGACTCAAATTCTGACTAGAATTGAGTATGACAACGTCAGGCTACCACTGATTAGCAAAACACAAAAAATACATTATATTATAAATCTTTACCCGGACAAGTGACTTTTGTGCATGGACAAGTGCAACGCAAATTTACTTGTCCGAAGGACAAGTTGCTCAAAAAGTTAATGTCAAGCCCTGAGATAGAATGTTTGTTAGTACTTTAAGGCAAGGCACTAAGTTTTACTTTTTACTAAGTTTACTACTTTATCATTGTGGTAAAAATTTGTTTTTTTAATGGTTTGTTCTACAATTTGTTTTTTCACCTATTCTCCCTGATAAAAGATGGGTTGGTAAAAGACATTTGAAATTAAGAAAGAAGGAGACCAATCCTCTAACACAGTGGTTTTCAAACTGGGGGCCCCCAGGGGGGCTGCAAGATGGTACCAGAGGAGCCCCAGTTTTATGACATTTTATGAAATACATTAATTTATCATGAATTCTGTGTAATTAAACCTAAATTTTATTAAAATGTTGAGTTTTAGAATAGTTTTTTGTCACAAATTTTCTTTGGGGGCCGCCAAGGAATGCACCGTACACAAGGGGGGCCGCACCCTGAAAAAGTTTGAGAACCACTGCTCTAACACAGAAGAGAGTCCCATGAGCTAGATGCAGTGAACAGTGAATATTAACACAGCTAAATTTTCTAACTCCAATGTTTCAATACTACAGGTTTTAAATGAAGAGTTTGGTTCCAAAACGCGATAAATGCCATTTTTTTTAAAAGATTAGTTATCACCAAAATCAGTATTGTATCTGGTCGGTATTAAAAAGTAAATTCTTAATTTTACGCAAAATCCAATATCCGCCGTGTTATTCTGTCATTTTTTCTCTCTTTTTTCCAAACTGCGAGAAAGCCAGTCTTCCTTTTCTGCAGAATGCAATGAATCCACTTAACCAATCACAGTGCAGCATTCCACGCATTGTAAACAATAATGGTGGCACTTTGAATACACACCGAATAGTTCTCACACGACAGCATTCAAGCTTCTGTCATGCAAACACATTTACCCCAGGGGATCTTATGAAAAACTTTCCAATATTTTACGTGAAGTCAACAAAAATCGAGCAGGACCAAAACATTTTACAGCTGATCGCTGTCAAAAAAGTTCAGCGACGACGTTTCAAGGACAGCAGCAATGACAGTGTTCTTAATATGACAAAGTAAGTGTTTTGATTAATGCCATTAATATTTATTTTTTAATCAGTGTATACCACTAGTCAACTAAATGAATATAACACGGCAAAGATGAATGCACATTTATATATGGATTCAATAGATTTATAGCATTAAAAAAAAAAAAAAATGATTGCATTTTGCGAAAAGAAATAATCAGTTTTTATAATAAATATTTGAAAATCAAATCATGGATTTCAATTTTTAATGTTATTATAACCTAAAGATGTGAAAGTTTGTAACAGAAAATTGTGGTCTTTATCTTGTCACTTTCTTGGTATAGAAAACAAATTTTTACCCAAATTAGTCAAAATGGATTTATTGCGTTTTGGAACCAAACTCTTCAAACATACAATGTAAAAAAATTAATACATTCAAAATCAAAATATATCTTTATGAAAAAAAATTTAGTTTCAAATACAATACACAATTTCAACTTAATTTTATAAGTTATGTCAACTTTTCACAAGCCAAAATAGTAAAAGCTAAAATAGTATGTTGAATTGACTTGCAAAACCAAGTTGTTTTAACTTCATGCTGCATCTTTTTAAAAGTGTAGTAAATGTAAAGACAGCTAAATATTACTTTTGGAAGAAAACTTTATTTTCAAACATGTGCACCATATCCAAAAAGTCAACAATCGGGTTTTAAAATGTAACGCTTTGGCACCAAGTATATAGCAGCTATATATTTTTCATTAAAAATGTTATACCAAAGGATTTAAAATGTAAGTTGATTAATTGATGACAGAAAAATTGTCACTGCAGTATGCATTTAGCTGTTATTCTGTACCAAAACTTTAACACAGTTGGTGGTTTTCACTTCTAAAAATAATTAAATACTGTAGAAAATTAACATATCATACAATAGAAAATAAGCAGAAAAAATGTTAATATATCACTTATTTAAAATGCATAACAATAATATTAAGATACAAGTTTGAACATACAATCATATGACCAGTGAATCAAATGATCAGTCATAAAGCTGTAAATCAGGTGTGTACAGTTCTGTTCTGAGTTTAACTCCAATAAAATACACTTGGTTGTAATTTTGGAGTGGTTAGCTGATTTGATTGTGGTTGGTGTTAAGTCTGGAGCAGTGGAAACCCCTCATCTTTTAGGGCTGTTTAATACAAAAGTAAGAGCTTGAGTATTTCTTTTGCTCCTTTAAACAAAAGTGGTTGATTTGTGTATGTATATTTTTTTCATAAAGATCATTAAGTATAGGTGATGATGTTATTGATGGTTTTACAGTCTCCGACTCCTGTTTCTTTTCAGTGTTAGACAAAACATCCAGCTTAAATTTCTCAGTTATTTGTATGGAATTGTGCTGGTCATGCTCCGTTGGTTCAGTTCTTGTGATATGAAGCTCTCCCTTATTACTTGTTCTTGCAGTTGAACTTCTTAAGATCTGTAAATAATCCTGAACCCACAACTCTGTTGGAGACGCACAAATAATCTTGTTTTCCACAGTTATGAATCTGAAAATAAACAAACATATGACATGTTTTAATATACCAAAATGTTTTATTGGAAAAGTTTTATTTAAATATCCACAGTGCTTAAAAATATCAGATAATCTAAGAATGAAATGTGATAGTTGCAAACAGTTGTTTGAAGAAACCATTTGTATTTGATGTAAGCAGTGCTGTACTTACTGTATAGCGCTGAATGAGCAGTGCATTGCTTCTTGATATCTGTAGTCCACGATTTTATGAAATGCTGGTTTGTGTTTGGTTACCGTCAGACAGCACTCTTTTGAAGACTTAAAAATTGTAAAAGATAACACAAGACTATTCATCACGCTAGGTTATAATCCTATATTGTTAGGTCACCGTACCTGGTATATGACAAATTTGGGTGGTTTCCCGGACAGGACTTATCCTAGTCCAAGACTAAAATGCATGTTTGAGCTGCCTTAATCTAAAAACACCTTGTACTGACATATTTTAACATATATTTTGTTTATATGTTTTGTCTCAAGATGCACACCAGTATTGTTTTTTGTAAGGTTTGTTTGTAAAAACTACCTACAGTAAATGTCCTAATGTAACTATCCTGGATTAATCTAAACCCTGTCTGGGAAAGGTAACCTAAGAAAGTACTAAAGAGGTAACCTCTAAATTATGGGTATTTATTCATATCATATTTCCCAACCTGACTACATAGCAGAGATGTTCACGAGTCTCTCATCTGAAGTCTGAGTCGAGTCTGAAGTCTTTCAGCTGGAGTCCGAGTCAAGTCTGGAGTCTTTATCACTGAAGTCCGAGTCGAGTCTGGAGTCTTTTGTCACGAGTCTGAGTCGAGTCTCGAGTCATTTCATGCATTGCCGAGGGGAAAAAAGGTCCATTTAAAAATTCTGTAAATACCCTTTTTTATTTAGACAAAACAGTTATCAGTACATAATATACATGTAAAACACATGTAACACATGTACATGACATATTTGTATAAAAACTAAATAAAACTGGCCTCAGAAATTTGAAGTAAACATAATTGAATTAATACTCCAAATATGCACACTTTAACATGAATTAAAACCCCTGATGGACGTTGTTTTGTCGAGTGCTTTCATGACGACCATAGTATTTTTCTCAATGACTGCGATGAGAATCTTATTTCAGATTATAGGTATGTACTCTGTTTTACATTTTTATAACTCCTGACAAGAATGAAGACATTATTTTCACTATAGGATTTTCATAATAAAATAATGGTCAAAACTAAATCTCTTGACCCCATTTAATGATGAATAGTTGTTTGAGGTAAATACATTTTAAACTAAAAGTAACTGAATTAATGTAAATAAAGAATGCTTTAGGACGCCTACATCCTCATGCGGGTTGTAATCTCTCTCTCTCTCTCGAGCGAGCGAGCGAGCGAATGATGGTGGTATTGGTAACCTAGTAACCAGCAGTAAACAAAACAAGGTTCGTGTGGTAAATTGAGACATAACTGCATGTAATCACAATGGAGCAAGTTATTAATGTATTAGCCGTGCAGCTTGTAATTACCTAAACTTAATGCTTGCCTGTACAGTACACAGAAGAAGGAATGCGCATTTTTTGACGAAGGCACTAGCAACAAGGATATTACGACGACGCCAAGACCCATATATGGTAAAGACAACTCCAGCGGAAACAGCTAGATGGTCAGTCACATTTAATGTTCGCTACATCAGAGTTAATTCAACAAATGCGTTTCCATCTCCCTTTACTCGCATTTACTCTTTTTGTCATAAATCAAAAACCACCTCAAGCGAGCATATAAACTTTTTTGCGCATTAAGGGATTTTTATTCGAAATTTGGCATTTCCATCAATCGTTTTTGATGCAATACTTCAAAATGAGCATAAAATTATGGTGATGGAAACCAAATGGGGCGAGCAGAGTTAACGTGACTAACCTGTGTGGGTGTGTTCTCAGGTGTCTAATAAAGTTCGAAGTTGTTGTCCCAGTATCCTTTATGGTTTTTCCACATTCTTTGCATGTGGCTGTCCTTCCAGAAATGCCGTCTAAAACATTTAAAAAACCGAACGATAGAACATATGGCACTGCCGGTCCCGCCATCTTTATGAGACTCTTATCACATTTCAGATTTTACGCGCCGCACGTCATTGAATTCTATAATAAGGGTCCGGTCCGATCCCGTTTACTGCAGTACAGCATACACAAAAAAACACACATAATCCATTTAATGAAATCAGTAGTTAAGGATAAAAGACTCGAGTTGATTTTAAAATATTCACGAGTCTTTTATGTCGAGTCGAGTCAAGTCTGAAGTCATTTCAGTTCGAGTCTGAAGTCGAGTCTGAAGTCCTTAAAAATGCGACTCGAGTGCGACTCGAGTCCGAGTCACTGACTCGAGTGCCCATCTCTGCTACATAGTATACAACCTGGCTAGTTTATCCCATTAAAGGTATTTTTACTGATTTCCACAACTTGAATGTTAATTTTTTTCAAAACCTACTTGTAAACATGAAAGATTGTGAGCTCTCTGTAGACACTTGGGCTGGTTGGTTTGTCGTTTCCTCTAATTCTGGAGTTTTTAATGTCACTTTTGATGTTACTGTACTTGTGCTGATCTCAGTCTCTGGTCCTGCAGTTTTGATTGCTGTAGTTTTGATGTTTTTTGATGTTACTGTACTTGTGCTGATCTCAGTCTCTGGTCCTGGTGATGGAATTGTTGTAGATATAGCTGGGATGTCTGTAGAGGTTCTTGTCTTGCACGTAGGGGGATCTTTGTAAGATGTTGTTGCCACCGAAGGTCTTCTATCCAATTCTGCTATTGCTTTCTTGGCCCATTTATCCTCTGGATCTGAACAAATAGTTTTATTTTTCTTGGTGCGGAACCTGTGCATAAAAAAGAAGTGTTTTGATTCTTTATAATCACTTGATTATTTACATATTTATAATTGATTCAGATTATTAATTTATATTCAAATGTTATATTGATATATAGCATAATAATCTTAAACTTGCCTTATAGCTTTGATGGGACACCACGGTTTATCTTCAATGTAATAATCCAAAAGCTCTCCTGTTGGTACTTTGGTGCCTGACACAGTAAGACAGCAGTTTGGTGTTGGAGGTCCTTCACCTAATAGAGAAACACATGTTATTCAGATTGAGTAATCTTTATGTTTATAAAGTAAAACATACACGCTCTCATGAAGATACACTGTCAACCCCACATCTTTACATTTAAATGATGTCAAAGTTGCTCAGGCCAAACCACAATGTTTCTTTGAAAAGCTATCAAATTAAAATGTTTAAAATGATGAGATCTTACCTGCTATCACAACACTCATCAGCCTTAAATAAAAAAGGAGAAGATTTAGAAAAGTGAACTTCATCTTGTCTTCTCACACACTTCTATTAATCTCATCTGGGTTGCAGGGTCTATGTTGAAGGAGGTCTCCCAGCCCACAATGCTCACCACCCTCTCTGATCACTTCTGTCATTTAAGCCCACAGATATAGATATATTTTCATTCAAACATCATTGTATATGAAGCAAAAAGTAAAGCAGAGAGGGGAGATTGGTGTTTATGTCCTGTGCTCCCCGCTCATTTGGAAATACATATCATCACAACACAGGAATATAAGTGATTCATACTAGCAGGTGTTAAGCGTAAAGATAAAAGATGTTCTTATTTACATGAAATAGCCTTGTACCGGCAGGTGTTAAGCTTGATGTTTATTTAAAGACTGTCACTTGTAAAGATAAAAGATGTTCTTATTTTCGGGAAATGGTCAAGTAACACGCTTGTTTTTTTACATTTATTTTTCATGGATATTAAAACTTGTATAACACAGACGCCACACAGAAACCTGAGCCGTTGTTAATGAAAAGTGAATGGCGCACCGTTTGGGAGGGAAGTTTGGTTAGGAGCTCAATTTAAACAACTTACGCCGGCATTCTCAGAGAACAAGTTGGTCTTCTACCCAGACTGAAATTATTGGGGCTCCCCAGTCTAGAGGCAAAGGTAGGCGATGATGGCATTTCTGAGTGTATAGCATGTTTTGTAGTTTTTATATGCATAAGGTTTGAGATGTGATATGACTGGTATTTGCGCCATTATTTAACGCTGAAAAAAGATTAAATTCTTAAAGTCTTAAATAATTTTGTGCTTGAAATGGCTGCAATTGTAGCTGATAGAAGAAGGCTTGGCAGAGATCAGAGAACCCCTGGTACAAGGCAGAGGATTTTCCCACACTTTACAGTTTATCTGAAATGCCAAAAGGAACATTATTTAAACATGTTGTTTGCCAAACCATGTTATTGTTTATTTGCTTGAGGAAATAATAGAGGAGTCACTAGGAAAAGTCACATAATAGCAGGTGGTTTTTGTAAACCTTCATTTTTGTCCTTCAGTTTTTTTCAGTGTACTATGGCTTCATTAGCTACCCTTCAAAAAATCTTTGCTGCCTTAAATTGTTTTGTTGAATTAAATCAGATTTACAAGTCATGTCATCTTTCTATTATTTATCTCGACAAGACAGTGTGGGATGTCCATGGTGCTGAACTCAAGCGCATCAGGAGTTAGTAGATCACCCGCACCTCATCAGCTCTGATTATTTGCGACCCCGAATTAATTGCACTGCTTTTAGTAGATTAAGTTGCGTTGGTCATTATGAAAATCAGCTTTTGCGCCGGTGTTATTTAATTTGCGCCTTTTTAGTAAATAAGATATTAGTAAATAGATATTACCACTCCCATCTGCGCTTTTTTTGGAATTGCACTCTCACGCTAAATATCTGATTGAATAATTAGTAAAAATTTTATATAAACAATTATTATCAACCAGTTGTTGTTTTTAATTTATGCTTTATAAATAAATTGCCTTGCCTCAAGAAACTTCTACCTACTGCATTTAATTAAATTGGCTTAAACTTATAAAAATATTTTCTACAAATACAGAAAATAGAAAGTAACTTATGGCTGATTCTACAATAGATCACAGCAGTTTTGCCATTGTGCCGTCTGCCCTGATCACAATTTTTTTATAATAATAAAAAACAAGTACTGTGTCTGTTGCAATCTTGCAAATGAAATGGCCAAATCTCCAACATTTTTAGGAAAATTGGGGAAAAGTAAAAAAACAATTATATCCCATTAATCATAAAATGCTGTTCAAAGAGCTTCAAAAAGTTCATCAATCAATACAACCATATGCCTTCTACAGCAAATTTATGTTTTTTGTAAGGAAAATATTTATTTTAAACCAGATGACATTTAAACCAGATGACAACATATTGTTAAACTGAAAAGATATTTTGGTGTCACAATTATCAAATTTGCCTGACAATTTACGATTTTTTTTTATTATGGCGATTAATTTCAGGGTTTTGACAATTATGATACTTACTAATTGTGATACATATTATTATCTATAAATAATAATTTATTCAATGAAGTATCTTATAATAATATCTTATAGATATAAAAGTTGGTATATAACAGAAACAAAAGTCTCTAAAGTCCAAAGCAGTGGGCCTGAAATGAATATATTTACAGTTTAATTTGCATAATAGCAAACGACTAAGCATGAACAATAGTTCTCCTATTAGTTGAACTATTACATGTTAGTTGACAGTATTTCAGTTTTACATGCTTTAACAAAGTGTCTGGTATGTATTGTATTAGTTGCTTGACTTATTTCTTATTTAAGTCTTATTTTTTAAAAAAAATTATTATTTCTTTCTGAGTAGCTCTTTCTGAGTAAAATAACACATTTACTTCTTGATCAGTCAAAATTAGTGGATCATACCTGCTATGCACTTGAGAGTTCAGGCAGTAGGCGTCAATACTTTCTTATTCACTTTCTGGCATGATTTCTCTTCGTGTCAGACAGCGTCAGAATAAATCTTACCTGGAGTCTTGTGCTGGTACTATGCCAGTAAGTGTCAACAGCTTCCATTATAAAGTGATGGTTAAGAGGCCTCCATGGCTAATGCAGTTTTATAGGAAAAATCCAGGGAAGCGTATCAGCTTAATCCAAGACCAGATGGTCAAATGTAGTTCCATGAATAAAAATCTGTATACGACCATAAGCATCAGATTGCGTCTTGTTTATTTTAAACAGTGTTTTTATCTTCTATTCAAGCTGTGCTATGTTCTTATTCAATCATTCACAGTTTGTGCAATCTGCAGATTTACCTTTCTTCATTTTTATTCAGTGTGATTCTAAAAATTATTTTAAACTGACAAACCACTCGTATGATTTCTGCCCTATAGCATAGCTACAGAGGTAAAGTTTCAAAACCACATCTGCACAAACTTTAACTTCACTCTTTCCTTTTCACACCATATATAGGTACTAACAGGGAAAAACCAGCATGCTAAACACAGTGGCTACATTTGTGGTATTGAAGACTTTCAAATGCACGTTCTGTCTTACTGGTGCATGTTTTGTTTTAAAATCTTTAAAAAATAACTTGCTTTGCCTTTCACATGACTTTACTTTTCAGTTGAGGTCTTAAAACAGGGGTGTCAAAACCATTTAGGCTGAGGACCGAATCGAAAAAAAATTCCCCTTATGAGGGTCAAACTTTATCTTGCTGATATTAACCATACAAACTAAATACAACACAAACTGCTTAAGTAAAGAACTAAAAAGTCCTCTTTAAATAAAAATGAACACAGTAATAAACAAAACTGTTAACTTTTCTTCGCAAATAAAAAATTTGAACGCTAATAAGTACAGTCAATTAGCTAAGAAAAGAAAGTGCTACAGACTGGGTTTGTTCTGCATATAAATTAATTATCATTTTCTGTTCAAAACGGCTTTTATGTCGAAATGGCATAGTTATGTGTAGCCTATTTATACCCTCTTGCATCTCATTGTGACAATTAATGATAAACATACCGGTCATCCGCTGACTTCACAGAAAAAAAACTTCCTTTCTATATCTCCCAAAATGTCCGCCTGTTAAAGGAAAACACCACAGTTTTTCAATATTTTACTATGCTCTTACCTCAACTTAGATGAATTAATACATACCTATCTTTTTTCAATGCATGCACTTTTAATCTTTAAACAACGCTTCTTGAATGTGTTAGCATTTAGCCTAGCCCTGTTCATTCCTATGAATTCAATCTTGTTCCACCCAACATGTTTTCTTACTGTATACCCCAAATCAGAGCAGGTTACAGAAGAATGGATTGCAAATGATGTTTATACTGACTTTGAGTGTTGTATCCCTAAATCTTAATTAATCTGGTTCTTTGCAGTGTACACGTCATTAAAGCTGGAAATAGAGGGCTGTAGTCCAAACCGGCCGTTCGTTGTAGGCTTTTAACTCTTTCACCGCCAGCATTTTTTTTAAAAAGTTGCCAGCCAGCAGCAGCGTTTTTCATGATTTTCACCAAAGTTTAATGCCTTCAAGAAAATGTTCTTCTTCAAATATATAAACATACAATATACCAAATGAAAGAACAGACCCTCTGCTTTCAAACAAAAAAAAACCGTTTCATCCTACCTTGAGTAGTTCTTTTGTAATCAGCTTTTGAATATGGGTAGGTTTCTGCAAAAACACTACATTTTGAGCAAAAGCAGAGATAATTCCATTTTTGTGACGGACTTTTCATAGAGTTCCCATTCAGAGCGATCTTTAAAACAGACACGGACATGCAGCAGCTTGTCAGAGGGCAATACTTCCGGGTTGTATAAGTTGCGGTATTGCGGAAAGACGGAAAATCTCGTCATTGGCGGGGAAGCGTTTTCTCTTAATTGACGAGATATCTCGTCAATGGCGGGGAAAGAGTTAAAGAGGAATTCTATTGAAGAAAATATATCGCCTGGCAGTGAACTTTGAGCTTTCAGCAAAGAGCAAAAACCCGAAATAACTTCGGTAACTTGACTGCTTTACCACGAGATGCAAACAGTTGCAGGAGGCAAAGGGTCTGAAAGAGTCGTTGGACTGTTTATTTTGGTAAGGTAGGTACGCAATATGTTTGTATTGAGATGGATTCACTTCGATAAAACATTGTGTTGCTTATGAAATTTGTGTTCGTTCATGGGTAACGTAACGATATAGTTACTACGTCTACACAACTAAAAGTGTGCTTTAACTAATTCTGATGTAAAACGGTTGTTTATGTTGGCAATTTTGGTAATGTTATTCGCTTTGTACTGCAAAGTTTTCTCACTGGTGAATGAGACATGAGATTTGACTGTCTGATCTGTGCGTGTTTATGGGTTTTGAAAGAGGCGTGACTTTGGATGGCAATTCGACTGGAGGGTCGGATTGTGATTTCATTGCTAGTCGACTACCGTTAGCATTTTTCAAAATGTGATACCCTCGAAGGAAAGCAATCAGTCATTTTCAGATCTAAACTGTATTTATTTATTTATTGACCTCTGTCTAAGAAACCCCAGATGGCTTAAAAAGTGGACTGTCAGTCAGAGAGGAAAATGAGAGGTGTAGTGACAAACCACATGAAAGCATGGAAAACAACTCATCCAACAATAAACCACAGATTTACTATATACCACCTACTGGTGTGCCAGCCCTCCTGTGTTATTACTAGTACACGAAGCACAGTCTCAACCTCAGACGTCCTGCCCACAGAACGTTGGCTAAACGTCTGATGCATATGGCACACTTAACTGAAAGCTCTTCAGGAATGTCAAATTCATCTTCTGATTTGCTGGAATAAATCGAATTTCCAGGAGATGCGAGTGTCGCGATTATTTTTGGTCCCCCAGAAAAAAACTCTGACGTTCGATTATGGAAGAGAAGCAGTCGTGTTTACTAGTGGTGTATCCCAGTTAATATGTGGTCCGGACCACGACCCATGGTTCGGCTCGATTCGCGGATTCGCGGATTAATATGCAAATTTAAATAGGGAACGTTTTTAAATGTCATAAAAGAGCTTCCGGTGGAGAGAACGCTGGGCGCATGTTGGCTTCCGGTTCTCCATCCGTAATTTATTTTTAATTTCCTATGCTATTGCACTCGTTTTAGCGCTTTGAGTTTTAGAAAAGTGCATTATAAGTAAAATGTATTATTATTATTATTATTATTATTAAGTGATTTTGAACAATTTGACCACAAAAAGGCGCTAAAGTGGGCCGTTTTTGTACCCACAGATGCACATGCGGTTGAATGTGTCCTGTCTAGCTCCAGTCAGACGTGATCATCCCTATGCCCTTCAAAGATCAGAACTCTTGATGTGTAAACTTTAGATAAAGTTGCACTATTGTGTCTCACACTGTAGTCCATTAAAATACATTTGGTGAATAGAGCAATTAAAAACAATGCAATTTTTATGTGGAGCGACTGTTTATGCTACATATTCTTCCCGAAGTGCTGTTTGGAATTCACCCTCCATCTGTGTGTGTGCCCGTGTTTAAGTGCACTCGAAAGTGCATACACGAAGTGCATTGGCCAAAACAGCTGCCATGAATTCCAGACCTTGAAGGTTCGGCTATGCAAGGCTATACGTAACATAACATTGGTAGGTAACTATTCTTGCCTAGAAGTACTATTAAATACACTAAATAAAGTTGTTTGCTTATTGGCTAAGGGACAATGCTAAAGTGCATGTCTTGGAAATAACATGCGTGGAAACACAACTATGGGGAAACCCCTTTATAACTCTGTACATTAGTATGTTGTTCCTTTTACAGTGTGGTCTACAACATTCATTCAGTGGCAGGTGTTTAGCAGTGCCCCCACTTAACCTACATTACCTACAACTTAGACTTTGAGGTTTTCCTCTCTCACGCCCTCTACAGTTGAAGTATTAAAATAGAGTCCTATGCCTTTAATGTTTGCCATTGTGGAGGAACATGCATGGGGCTACACGTATACTGTACTTTTCCATGGTTTGCTTAATGTATCATCCAGTTTACAACTCGACATTGATTGGTCATTATAACCAATTTATTCATATTAATTTTCATACTTTAAATACTAAGATACTCTATATTTCTGCAGTGAGACATACTATAATGAGCCAGGGTAACCACACTGGAAAAAAGATGGTTTATATTAAAAAGTAAGTTACCTGGTTGCCATTAAAAATATTAGGAAAAATGTATGTCCAAAAAGTAATGAAATTCTTTAAATTCATGAAAAAGATGAAGTTTTAAGATGTTTATTTTCTAAAGATTGATGTCTATTTTCTAAAGATTGTTTAATTGCTCTTCTGAATTTTTAACTGCAGAAACCACATATGTGCTGTTTGAAGCAATAAGTAAACACTATTACAATTGCTTAAATTTTTAGCAATACAGAGCATTGAACAGTTGACAGACTGAAATACAAAATTACTGAGTAAATACATTTCTTTGAGAGCGAGAAATACACAATATATAATATTATTAAAGTACAATCTTATTGTATAAAACATCCGCTACAGGTATTTTTTAAACATCACAGCTTACAATAAAGTGCATTTCAAAATAATTAACATTCATTGGTCTCTTGCGTTAAGTTTGAGTTGATGTAGTATTGGTTGAAATATTTGTCAACCTGTTTTATCCTGACTTAGGTTTCTTCTTTTTATTCAGGTGCTTTATAGCTTTTTTGGCCCATCGCGAGGAGGGATTTGAGCAGATTGTGAGCCCCTTGACTGTGCGAAATCTGCAGAATGAAATGTCAAAAAAATATTACACTACAGATGAAAAAAAGCCTTTCGTTGTCCTAATAATTTGTGTTTTTAATAAGTTTCATTCATTCACACAAAAGTAGCCTCCAAAATCGTGAATCAGTTCTCACCTCACAGCCTCCACAGAGTACAAGGGTTTGCGCTGGATGAAGTA
Source organism: Misgurnus anguillicaudatus (assembly GCF_027580225.2). Taxonomy (NCBI): domain Eukaryota; kingdom Metazoa; phylum Chordata; class Actinopteri; order Cypriniformes; family Cobitidae; genus Misgurnus; species Misgurnus anguillicaudatus. The sequence continues at coordinate 39,551,327 of NC_073338.2, read as the reverse complement.
GCTTTCCAGAAGTTGCATACGAACTTTAGTATCTGTAGTTCTTAAACAGCTTTCACGAATAACTCCACCTATTGAAGCTAACAGCATTGATGTGACTCTTATTTTACAAAAGTAATTAAAATACTTTAATAATATTAGAGCCATCATAAACCAAAGCAATCTGGTGGTCATCTGGCGTAACTATTAATAAAAATGTGTAAAACTCACTTTCCTGCGCTGTCTTGGAGACCAGAAGACACAGCAGCAGACCTGCACAGAAACACAACCTATGCAACTTCATTTTTTGGCACGATCGTCAGTTGTGTTGCGACCCTCGAAAAAGACGCAGTCTATTTAAGCTTAAAACTGGGACATCCTCCCACAAGCAGAGCCCCACTCGCACGCCACAGGTCGACTTCTGGGGTAATTCCACACAAACTAAACTAACCAAAACACTGGGTTTTATTAGTAATGGCAAACTTTGTAATCATATTACATTTGATTTATCACTGTTAATATATACGATGATGACTTCCTGAGATACTTGTTCAATGTATGTGTAACCAAAAAAAGCCTAGCTTACGGATATAAAAGGACCAGATATGAGAAAGATCATTAAGGAGCTATCAAAGTTGGAAAAGAGGAATTCTAATACTAGCAGTGAATTTGTTAGTTGCATTGTGCATGTTTTGTTTCTTGGTTGTACTTTCTCAACTTTGAGGACTAATTTAATGCGCAGTAGCGGCCTTGTGAAAGTGCACAGGTTAATGCAATGTGAAAAATGTGTGTGAAGGGGAAGATCATCTATGTTGAGGGGACCAAATGTGTTTGTTTGTGTATGTGTGCTGAAATGTAGTGTTGTAGTTAAAGACCGGTCTCTTGGAATCGACCGCATTTTTACTCAGTTTCGTCTCGGTCTCAGATAAAGAGGACTCTGAATTTTATTTCAAGATCGGTCAAGACTACAACTGACGGCACATCACAAATTTCTTTTTTAGCATTAATTTTATGCAGTTTATTCAGGTTTGGCATATGATGTTGGCATTGTTTAAGTTTCTCCCAATGACAATTTTTCTAATTTTATTACTAAAACACCTGCATTGTGTTAAGTGGATGGCAAGCCATGGAAAGACAGTTCAGAATAAATGGTTAAGTTGATTTCAGCTCTTTAGTGTTTGTTTACTTTTATTTGCTTATAGACAAAGATTAATTCCCACAAATCTGCAACGCCTTTGATTATTTTATCAACTCCTCTGATGGCACACACACACACACACACACGCACATTCCACATTTTATCATAAGTGTTTTAATGCAGTGACTTGCACTGGTCTTGGTCTTGACTTGGTCTCAGCCGGTCTTGGTCTTGACTTGGTCTCAGCCTGTCTTGGTCTTGACTTGGTCTCGACCCTTTAAAGTCTTGGTCTTGTCTCGGTCTCTGCCTGTCTTGGTCTTGGTCATGACTTGGCATCGGTTTAGGTGGTCTTGACTACAACACTACTGAAATGACTTTGTCCCGATTATGCATCTCAACTAGCTTAACCAGCTAGACTAGCTTGGTCAACCAGAAATACCATGCTGGTCAACCAGCCTTACAAGTTATGTGCTACTAGTTACAGTAGTCTAGACCAGCCTGGAGATTTGTGCCACAAAAGTGTTTCTTTTTTTACCGTTTCCCCTCCAGCATTTTTCATGATTTTCACAAAAGTTTAATGCCTCCTAGAAAATGCTCTTCTTTAAATATATAAACATACAATATATTAAATGAAAGTACAGACCCTCTGCTTTCAAAAAAAAAAAAAGTTTCTCTTTTATCACCTCTCAAAAACACCTAATTTTGAGCAAAAAGCTGAGATAATTCCTTTTGTGTAAAGGACTTTTAATAGAGATTAGATGCAAAGCGATCCTCAAAACTTAGACGGACATACTGTTTGCCCTAGAGCGATACTTCCAGGTTTTAAAAGTTGCAGAAGTGTGCCACATGGTGGATAATAGTGGTATTGCGGATTGACAAGATAACTCGTCAGTGGATGGGAAAGAGTTAAACAGTGGGGTATAGCAATTGCTATAAGTAGTAACAGTTTTAATTAAAAATGTATTATTTAAAGGAGTCATATGACCCGATTTTATGTTTTCTTTTGTTTTTAGAATGTTAAAAGATGTCTGTTCATATAAACGATCTGTAAAGTTGCAAAAATTAAAGTTTCAAATTCAAAGATTTTTTTTAAAGTGAAGCCTCGTACACACGCTGGTTTGAACATTTTCATAACACCGCCCTAATATATACGCAAATATAGAGAGTGTAACTTTCAAACACGCTGTAGTGTTGTTTCCACCATGTCGAGCAGACGCTGTGTTTTGTTGTAAAACTACTTTGTTTGGCCTTCCAAATATTAAGAAAACCAGGGGTTAGGTTTTATTTACAACGTTGTTCAGAACAGTACAGCCCAAATGTTTGATTGTGTGCTGCACATTTTGCAAAAGGACTACTTTCAAAACACTGGGGAGTTACAAGGCTGGATGTAACCTACACAACAGCTTCATCTAAAAAGTGGAGCAATTGGAGCTGGTTCTGCTGACTGACATCCTGTAAGCATCCGATGTTTTTTATTTAAAGAATATCCTACTGACAAATAAAAGGCAAGTTTTGAGCAGTGACGCGCCTATGTTTTCATATTTAAAGAATTTCCTACTGACTATTCAAACGCGTTTTTTAATGAATTTCCTACTGACGATTCAAATGCGATTCACACCTGTGTTTTCATATTTAATGAATTTCCTACTGACGATTCAAAAGCAATTTTTGAGCCTGTGTTTTCATAGTTAATGAATTTCCTACTGACGATTCAAATGCATGTTTTTAACAGTGCAGATTAGCGCTTGTTTGTCGTTTCTACGATCACAAATGCCTTACCAATCTGTTACGTTCTGCTCACATCGTGCTGGTAAAGTTGATCGATCAATTTAGTCATCTGAGTTTTCTGGGTCAGATACAGGCTCGTATTAATAAGGTAGTAAAGACGACAGTATCTCCTGGCTTTCACAATTGCTTGAGAGCTCATCTTTCAAAACATGGCAAGTTTACGTAATTACGGTATTCGGCAAATCACAACCATTGGATAGCTGGCCAATCGGTTCACAGTGCGCTTTCTCAGAACAATGAGCTTTGTACAAAACGACCTGTTACAGATGGGTGGAAATTAGTGGTGCTACAAAAAAAATTTACGGTATGTGGAAAATTATGCTTTTTTAACAAAACCACGCAAACACATTGTATTACACCAAATACACAAAGTAATGTAATGAATATTTTTGTGTCACTATTTTTCTTTTATTTTTGCATGTTTAAATATTACTTTAATCACATACTAAAAATGAAATTGAAATTTCTTTGAAAGTGTCTTCCATGCATTAGGACTAGATAGCGAGTAACCTTTATGCTCATATAGTTTCGAGTTTGCTGTCTGTGTACAGCCTTCTACTGTATGTAGTAAAATGAGTCATTTATGAGAAACAAGTCTATATTAGTTGATTCATATTAGATGATACAATCCAATAATCGACTGATTGACCTCAACCACCCATTTTCTTTGAATAGAACTTTTTCCTCATTTGTATGAGATCATGTATTTTATATTATATTTAATCTTTAGTAAACAGAAATAACATTTGAATAGTATAAAATGAGTGTTTCAAACAGACAAGATTTACATTAAATGTTTCCTCGTACTAAAAGTGAGAAAAGATGAAATATTGAACTTTCTCTTTCTTTAAACAAAATTACTTTTCATGTTTTTAAATGTGCCATTATTGTGGATGATGATGTTGCTGACAATGAGGTCACCTCATCTTTCTCCACTTAACCACTTCTGCTTGTTTAATACTGACAGGGGCTTTCTTCTTTAATGCAAAAACATATTTATTGTGAGAAGTGCATCTGAAAAATTATGTAACCCTTGATTTTGTGAAATATGCAGAATAAAAAGGAACATGCTGCCCTGCTGATTGGAAATATATATATATATTATTGTATATACATTTTTGAGTTTAATCAACTAGGATTTACGTCATTGTGATGAATTGCTGTAACTTATTAAATCAAGTTGAATTTGCTTTATTTATGCCAACTTATTTTATAGGTTCCAGCAGCTGATCACTAGTCAATACAGTTAAAATGACTTTTAATTTCAAGTTACTTAAAATGTAAGTGCCCAAATATTTCTATACAGTGTTCTTATTGTCCTCTGTGTACTGTATGTGAATCACACTCTGAGATGCAATCACAAAAACAAAAACCACAGTAGCTAAGCAGCAAATTTATTACTTACTTATTTGCAGTAATGTCTAGTCTGGTTGAAGCATTTCCTGGGTTTTCTAGGTCATGGTGGTCTGCACTTTACCTTCAACAACAAACTAGGGGTCTTAATGACATTGCCGTTTAGAAGCCATTAATCACATCTTCGCTGTTGAATGGTTTAAGTGCTAATTTCACAGATGATGCTATAGGCATTAATAACATGAAATCTAATCGTTCTTCTGAAAATATTCTTTAAAGAGTGAAGAAAAATGTATGTTACACAAGTTGATAAAGTAAGTATCATGAATGGTATGCATACTATAGAAAAGGGGACAAGAACAGGTAAATATGGGGGTAAAGTAATGGTTTGTGTTTAAACCAATTTTCCCATCTTCTCTTCCCATCATCTTTTAAGGTCAAAACCAAAATTCTAAAACACATTGAATATTTTGATAAGCCTTTTTCTACAGAAGAAACTGTTTGACTGTAGCAGGAAGCATCCAAAGCAGCTAGCTAGCGACCTCTAGAAAATAAATGTAGAAAGACAGACAGTTTCAGTTTCCAAGGTCAAAAGAGTCATTGTGGTCTGATTTGGTGTTCCTTAAAACAGTGTGTGCTGCTGTGCTGAGCTAAACTATTGCATAAAATTCTCAAATGTGAGACTGTAAAGTCATATGAGACAGAGACAGTCTGTCAACAACATTAAAGGCACAATATGTAAGATTTCTGGAATACCTGCCCTGTCCTGTCCTGTTCGTCTGTATCTGTCTGTTTGTGTCTATCTATCTATCATTTGTGTGGGGGAGGTTAGGGAAGGTTGTTGGGGCACTGCCCACCAGGCCATATTACATTGGTACAAAACATTTATTGGTAACACTTCAATATAGTTGTATTTGTTAACTTTAGTTATTATTGTTAATATTTATATAGTTAATTAGTTAATTGTATTCTTTAACAGGAACTAACAATGAACAATATCTCTAAAGCATTTATTAATCTTAGATCACGTTAATTTCAGCATTTTTAAGATCAAAAGTTGTAGCTAGTTAATGCAAAATTAACTAATATTAAAGGGGCCATGGCATGAAAATCTGACTTTTTCCATGTCCTTTAATTGGGTTCCAAGTGCTTCTATCAACCTAGAAAATGTGAAAAAGATCAACCCAGTAACTTAGTTTTGGTAAACTATAGGGATGTAACGGTATTATAAATTTCGTGGGATTGCGGTAGAAGATTTTCCCGGTACCACCGTGGTCACATGATCGGTAAAACGTTAGGTCTTCCGGGCAACACGTGTAGTTTTTTTCCGGTCAAGTAAAGCGAGTGAAGGGACGCGGGAACTACAATTCCTATAATCCCATGCGTGCTACTCTGACGCCTCTCTACAAGTGGAGCGGCAATGGCGGAAGCAAAAGAAACACGGATTTTAAATCTGATGTGTCGAAAAAGTTCGCGTTCGCTGTGACAAGAAACGAGGAAGGACAAAATGTGATGGACATTCAAAAAACGAGTGAGTAAATCCGTGAATGAGCAGAGTGTGTATGCCGTTTCTCAATTAGAAGGTTGCAGCCTCCTTAGGTTGCATATGCAGGCTGCATCCGTCATTAAACGCCTGGTGTATTTAAGTTAACTGAGTATTACATTCGCAAGTCATAAGCGTGTTACAATAATATACGATTAAATAAGAATAATAGTCAACTTGAAAAATGTTAATATTTTGAAATAAGACAGTCTTCGTTACGTATGCAGCCTACAAATGCGACCCATAGAGGCTGCAGACTTCCGATTGGGAAACGCGCCCCTGTATTGAGTGAGCCGACCTCAGCTCTAGGTCCAGCTACAATAAGTAAGCAATTTTCATTTTTTACTGGGTTGCTTTTGTTTTCAGGAATTGACCCATCTTAAAACCCATCATCTTTTCTTGATTCTACAATCACAACCGTTGCTTTCATAGGAGTACCAAGCATTAGCATTAATATTAATAATAATAAAAACTAGGTCAATTGAGGGAGTCACTCAATTCTTAAAACCTGACTGATTGGGAGTTGTTTAAAGTCGACAAACTAAAATGAAACTTAATTTTTTTGTCCTTTTTATGAAAATTGTAAACACTTAACTACACTTTGTACATTGTAATGTTCAGTCTTGTTTAATAAACACTTATGGGAGTTTTTCCAAGTCTTAATTTGTTTTGTTTTCTTCCTGCAAATGTTTCAATAATTACCGTACCGTGGGCATCATACCGAAATACTACCGCACCGTGATTTTTCGATACCGTTACATCCCTAGTAAACTATTTTCTGCAAGCACGTGAAAAATTAGGTCATTGAAATGTGGCGCTCCTTATGATGTCATAAGGAGATCATATTATAATAATATTGTCCCTTAATCTGCACTATCCGACCACGGCACAGCCATTTAGTGCAGAGAGAAAGAGAGAGTCAGAAAATAATTGACAGCATAGTTGAGTTTCAATTGCAACAAACCAACATCATTGTGATCAGTGTTTGAATTTCATAAGCTCATTTGCATTTTAAAGTACACACCCAAAATGCCACAATAAGTTATCTATATGCTATTTTGAGCTAAAACTTCACATGTGTACTCTGGGGACACCAAAGATTTATTTTACATCTTAAAAAAGTCTTGTGACATGGCCCCTTTAATATTAACAAATGCTAAAAAATAGGTTATTGTTAGTTTATGTTAGCTAATGCCATAACTAACTAACTATATAAAGTTAACAATAATAACTAAAGTTAACATATACAACTAGGCAGACATGGGGACTTGTGACTTGGTGACTTGGACTCGAGTCGACTCGAGTCGCTATTTTTGTGACTTGTGGCTTGACTTGACAAAAAATAAAATACTTGAGACTTGACTCGGACTTGGAAGTTAAAGACTCGGGACTTGACTTGACTTGAGACACGATGACTTGAATGACTTGAGTGTTAATCACATCATGTTTTCAGTTTGAATATAAAATATATAAATAATTTTAAAAAATTAAGTTGACGCAGCTGGAGTGCAGGCTAAGAATGGCGTTGTCATGACTGAATCACGACACTATGCAGCTCTCGTACCTTACGCACGCCACGCCCACTTAGATCAGATATCAACATGTCAGCCGGAGGGGTACCGAGGGTCATCGCTTTTGGCTTCAACAAGATGTCAAAAGACAAACAGTGCATTGCAAGACATGCAACATTAAAATCACGGGCAGCCACGTGACAACCTCCAATTTTGTCCGTCATTTGAAGAGCCATAGTAAGTGCTTGTCATTTTTTTTATGTCTGGTTAGTTGGTAGATAGATAATGTAATAATAGCTAAAGTAGCCATTAACCTGCATCAATGATGAGTCATTATACCGTGTTGGGGACAAATGTGGGCAAAATAATTTAGATTTTTTTTTAAATACTTCCCTTGATCTGAGCGGGATGAGACTTGGCTACTTTTTCTAAGTTTGTAACCGTCTTTTGTGCGCTCAAGTTCGTTATTTCAAATGTAGGCGCACGAACGGAAGAGACGCGCACGCGGTGCGACGCGCTCATTTTTCTGGGCGCAGCCTTGAGCATTCAGAGCATTACACAAGTGTGTGTGTGTGTGTGTGTGTGTGTGTGAGAGAGAGAGTGTGAGTGAGAGAGAGAGTTTGTGTGTGTGTGTGTGTGTGTGCGTGCGTGCGTGCGTGCGTGTGAATTATGTTTGAGAGAGAGAGAGAGAGAGAGAAAGAGAGAGAGAGGGAGGTGTTCAGAGAGGAGTCTGTTGGGTGTTAAGCTGTTATTTGTTTTATGGACTCAATGTTGAAAATTTCAAACATTTCAAACAAGGTTGGCAGACGTGAAAAATAAATAATTTATGAAGTTACAATTTTGTTTGATTCCATGATGTATTTTACTGAACATGAGTAATTTACAATGCAAATCCAAATTATTGTAATTAACTGTTAGTTACTTACTGTATATCTTGTCTTTTCAATTTATTAAGATCAGATTCTGCAGGTAAAATTACAATAATAAGGTGACTTGACTTGGACTTGACTTGACCTACTACAGGACTTGACTTGACTTGACTTGATATAGCCTGTGACTTGACTTGACTTGACTTGCCCAAGACAAAAAATACTTGGGACTTACTTGAGACTTGAAGGTTCAGACTTGAGACTTACTTGAGACTTGCACATGTGTGACTTGGTCCCATCTCTGCAACTAGGGATGCACCGATATGGAAATTTTGGCCGATACCGATAAGCCATAACTCTTTAAATTTGGGGGCCGATAACCGATATCTGTAGGCCGATAAATATTCATATTATTTTCACAATGAAAAACTCGCAGACCGCAGACATCTTGTCTTTGCGCTAGACTAGCATACTCTTCTTAAGCCCGCAACACATGTCATCTTCGTGCTATGTCATTTATCGGCCTAATTTTGCTATCAGACCGATAACCGATAATATTAAAAATAAGCAGTTATCGGACGATAACGATATGTCGGCCGATATATCGTGCATCCCTATATACAACTATTTTGAAGTGTTACCAATAAATATTATGTACCACTTACTTACTTAAGGGCTGGTTAAAGTTGTGTGTACGTCCTACGGCATAGCCACAGGATACCCTTCGGTTTTCATTTATACTTCTACGTCGTCATCCGCGTCGATGTGCAAACACACGCAGACCGTTGGTAGGCAGTATTTACGTGTGTAACCGCAGTAGCAGGGCGACCATCAATAAAGAAGCAGCTTGGCAAGTTTAACCCACAAACAAAGAAAAAACAGTTGTGTATGTTTTGAGATGACCAGCAGTGATGGAAGTAAATAAACAGCGACTTTTGTTGCAGTTTCAGCTAAATCACTCCTCAACTTGGCTCATCTTTGTTCTTACTTTCGCAAACGGAAATACCTATGATGCAGTTTTTTTACCTGATGAGAGGGATTCTAATGGACCAATCACAGGGCTTGCGGTCCGCGTAGAACTGACGTGCTGTTAAAAAATTTGCGAGGTACAAGTCAGGCTACGCAGAGGCAACGGATAACCTACGGCGTAGACCTTACGCACGACTATAAATTGGACTTTACTTACTTACTTACCTACTTTTTATATATATTAATACTGCTTGTGATCCAGATGTAAATACTTTGGTCAGTCAACAGTGAGAGTCTATTAATTTTTTCTTATTATTTTATTTTCCATCATATTTATTTTGTTATCAGAGCCCTTCCAAATAAATTCTTCGCAGTTAAAGATAGAACATGAAGATGTTCTTCAGAAAATATTTGAGACCTTCTTTAGAAATTTTCGAGAACTACACTAAGGAACATTCTTATTAACTCTTTATAATTTATCATAAGAGAGTTCTTATTTTGTCTCTTGAACATGTTTGTGAATCTGGCCCCAGGTCCCATTAAAATACAGAGGAAACCACAAGATGCCACTTCCACAAGTCAAGACCATGATTTCATTTCTTTTAAAAAAGAGGATGCGGTACTTTATCTGTTTGCAGTTTTAGACTTCATTGGGAAAATGTTTAACCACTGTTGGAAACCCCCATGTAAACAGATACTCAGGATAGTCACAAATATTTATGCTTTATGCCTATACATGACCAGGTAGATATAATATACAGTATGTAGCAAGTATTATTTATTTTTATTTATTATTAATTATTGCAATACTTAGAATTTGTGATCCCTCCAATGTTTGTGTTTACCTTGTCCCAGAATGTCCTCAGTTTCTGTAGTGTTGTGATACGCCAGCAGATGATAAGTCAGCAGGACATAGTACCAATTTAGAGAGCAGAAAGTATTTTGCATGTAAATTTGAATCTATCATGATAAAACTATGTAACATTGGAAATCTCTAAGCCTCTTAAATACATATTTCAACAATGTTTTTTAAATTAAATTATGGGGGGAGTAATTGATTCATTAATGAAAACGGTGTGCCTCAAAACATTTATATTCTGCGAAATGTCACTGTCCCGCCAGCGGTGCGCCTACGTTTCAGTGTTTTGCATATGAATTCTTATCCAAACATGACAAATTATATGTCGTTTAAAAGCTCTAAGATTGTACCTTCATTTATCATCACCATTTTGGGAGAATTCTAATGTAGTGAGAGACATTTTCTAAAATGCCACGGGTCCACATGTGGGCCCACTTTGTTATTACATGTTTGTAACACTAATACCCTGTTCTAAACCTAAACAATCTTGACAAACTATATATTATTGGAAAGCTCAAAGAGTGTAGTTTTCATATTTCATCTAATTTTGGTAGAATTATGATGTAGTGAGAGTCAGTTTTTAAAACAGGGGTGTCAAACTTAAATCCAGGAGGGCATGGGGTGTCTCTGCAGAGTTTAGATCCAGTCCTAATCAAACACACCTGATGCAGCTATCTTCAGGATTACTAGAAACTTTCAAACAGGTGTGTTGGAGCTGGTTGGAGCTAAACTTTGTAGGACACCGGCCCTCCAGGAACTGAGTTTGACACCCCTGTTCTAAAAAGTCATGTGCCCACAGGTAGGCCATTTTTTACTTATTTATAACACTAAAACCCTACTCTAAACCTAAACAATCACGACAAACTATATATTGTTGGAAAGCTCTAAGAATGTAGTTTTCATATATTCAAAACCTTTTTGCAATAAATAATAACGCAGTGACAGTAATTTATTAATTTGTGACAAGAGTATGCAGAAAACTGTTGACACCTAGTGGCCGTTGTTGGTAAAACCACTACACTTGTGACACAAACCTATTTTTTGTGATTTTAACTTGAAAGTTGAATCACAACTATTGAGACTTGTGGCTTCATGATTACATTATTAATTTTGGGAAACATATTTTTATAATTTTACTTACAGGGCTTGACATTAACACCCACCAACCCGCCATATGCGGGTAGATTTCGGCTGTGGTGGTTAAGACAGCCAATCCCACTAGCCACTTTGGCAGGTTAAATATATTTTTTTATTGTAGTTTTCTTAAAAGTTATGCGAAGTTATAAACAATGTGCAATGCGACACTGGGAAACTACAACTCCCCTGAGCACTCCCTGCACCCAGTGCAACGTACTGAGACTGTTTGTTGCCCAATCAGCGGAGGCTCGCATTGAGGACTAAAGTGCCACCTTTTTACCAGAGAGGGCGCGAGAGCTGATGGTTTTGCAAATGCAGGGGACGCATTCTGAGCGCATACACGTACACTTTGGGAAAGATAAAACAATTGCATGGAAGTGATTTTAAGTGTGTGCACACTCTCTGGGCAAGAGCGGAGAGAAATTCATAGTGCATACCTGAATGCACACATCCCAGTTTTGTCCGAAATCAAAGGAAACACACCAGTGGAGAGGTTCGTGTATCATTTTAATGAAGGCTATTTTGTGCAACAATAATGCCCTCTCGACATTTGCCATTAAAAGCCTTAAATAACTTTTAACAGAAACCACGATCAAGCATATAAAATGTCAAGCCCTGTTTACTTATAAAATGAATGTTATTGCATTATTATTATTATTATTATTTTAATATAAATTTTAACTGCTATAACAACTTTTTATTCAATATTTTCACCTCCATACACTTTAAAAAACTGCAAAAAAAAAGCCAAACTCAAATAGGCTTCTTTAAAACAAGACCACAATAAGGCTTCTAGACCAAAAAATGCCAGAGTTATATTAATTTAAAGGTGTACATCACAGTTTCACCCCCACTTAAAAGGAATTTGTGCCAGTTAAGGGCTTAAAATATTGGTCACTTTCTAAATAGTAAAAATATAGCGTATCTACCGATAATTATAAATAAAACTAAACTTCATACATTTACCTACACTGTAAAAAAAAACTTTATTTTAATCAACTCGAATGTCATTTTAACTTACTGTTATTTATCTTGACTAGAGATCAGTTGTTATAACTTACTTCAACATATAATTCAACTTCATTTTATAGTTACAGCAACTAATTATAGTCAAAATAAAAAAATAAAAGTTGAGATGACTTTTAAATCCAAGTTGATTATACAAAACATTTTTACAGTGATTTTATCTAGTTATCATACATTTTGTGCATTATTTAATATTTTAATAATTTCATAGAGTAATGTTCAATGAGATTTGATGATTGTTTGTTTTAATTTAATGGAAAGTTAGTGAAGTCAGGATGGAAAGTGCATAAATGTCTTCAAAATGATCTTTTAGGCATGAACCACATTACATCCTTCCTCTTTTGGAACAGTTTTTTTCCAGCCATTAACGATGGCTGGGCCATCATCTTACTATTTTTATTTTACTCATTATTTTAAAAAAAAATGTATATTTTCCAAACTGTGACTTACACTAAATTTAAGGTATACATTTTGTTGGCATGTCTATTTCCCAGTATTTAAACTCTTGGTCTTGACACTGCTAACACAGTGCTGTATCAAATGAGCTACAGGAACATTCAGTAAAAGCTCTGGATGTGAAACTGTCTATGAAATTCACACTATAAATATCATAATCTAATTATTTTATTATTACTACAAGTATCAATGTAGTAATAATTTATTAGCCAAATATCCATGACCTTTTTTTCACATGCTTGCAGAGAATGGTTTACCAAAACTAAGTTACTGGGTTGATATTTTTCACATTTTCTAGGTTGATACAAGCACCCAATTGGGAACCCAATTATAGCACTTATGTCCCCTTTAATTTAAAACACTGAAATCAATGATTTTAAAACACTGAAATGAATGATTTTATTGACACTGCATTTTGTACAAAACAATAACAAGGGCTTCTTAAACATTGATTTACATTATGTAGGATGATTTTATGTAGAAAACAGTCAATTCACATATTATCTATTTCCTAATAGACAATTGACCACAAAAATGTGGCCTAAACATGACCAATTAAACTGAAATGCAATATCTCTGATTTAGAGCCCACATTTAAGGCATTTCACAACACCGACATACATCATAAAACGTGTGGTAAATTAACTTCGCCCTGTGTACAAGTAGTTTTTTTCCGTCCGTTGGTATACATTTGCGTCATCAAGTCTCAGAAGATATCTAAAGAGTAGTCGAGAATGTTCGATAGCTTTTCTCCAGAAAAATGTATGAGATCATGGCAGCGTTAAATCCGGTGTTAATGTTCCTCTTTTAATGATATAAAAAGGGGTCTGTGGGAGCGTAAGGTGTCAGAAAGTGAGCATCTCTAACTTTGCATTGACAACAGACACCAAGACATCTGGAGCTCAACAACATGCAGTTCAACCAGAAGATGATGATGAACTTTGCAGTCATTGCTGTTATCATGTCAGTGATGATCATGGGCACAAGTAAGTTTTACTGATTTTTATAAGATAAAATGCCTGTTTTGTATCTTCCAGTGTTGAATTTCAGTATGTAATGTCACTCACTCCTCTGTTCATAACCAGATCAACACACAATCAAGCTTGATGTATCTCAGAGATGCTGCACACGTGTCTCCACCACAGAAATCGCATCACCTATAACAGGATTCAGCCTTCAAAAGCGAAATGGTTCTTGTGTGAATGCAGTCATGTAAGTAGTCTGTTTGGAAAACAATATCTATTTTCTCTTTCCTCTATCATCACTATGTTTCAACTACAAGCTGATCCTAAAATCTTCTACTTGTTTTGGCACACAGTTTCTACACAGCTGAGGGTAGGTGGTGCAGCCACTGGAAGGAGAGCTGGGTGAAGCAGAAGGTCCAGGAGCTCAGAAAACTTAAACTTCAGGGGTAAGTCACAGATGAAATGTACCCTACAGTGATGAAACAGTTTAGTTGTACAAAAATAAGATATTTCTGATATAATAATGCTTGTTCTCATTTTTTTTCAGACAGAAGATCACCAGCACTGTCTCTACACCTCTGATGAAGATCAACAGCACTCTTTCTACACTTCTGATGAAAACTTCCTCTAAAGTATAAAGCTAAAGTGTCTTTGATTGTTCCAGATAGGCAGTGCTTTAAAAATGATAACATGGCCCATTTTAAAGTGTTTAAAAATGCTATGCATTATTATTAATTATAATTTTTAATGTGATGCAGTTTATTATTGTATTAAATATGTCAGAACCTAATGTATATATTCATCAACATTCAAATGGATCTGCAATAATTGGACGACTAAAGAAACGTCATTTCATATGAACCACTCACATGCCATCTGTTTTGTATCAGTTCCTTATTTTATCTGTATCTGTATTAAAAATATATGTAAAGATTTTGCAGAACCTGTAAAAATTGTGTTTTAAATAAACAAAATTATCATTGGAAATTAAGTTTTGCTTGTCTTCACTTTGACTTTACTGAACCTAATCTGCATCTAATGTGAATATGATGTCACTCCGCTTCATGTAGATTGTTAATGTGTTATAATGTTGAGTTGAATTTATTTGAATTGTGCACTGCAGAATCAAATCTAAAATTATCTTCAGCTATACAAAAAAAGTAATAAAACAGACATCTTACAGATATCATCAGCACCACCGTCCCATCTATTGTCGCCCATAATGCATGCTTCTGATTTGAGCAGACATGATAGAGATGAGGGACCACAGATGCCCGAACAACACATCTCTCACAGGCCTGATGCTATTTATTATGTTTGTTTTCACTCAACCTGCAACAACCTCCTGCTTTGAGTATCTACAGGAAACTATGTTTTCTGTTAAAAATAAACTCCTCGCTGACAGAAGTGTTGTTCCTTGTTCCTTAAGCACACAACTGCACCATTAAATATCTAAAAAAAAATCACTGCGTAAGCAAAAAATGTTCCTGTTTTGATCAAATAAACAAGCTCTGTTGAAGCACAAGTGAGAATCTCTAACTTTGCAACAGACCATAAGACATCTGTAGCTCAACAACATGAAGTTTAACCAGAAGATGATGATGAACTTTACTGTCATTGCTGTTATTGTGTCAGTGATGATCCAGGGCACAAGTGAGTTTTACTGATTTTAGTTTTAATCCGTGTATATTTGGTATTTGGCTTTTAGTGAGGAATCTAATCTCAATTCTACATTCATTACCAGATGGGCATCAGCTATTAAAAAAATGCTGCACATCCATCTCTACCTCCGGCAAAAAAATCACATCACCTATAACAGGATTCAGACATCAAGAGCAAAGTTATCCTTGTGTGAGAGCAGTCATGTACGTACTCTTTTTGGGAACAATATCTATTTTCTCTTTTTAATATTATTGTTATTTTTCAACAACATTCTGATCTTAAAAATCATCGTCTTGTTTTGGTGCACAGTTTCTACACAGCTGAGGGTGAGCTGTGCCGCTACTGGAGGCTGAGGTGGGTAAAGCAGAAGGTCTGGGAGCTCAGCAAACTTCAACGTCAGGGGTAAATCACTGATGCCACGGTTAAGTTGAACAAAAATAAGATATTTTTGATCTAAAAATTCTTGTTTTTATTTTTTCTCAGAAGAGAGATGAAGATCAACAGTACTGTCTCTACACCTCTGATGAAAACTTCCTGTAATGTACAAAGTTAAAGTGTTAACATACCTCCTCTTAAAGTATGTTTATAAATGCTGTGTGTATGATTCATTGTAGTTATTGACCACGTTTACATGCACCCTCATAAAGTGATTATAACGGGAGTTTGGCAATATAGTGATTATACGTTGCCCTTATGTAAACACAATACTTCAATTAAAAAAATTCAATTAAGCTCGTAATCGCAGCAAGTATAATCGTATTAAAACAGGTAGTATAATCAAATTAAAGTGACACTTTGTAGTTTTTCAACCTTCATAATATATTTTCAAGACCCTTGTGATGGTACATCGACTTAAAATAGGTTAAATGACATGTCTACCATAGCCTGACGGAGTCTGTATCGCTTTTACTCGTACTTTTAAACACAAAACAAAAAACGACAAAAATCTGCTTTACGGCATACGTCACTTCCTCAAATTCGGATGTGAGAGCGCAACTATTTATTTTCCTGATGTTTTTGTCATGGCCGAAGCAGCAACTAAGATAGAGAAAACGGGAGAGTGACAGAATAAAAAGAAGGACGAGTATCAATATTGGGCCAGCGTTCGCTCGCTGGCGTGAACTAAAGAAGAAGGAGGGGTTTCTGACCGATGCTGACTTGTTCCTCATGCTTTTGTACTAGTAAGCAATGTTATATTGCTTGCATAAGTCCTGTCTGGTGCCCAAACACTATTTTTTATGTGAATTTTACTGGAGGCTACTTGGAGAGTTTAGAGAGAGACTTATATCATCTGACATTGTGGCGCCATGGTGGCGTCATGGACACGAGCGATCTGGGTTCGATTCCCCTTTAAGGCATTTTTTATATATATATATATATATAAACTTAAACCAAGCGATCACCATTACAACTCGCTTGAAAACATGAGCTATGCGATCTTTTAGCGTTTGAAATAAAATAAACCCATGAAATTATATTCATATTACATGCTGGAAAGCACACTTGTGACCTAAAGAGTTGTCTTCTTTTCCTTTGCGACAGTGCTGCGGCGCTTGTGGCCTCTACTGGCGCTAGACGTAAAAAATACATGTCTAGCACCCCCTAGTGGCCAAAAAGTTCCATGGTGTGCCTTTAAACAGTATTAAAACTTTAAACTTGACATTAGGAAGTTTTCTCTGAACTCTGTCAACACGACTCGCTGTCTTCATCCAGAAACAGCTCAGATAACGTGACAGCAGTGTATAAAACCATTACTGTGCGTTCCCACTAGACGCGAATAAAGCAAATAAATCACGCTACTCATTTTGAGTTTTAATCGCATCAGTTCCTTGTGAAATTCAGACGCGAATATGCTCAGTTTGCTGGGTTTAGTTAGCTTGTAGTCTCAATATGTATATATATACTCCAATTGAGTAAAGAGCGTTTTTACAACTTTCCAGATTGTCCAACCTCCTCACTCAATTTCTTCCAATCAAGATCCTTTTTATTACTGTTTCTATAAAAGTACGAAGATGTGTGGTACAGCTCTGGGTGTCCACACACAGCAAAAATTATTTTGTCCTCCTACTAGAGCAAGCTCCTGATTGGTTAACGCAATGCAAATATCGGCCAAAGTTAAGATTTTTTAAGTTGCGCGATTTGCGCAAATCATTCGTTACGTGCGCCAAACGGCCATGATGCTCAATCCACAGGATGTCTGTTGCGCCTTTGCATTGACTTAACATGTGAATCGTTTACTCTTAGCTACTTTTGCGTTTGTTGTGAAGGCGCGATTACAGGCACTTTCAGAATATTTGTGGCTTCATCACCGCACTGAATAATGAAATATGTCCATAACAATGTGTTTGTCATTTAACGTAAATTAAAACATTGGACAGTATAAGGGAGTTCATAATTTGTGCTCTGCATACTGACTACGGGAACATCCGGGAATTTGACTGTAAATTTTGTCCCCGCCTCTTTTGGGGGGAACACAAACTAGACTTCTCATAGACTTCCATACAAAATAGCGGAACAAAGCAAAGTTCGTACGTGGCCGGCAGGCGTAAATAACTTAAGAAATAACTCAGATTAAACATGTCAAGTAATTATCTGTCCACCCTAGAGCACAAACGATACATTAACACATTTAATTTGGTCAATATAAAAACATGTCCCTTTCGTTCTCTCAGCGTCAAATTTGAAGTGAAGTTATCTTGTTGTACATGTAAATGTAGTCATTGTTATATAATGTATGATTGCATGCAAGAAATTCAAGTATCTTTAATGTAACTAATGAATCATCAAATGATTTTATGACTAATCAAAGCCATTTATACAATGAAGTGCTCACAAACTGTCTTTTTCTGTCTGTTATAATGCAAATGTGAAGACTTTAGATTATGCACAAATGTGTACTGAGAATTGTGCTTAAATAAAGCGGTAAATAGATTCAATGTGTCTGACACTTTTGTAGCAAGATCCGCCTGGCTTCTTATCAGTATAAGAGTTGTCTAGTTTTTGAACCTCATTGCATTGTCATGTTCATCCTTAGGGTCACACACAAATATTTTCATTTGCAAACTGAAGTACAGTTCATTTAAGTACTACATTTTATCAGTATTTTGCCTCTTCAGATTCAGAAACATAACTAATTCAGAAACATCACCTTAATTGTAAAGAGAAATAGTTTATCATTCAGTGGTCATGACATTATGCATATCACATGACTTAATACAACATTAAATTTTCTCTGAAAATAAACACCTCGCTGGCATGAGGGTTGTTCATTTCCTCTGTTTCTTGACCACAAAGTCACACCATTAAATATTCTGAGGATTCACTAGCAGTTAGCAGAAGTTGTGTCTCCAAGAGAAAAATCATGCAAAAGTGTGCAAATCCAGTGATAAATCTGAAGATATAAAGAGGATTCACCCTCATTTGTTGTCGTGGTAATTAATTAATATGCATTCTGTTCTGTCATTGGTTCTCCTCATGTTTAAATACTCAGCCTGCTTCTAATTTGTTGAGCCGTTTCTCAATACCAAGTACGCCAAACTCGGACTTGTGTCCTTCGTAGTTCTAACTTGCAAGTTCAGACTCGGAAGAACGAACTTCTGACGCGAAATGCATTCTGGGAAACCTCGCTGTCATAAGTCCACACAAGTCTCCTCTGATGCATCCTTGATAAAGAACACATTCGGGGATTTTATGTGAACTTGGGCTTGATGCGAACTTTGATTTGGAACAGTACTTGGTCCGCGACTGATGACGTTTCACAAGTCCACAAGAACACAAGTACAGACAAGAACGCATATTGTGAAACGGCCTTGGTCATGTTATAATGAGTCACATTCTGTTCCTGTTACCCGCTGCCTTGTAGAGTTTATATTAATACTCTCTTTAAATCTATAAAAAGTTAGTTGTGACTTTTATTCCTCAAAAAGAAATGCCTTTAATTACGAAGCACAACAGTTTTATTTCCTCAAAGTTTAACACATTTATTTTTAGCCTTTTATTCCGAAGTTTTTTTTCTCACAATTTCTTCTTTATTTTCAAGGTATAATATGTTTATTCTCTACATTTTATTAAAAAAAAATTCAAAAAGCTGTGAGGTTTTATTTTGCAATACCGTGACTTAAATTATGAGACATTTTGTTTATTTTAATCCTCCTTCACCGTCCAACACATTAACAAAACAAATATTGTACAGTGTTTTTTCCAGTATTACGGACAAGAACACAAAACAAAACACAGCTATACTGCCCTCCAAAGGCTAAGTGCAGTATCTACGCAAACACTGAAACTGAGAAAAATGGCTTTAAAGTTTTTTACACCAGCCAGTCAAACATGTTACTGCAATTTTGGCACACACATTTCTCTGAAATGGGACAAAATTTAACCAGGAGACTTTGTAACAAGACACAACAGATCTCACAAAGCCCATTTTAACCCTTAACTCAATTTTGACCAAATGCGTAGTTACTGCGCTTTCGCTTTGTAGGGCAGTATAGATGTGCGCTATTCAGTATATATATATTTTTTAGTTCTTATTTACCTTTATATTTTGTGTATTACAGGTCATTTAATTGCATATACTGTATATGAGCAATGTGCTGCTGCTGCCATAAACGTTTAACTGTGACGTCCACTCCCAAATGACTTATTCGTTCGCTTTGCCCCCCCCCTCCCCCCTCTTAGAATATGAATGCCCCCATATTAGTACTGCCCTGGCTCCAGGCCTGCTAACTACTGACCTTAAAAAATAACTGCATGGAAGAAAAAGCTTAAATCACTGTGTGGATCAAGAATATAATCAAGCGCTTGTTGAAAATATAGTAACCATTAACTTATAAGCTCAGATAAAAAAAAAACATGTTGATATTTGATCATGTAAAGACTTGTAGAAGTCTGTGAATGGAGGTGATAAAATATTTACATAACATTTCATATGAAAAAAATGATCTAACAAGCAATTACAATAAAGAATACAATTACTCATGTTAGTTCATGGTGCAACTGATGATTACAGTTTCAATGATTGATTTTAAAAATGTATTATTACAGTAATTGATGAAAATAACATGAAGTAAGATTAATAAATGCTTTAGAAGTACTGTTCATTGTTAGTTCATGTAACTTGATGCATGAACTAATTTTTAACAAATACAACCTTAAAGTGTTACTGCATTTATTTTAGGCATAATGCATGTGATAATTTACTGTAGGCTTTTCAGATGCAGAAGTTTCCAAGAATGCTGTAACATTTTCCCACTGAACTCTAAAAATGCAAACAGATGAAGCACCACATCCTCTTTTATTATTTATTCCCCAGTTATTTATTTATTAGATGTTTATAAAATTTATACTGCATACTGTTCAGAATTTGGGAACATATTTGGCCCATTGTTTAACTTAAAAATATTTTAAATAAAACAATATCAAATAATTATATAACAATTATTTTAGTGAACGATCCTGGGCATTCTGCTAGGGAACTTACACTTCATACATTTACCTAAATATCCAAGAACATGACGCAAAGATTATTTGTTTAAACCAGAGGTGCTTTGGGTTTATGATAAAAGAGATGTTCATATTCACAAAATTCTCGCAAGACACTCACTTAAAACTTAACTCTGATTACACATGAGATTAAGTGAGTATTTAGCAAACACGTCTCTTTTATCATAAACCCCTTTAACACATGTCTGCAGCAGGCACATACTGTATTTTGACATGATACATGATGCACATATTCACATGATGTGGCTAACACATATTTTGACATGACGAGCCACACACATGACAGGCTACTTCTGTACATGTTTCGACGAGTTTAACATTCGTGCCTCCCCTTAAGAGTTGTCACCGCAAGCCACTGGTTTAAACATAAAGGCAAAAAGAAAAAATACTTTTGATTTGTTGGAACAGTATAACTGTAAAAATAAAAAAGTTTAAAAATGAATAGCAGATACATTGTATTTGTCTTTAAAATGATATTTTACTTTCATGTGTAAGTTCTGCACTAGATTACATCCTTCCCTCTTTCTCAACAGCTTCTCTATAGCCATAAGAAATGATTGCCGGACCAACATGCTGCTTATTTTTATCTCTTCACTGATTATTTTTTTAAAATCTACATTTTGCTAACTTTTTTTCAAAGCCACTTACACAACATTTAGATTATACATTTTGTTGGCCTGTGCATTTCCCAGGAATTAAACTCTTTGTCTTGGTTCTCTCAGTAAAAGCTCTGGATGTGACGCTGTCTATGAAATCCAGACTAAAAGTCCCAAAAGCATATTATTATATTAGAAGCATCAAATAATTAATAACCATAAAAATGATGAAAAAAGGACATGTGTGTGTTTATTCTTCTTGATATTGTTAAAAATATCAAGGTTATATTTTCATAGAATGATCTAGGATGATTTTATGTAGTAAATCTAAAAAAAATGTAGCTCAAAAAATCTAGCTAAATTACAGACTAGGTCACATATATTATAAAATATAGACAAAGATGTATTTCCTAATAGACAATGGAGCACAAATATTTGGCCAAAACATGACACATGAAACTGTAATGTAACATCTCTGATTCCACTTTCCATAAGTCAGACATTTCACAACACCAATCATACAACGTGTTGTAAATAAAATCCTTCCCTGTCTGGAGGGTACTTTTTCTTTTGTTCTTTAAGATAAAGTTGTATCATCAATTCCTAGAAGAAATCTACAGACTGGGCAAGAATTTCTCTCGAAAAAATGTATTGGAACTTATCATGAAAATATGTAAATCTGGTGTTAAAGTTCCTCTTTTAATGATATATAGAGGGGTCAATGGGAGCATAAGGTGTCAGTAAGTGAGCATCTTTGCATTGACAACAGACACCAAGACATCTGCAGCTCAACAACATGCAGTTCAACCAGAAGATGATGATGAACTTTGCTGTCATTGCTGTTATCATGTCAGTGATGATCATGGGCACAAGTAAGTTTTACAGTTTTTTTTTTTTACAAAATGCTTGTTTTGTATCTAAATAACAGTGTGGAATCTCACTCACTTCTCCATTCATAACCAGATGCACGAATCAAGGTTGGTCCCTGCTGCACATCCGTCTCCACCAATAAAATCACATCACCTATAACAGGATTCAGACTTCAAAAGCGAAATCCTCCTTGTGTGAATGCAGTCATGTAAGTACTCTATTTTTCTTTTCAATATCATTGTAATTTTTCAACAACATGCTGATCCTAAAATCTTCTATTTGTTTTGGTGCACAGTTTCTACACAGCTGAGGGTGCGTGGTGCACCCACAGGGAGCAGAGCTGGGTGAAGCAGAAGGTCCAGGAGCTCAGAAAACGTCAACGCAGTAGTAAGTCACTGATGAAATGGCCTACAATGATGCCACAGTTTAGTTGTACAAAAGAAAAAATTGATCTAAAATGCTTTTTCTTATTTTTTCTCAGGCAGGTCATGAAGATCACTTATGATGAAAATTTCCTTTGAAGTATAAAGCTAAACTGTCTTTGATTGTTCCAGATAGGCATTGCTTTAAAAATGATAACATGCCCCGTTTTAAAGTATTTTTAAAAATCCTATGCTTAACTGTATTTTATTTAATGTTATGGAGTTCATTATTGCATTAAATATGTCACAACCTAATTTGTTTATTCATCAACATTTACTTTAAAATATTTAAATGGATCTCCAATAATTGGATGACTGAAGAAAGCCATTTCATACACGTAAATGAACTGCTCAGCCATCTGTTCTGTATCTGTTTTATATATCTGTATAATATTATGTGACAATTTAGATGTTTTTGTGCAGAACCTGTAAAAGTTTTGTTAATAATAAATAAAATGATAAATGGAAATAAAGTTTTGCGTGTCTTTACTTCGACATTCACTGGACCTAATCTCCATTACATGTGAATATGATGTCACTATGCTTCATTTAGTATGTGTTATAATGTTATGATTGATTTGTGCACTACAGAATCAGATCTAGAATTATCTTCAGCTACAACAGGATAATAAACATCCTCCAGATATCATCAGCACCACCATTCCATCGTCACACTTTAGCTAAGCTTCTTATTGGAGCAGACAGGAGGAGCGACAGATACCCTATTAGCGCATCTCTTATAGGGCTACATTGACTATGTGTTTCTTTACCACAACTGCTCTACTTTTTGGGTCTCCCGCAAAATGTTCTGACTGCTCACTCAAGCCTGCAGCAAAGGTGAAACTGCCTGCTCTGCTGCGCTGGATCCCGCGGGTGTCCCAACCCAATGCAGCCCCCTAGTTTAAAGTATAAAATCTCCAAATCTTGCTCCAAATAATGAGTCTTATATGATGTTCATAAACACAGAGATATACTTTGTGTATAATAGATTTATGTAAAGCCTTTAATCATAATAACATTTATAAACAATCACAGGTTAAAAATACCAATTGTAGCTGAGGACAGTCATATTACTTATAATTTGAAAACGCATAATTGTAGCTTTCGTGAATCATATTATTTATTTAATTAGTGAGGAAGAACGTGCCTGATTATTTTAGGCATTGCTTTGAAAAATATTGTTTATTTTTTATATTCTGCAAAAAGGTAACTAACCTTAAAGATTATCTTTTGCATGTACATTTCTAAATGGGATTTTAAGTTAGACTTTAAGTTAGTTTTTGCACTTTGTTTTTAGTTTAGGTGTAAAGGTAAGAATAGTGTTAAAGCTGGAAGTGAACAGCACTTAGCAAAAATGATAAATTGTCATCAATAATAAACAATGCATGGTTAAGGTTTAGTCAAGTGTATATAAAAGATGTATGTTTTAAATTGAGGAAACTCCCCAGCTTTGTTTACCATTGTAAAATACAATATTTGTGATTGATTTATAATCAAACTTTCATTTCTGTTAAAAACAAACCGCTCGCTGACAGAAGTTTTGTTTCTTGTTCCTTAAGCACACAATTGCACCATTAAATATCCAGAGTAAGCAAAATATGTTTCTCCACCAAGTGTCATGCAGAAGTGTTCCTGTTTTCATCAAATTAACAGGCTCTGTGAGAGCACAAGTGAGAATCTCTAACTTTGCATTGACAACAGACCCCAATACATCTGCAGCTCAACAACATGAAGTTTAACCAGAAGATGATGATGAACTTCAGTGTTATTGCTGTTATCATGTCAGTGATGATCATGGGCACAAGTAAGTTTTACAGATTTTTTTTTAAGATAACATGCTTATTTTGTATCTTATAGTGTTGAATTTCAGTATGTAATATCACTTACTCCTCTGTTCATAACCAGATCAAAAACCAATCAAGCTTGATGTATCTTATGACTGCTGCACACGTGTCTCCACCACAGAAATCACATCACCTATAACAGGATTCAGACTTCAAAGGCGAAATCCTCCTTGTGTGAATGCAGTCATGTAAGTACTCTATTTAGAAAACAATATCTATTTTCTCTTTCCTCTATCATCACTATTTTCAACAACAAGCTAATCCTAAAATCTTTTACTTGTTTTGGCACACAGTTTCTACACAGATGAGGGTGCGTTGTGCAGCCACTGGAAGGAGAGCTGGGTGAAGCAGAAGGTCCAGGAGCTCAGAAAACTTCAGCGGTAAGTCTCTGATGAAATGTAGCCTACAATGATGCCACAGTTTAGTTGTACAAAAATAAAATATTTCTGATATAATAATGCTTGTTATCATTTTTTCTCAGACAGAAGATTAACAGCACTGTCTCTACACTTTTGATGAAAATTTCCTCTAAAGTACAGAGCTAAAGTGTCTTTGATTGTTCCAGATACATTGCACATTTTAAAGTATAAAAATGCTATTTGATTTAATGTAATGTGGTTCATTATTGTATAAAATAGTCAGAACCTAATTCATCAATATTTATATGGTTTTACAAAATATATTTGCATGGATCTCTTACAGTTGAATGACTAAAGAAAGCCATTTTAGATATGAACCACTATCTGTTTCTTATTTTATCTGTATCTGTATTAGTAATGCATTACTGAACCTGTAAAAATTGTGTTCAAATAAATAAAATGATGGAAATAAAGTTGTGCTTGTCTTTACCTTGACATTCACTGGACCTAATCTGAATAATGTAAATATGATGTCACTCTGTTTCATTTGATAATGTGTTATAATGTTGAGTTGAATTTATTTGATGTATTCACTGCAGAATCAGATCTCGAATTATCTTCAGCTACAAAAGGATAATAAAATAAATATCACAAGCACCTATTGTTGCCCATCATGCAGGTTTCTGATTTAAGCAGAAATATGACAGATAAGGGACCACAGATGAACTAACAACACAACCCTCCTAGGCCTGATACTATTCATTGTGCCTGTTTTCACATAACCTTCAGGTTTTATCTTTCTGTGTATTTTAGTAGCTCTTCCTTTGAATTGGGCTTTCGCTTTTGTAAGTGATGTTTTTTGAATGACTTGCAATTAAAGTATGAAATCTCTACATCTCACTCGAAATATTCAGTCAAATATTATGTTCATAAACTCAGAGATATACTTTTTGTTAGTGTTGTAGTTCTCGAGACTGGTCTCAGACTTTTTAAAAGTCTTGGTCTCGTCTTGGAATCGACCACATTTTTACTCGGTCTCGTCTCGGTCTCGGACAAAGAGGACTCTGAATTTTATTTCAAGACCGGTCAAGACCACAACTGATGGCACATCACGAATTTATTTTTATCATTAATTTTATGCAGTTTATTCAGGTTTGGCATATGATG
The DNA here is from genome assembly GCF_027580225.2 of Misgurnus anguillicaudatus. Taxonomy (NCBI): domain Eukaryota; kingdom Metazoa; phylum Chordata; class Actinopteri; order Cypriniformes; family Cobitidae; genus Misgurnus; species Misgurnus anguillicaudatus. The sequence continues at coordinate 39,525,312 of NC_073338.2, read as the reverse complement.
TTGGCATTGTTTAAGCATTGTTTAAGTTTCTCCCAATGACAATATTTGTAATTTTATTACTAGAAACACCTGCATTGTGTTAAGTGGATGGCAAGCCATGGAAAGACAGTTTAGTATAAATGGTTAAGTTCATTTTGCTCTTTAGTGTTTGTTCACTTTTATTTGCTTATAGACAAAGATTAATTCCCACATATCTGCAATGCCTTTGATTATTTTGTCAACTTCTCTGATGGCATACACACACACACACACACATGAACATACACACAGACAAGAAGTGTCTAATCATATGCATATTCCAAATTTTATCATAAGTGTTTTAATGCAGTGACTTGCACTGGTCTTAGTCTTGACTTGGTCTCGGCCTGTCTTGGTCTTGACTTGGCCTTGACCCTTAAAAGTCTTGGTCTTGTCTCGGTCTCGGCCTGTCTTGGTCTTGGTCATGATTTGGTTTCGGTTTAGGTGGTCTTGACTACAACGCTACTTTCTGTATAATAGAAGCACTTTCATTGTTTTGTTTTATGTAAAGCCTTTGATCATAATAACATTTATAAACAATCAAAGTTTTTAAGAGACCTATTGTAGCTGAGTTCAGTCATCAGTAATGCCTCAAAATCAATTAATTTTTATTTGGAAAAAATATATATATATATTATTTATGTAATATTTAACAAATAAAGTAAAATATAGTTGTTGTTTTGTAACTAACCTTAAAGATTATCTTTGCATAATAGTTTGATTTTAAGTTAGACATATTTGAAAAGGGGATTTTAAGTCAGACTTTGTTTTTAACAACTAATCATTTGCAGAAAAAGGCTTTTGTTTACATCATATATGTGTGTGTACTGTGTATAATAATTATACATATATATATATATATATATATATATATATATATATAGACCAAGGTTAAGGTTTAGTTTTAAATTATTTTAAATAGTTTTTTTTTTTTAAAGATTACTGTGGTCACAACTGATCGGATGAAAGCACTCATTAATTGTAAAGCACAATATCTGTGATTGATCTATGATCAAACTTTATTTTCTGTTAAAAGCAAACAACTCGCTGACAGAAGTTTTGTTCCTTGTTTCCTAAGCACACAATTGCACCATTAAATATCCGGGAAAATCACGAAGCAAAGATGTTTTTGGACTAAGTGTCATGCAGAAGTGTTCCTGTTTTGATCAAATAAACAAGGTCTGCGAGAGCACAAGTGAGCATTTCTAACTTTGCAACAGACCCAAATACATCTGCAGCTCAACAACATGAAGTTTAACCAGAAGATGATGATGAACTTTACTGTCATTGCTGTTATTGTGTCAGTGATGATCATGGGCACAAGTGAGTTTTACTGATTTTTGTTTTACAGCAAAATGCATGTGTTTGGTATTTGATTTTTAGTAAGGAATCTAATCTAAATTCTTTATTCATTACCAGATGGACAAATCGGCATAGATAGATGCTGCACATCCGTCTCCACCAAAGAAATCACATCACCTATAACAGGATTCAGACTTCAAAGGCGAAATCCTCCTTGTGTGAGAGCAGTCATGTAAGTAGTCTGTTAGGATAACAATATCTATTTTCTCTTTCCTCTATCATCGCTATTGTTTAACTACATGCTGATCCTAAAATCTAAAACTTGTTTTGGCACACAGTTTCTACACAGCTGAGGGAAGGTGGTGCAGCCACTGGAAGCAGAGCTGGGTGAAGCAGAAAGTCAAGGAGTTCAAAAAACTTCAGCGGTAAGTCTCTGATGAAATGTAGCCTACAATGATGCCACAGTTTAAATATTTCTGATATAATAATGCTGAATTGTTCTCATTTTTTCCTCAGACAGAAGATCACCATCACTGTCTCTACACCTCTGATGAAGATCACCAGCACTGTCTCCTCTGATGAAGATCACCAGCACTGTCTCTACACTTCTGATGAAAATTTCCTCTAAAGTATAAAGCTAAAGTGTCTTTGATTGTTCCAGATAGGCAGTGCTTTAAAATGATATCATGGCCCATTTTAAAGTTTTTAAAAGGCTATGCATTATTTTATTTAATGTGATGTAGTTCATCTCTATTAGTAGGGCTGTTCGATTCCGGATTTATTGGAATCGATTCGAAAGAATCGATTCCTCACTGTTATTTTCTATTCTCCTTTTTTTAATTACAACACCATGTCTAACATTTTTTCACATGTTACTGTGCCACACAGCGAGAAACTCTTTAAACTGGGCATGACAAAGCGACCGTTGATAATCCATTTGTAATTTCTATTAGACGTATTGCGAGTGCTGCTTGGTCATAAATAAAACAAAGCATTTACTTTGGGAATTTGTCACGTCGTGCTTCCTGCGTCAGGTGTAGTAGACACCGTAGATATACATAATAAAGGCTAGATGTCTTACGGCGGAGTCTCTAACGTCATCACCGGTGGGTGGCCATCTTGTCACAGTCAAGCTTTCTGATGCGCTGTGGTACCTGATGTAAGGTGAATGATCTGCACGAATACAAATACTCTTATCTCGCTGAAATCTTGAGGGATTTACAAATGGTTTGGTTTCTAACAAAGTATGCAGTGTCATAAGGTCATCTCTGACATTTATAACAAACCAAACCGTTTGAAAATCGGTAAAAAATTTATTAAGTTATGGATATTTAAAAGTATATGCACATAGGCTAAAGCACAATGTTACATCAGTGTTGGGGGTAACGCATTACAAGTAACATGCATTATGTAATAATATTACTTTTCTGAAGTAACAAGTAAAGTAGCACATTACTTTACAAATGTACACATTAATATTTGAGTTACTTTTTAAAAAACGTAATGCAAGTTGCTTTTCAGTTTAATTAATTCAATTTAAAAATAAAATAATGTACTGAATTAAACTGAACATATTAACTTAGAATTACGCACTCTGTACGCCTGAGCGGGAACAGTTTGAGTCAGAAACAGAGATGGCAGGCAGAGCTTGATATTTTTGCGATCATAAAAAACACCCGCAAGGCCTGAAAGAGATCAAGCCTCAGCAAAGTAAGAAAAAGTAGCATAAGCATTACTTTTTCATGAAAAGTAACTAAGTAACGCAACTTAATATTATAATTCTTTAGTTTTAAAGTAACTCCTCAAAACTGGTTACAAGTGAGCGAGCTGACTTTGACAAGATAGCCATCAGGTGCGGACGTCGACCTCCACTGGCCAGCAGCGCGGACGAGACATCTAGACTTTATAATGTATATCTATCAAAGACAGAGTTAAGACTAGGGCTGCGTCTAAATACCCACACTTGTGGTCTTGGACACTCAAGAGTGCATGCACATGACAGGAAGTGCGCAAGACTGTCCCATGTTCTAAAACTGGCAAAGAGCAGTGCCCTTTACCAACATGATGGCCCTGTCCCATATTGGACACTTCATGTGGACTTAAATTGCACCTACTTGCTTAGTCTACGAGTCCGTTCACAGTCATAGGCACCTTCTTTTCCTGTTTCCGGTGTGACAATCGAGTCTGTCCCAAAATACAACTCTGGTGCCCCCCTGTGGACTCGCATCAAGGGTCCCTAAAGTCTGCACTAAATTATGTCATCAAAGTTTGGACTCTGAGAAATTCCACAAGTCCAGAGTGTACCATTTGGGACAGGGCCTATCTCGAATACTGCTTCTGAGTGGTATTCAAGGCTAAGCGTATCCCACCATGCATTACAATCTGGATGTAAATTGTGAGACTTTCGCCCCAAACCTTGTGAATTGTCGCGAAAACTTTGAATTCTAAGTTAATAAATGGATATTACGTATTTTTGGAGTAAATGTGTTGCACATTTCATTGTGTATATTATGTGAGAATTTTGGATTTTGCAGAGCCTGGATATTGCTGCATTCTGCAGACAATGTAAAAGTTTCGTGTTGGAGAACTGTTATGACTACACAAGGTGAGGAAGATAATTAAATAAATAATATATTGTATAGATTATATTGTGTATATAGTGTATGTGTTTGTAAATATATATGTGACCCGTCACAGAAACCAGTGACACAAGTCGGCAGCACAAGTTTCAAGATAACGAGAAACAAAGTTTTTTTTTCAAAATTTTTTATTTTTATTTTATTGCAGAATCTGTTAGTTGAGATCACGAAAAGCCTCTCCATGTTTGAGATAGCAGTTTTTGTATATTTAAAAGCGTACACTTGTTTTTCCGGAGATTCTAGCGCGCAACTGGGGGGGGGGGGGGGGGGCGTCATTGTCTGTGTATATTTACATACTGTATAAGCGGCTTGTTTTCGCCCCCGCCCCCAAAGGGAACAGCGTGACAACTAAATAAGGATAGTTCGCCCAAAAATGAAAATAATGTCATTAAGGACAAAAATGGTCATTGGATGATTCACACGTGAAACATAATGGATTCGACTTGTGATCCTCACAAAGGTAAAAAGTCATTTTTATTTTTGCATGTTGTCATTCGGACTTCTGTCACAAAATACTACATATGATGCTAGAACATTTCTGTATCTCAAACGGCTTTACATGGGGGTATGGCTTAGCTAAATGAGATGTAAATGAGCCCAATTGTCTCTCCAGGCATGGAATAGTGTTAACTTTTCAAATATTCAAATGGCCACAACTTCTTTAAAGGTGCAATGTGTAATTTTTACAAGGATCTCTTGACAGAAATGCAAAATAATATACAAAACTATATTATCAGTGCTGCATAAAGACCTTTTTATAATGATTCGTTATGCTTTTACCTTAGAATGAGACGTTTTATCTACATAAATAGAGGGTCCCCTTATGTGGTAGTCGCCATTTTGTGACGCCATGTTTCTACAGAAGCCCTTAATGGACAAACTTTTTTACTAAGTTGTCTCCAACGATGACATGTTTTTCCGGTCTAAGCTACAGTAGCTTCTCTATGTGTTTCAAAAGCAAGGGGTGAGCACTGGACTGAGCCGTTGGTTGCAACTCGCAACCTCACCACTAGATGCTGCTAAAATTTACACACTGCACCTTTAAATCTTATCAGATTTCCATGTGTTACACATCGTTGGAAAGCTTAGAAACTGCACTTTTTGAGTTATACTGTGAATATCTCAAAATGTCACAGATCCGACTTGTGTCCATACTTTCTTTGATTGGTCACATATGTGAGTAGTTGCAGTGATGGCTGGTTCAAAAAAAAGGGGGGCATACAAACTTGAAATTAAACTTTTACTGTAGTAATGCAGGTCTGTAAATAGCCGTTTATCAGGTGATGAATATCATTACTGCTTAGCTAAAATGCTGAAATGTTATTGTTGAAGTCAACTAAATCATGAAATAAATTTACTATGAAATGTGTAAATCTGAATATAATGTGGGTTTATTATCAGTAATGAACTAATCATGGTAATCACACACAAACACAACAGAGTTTGCGTTAGACTATTTCATTTGAAAATCCTGACAGAGTCAATTATTCGTCATTTCATTCTAATTTTTTAATGATAATAATTGTTTTCGTTCACCTGTTCCTTTCTAATCATGAACTTACAAGACGAGCATTCAAGTTCAAATATGTTTATTGTGTTTAACATCACATGAAGCAGATTAATAAATCATTTTATTCTCGCAGTGACAGACAGCTGAGGCGGTAAAACACCCGATAAAACACGCAAACTTTATGTTGAATTTACCTCAGATAGACAACGCAGTTTTACTTTTATTCTGGAGGTAGCGTGCTCTTAGGCTTCGGTTAAAGTGATCTGACAAACACTCGCACGCAAACACACACACACACACACACACACACGCAAACACACACACACACACACACACACACACACACACACACACACACACACACACACAGCATCATATCCAGGCATAGGCAGCTTAAATGCAGCACTAAATTTCACCCAGTATATCACGCAGACTTATAAACAGCAAACAAGGAAATAATAAAAGGCATTTGACTTACATATAGCATCCAGCTAACGTTAGCCAACTCCGTTTGCCATAAGTCATGGAAAAGCATGTAAACTCGACCACGATCACTTTCAGCTGCTCAATCTGATCCAAGCTCCTTAATCCTTTATTTAACTAGCAGTTACATAGCAATCTGCAACACGGTTATGAGACTCTGAGAACGATCCAATCACATGAGGTCAAAGACATAAACAACTAAAGTGGGAGGGTTTGGGGCACACAGTCCTGCGCCCCAGGGCAGATCCGAAACCAATTAGCCAATTAGAGCTCAGCCTCAGATCACATGATTTTACCATTTTTACTGACTTACATGAACTCCATTGCACATATCTTCCCATTTCTTCAAAACATTTTAATATACAAGTAAACCAAGAATTTAATGTATGGATTATTTTAATATTCAAGCTGTATACATTTGATTAAAGTATTACAAAAATGTTAAGACATAATTGCTCTTTAATGTTGCAGGACAATGAAGAAGACGTTTAATCCAGATCTTCCCATGGCATGCTATATCCTCTTTCAATTGGATAAATGCATTGAATCTTCAGCATCCCGTTTTTATAAAGAAAATGTTTTGATGTGTTTCATTAGCTTTCCTTGAGACTGGATTCTTCAAAGTTTATAAACATATCACATCTGATTTTCTGTCTGTTAATGAAACAAAAGATCTCATGTTAACTGCAACACAGTCTCACTCCCTTCTCGTCAGGTGAATGACTCATGGTCAAGGGATTTGGCGTCACCTTTGCAGTCTTCAGAAGACCTTATGATGCAGGTTCCGGTTGCGATGCGCTGTCCCAAGACGTCAAATTTCAACGCTGTTGAGTTCTAATAGAAGTATATCGGACTACACGACACGTTGAAAAATAACGCCAAGGGTATACCCAGGGCGTTAAAAGGTGATGCCAAATCCCTTGACCATGCGTCATATATTTGACGAGTAGGTTTGTTGGTTAACTGCAATAACTTTTGTATAATCTATAGTAACTCCATTATACACCTTAAACTTAACACTTTTGGCAAATAAGTAATTGAGCCTATTTAGGATAAATTTGTTTTATCTTTGTTACAAAGTTATAGTTAGAAAGATTTTCTCTTCTTGTTTTCTTATTTAGTTAACTTTAATGACAGAGACGTCAACAGGTAGGCCTATAAGACCAAATGCAATAAAATGTTTAAGATAATCAACTGTTTACTATGATACTCACTAAGACATCTATTTTGAGACATGTAACTGTGTATTTGTCCAGAAACCTAAAAGACATGAACATGAACTCATTTATCTCTGTGCACGCGCGCTATTGATGGGTAGGAAGCGCTGTGCACACAATGCGTTTTCAAGTTCAAGGCAGCAGTCCAGTCCACCACAATCTCATCAACACAGTGAAAAAATCACTTCAAGAATAAAAAGGTGCAAAGAGAAAAAGGAAACCCAATTTATAAGCATAGACATTATTCAGTCAACGGAAAGACAGATATTATGCATGAAATGAAATCATTATGTAAAATTTGCAACATATGGTAATATTTTCTTAATATTTGTTTTTTTAACAATGTGCTTTGCTGCAGTATGTCAAAATAAACACGTCAATTAACAGGACATTAATTTTTTAAGGGAGTGAAAGTAGTGCATTAAATTTGTACACACCAGCCACCACTCTAGCTCCGCCACCTTATTGGAATATTTCATTATAGTGCATAGATGGGCTGAAAGTCACAGAGGGAAAGAGCCGAAGTCTGCCCTTTTGCCGTTTTCAAATGAAATTTAATGAGGACTGAAGCGATCGCAAATCCTTATAAAGTTTATGGAGCTAACATGTCAAATGTTGGTCTAACACCACCCCTGGGCACAAGTGAGTTTTACAGTTTTTAGTTTTACAGGAAAATGCATGTATTTGGTATTTGACTTTTACACTGAAGAAAATGATTCATTCAATTTGCTCAATTTTTGGGGTGGGTGGTTGCAATTAATTTATTTGGGCTACATTGAACAAAAAAAATTAGTAAAGTAAAATAAATAAAAAAACAATTTTGTTTAAATGTAGCTTAGGTGGATTGATTGCAGCCACTTGCCTTGGAAATAATTTAGTAAATTGAATGAATAATTTTTTTTCAGTGTAGTAAGGAATCTAATTTCAATTCTACAAAATGCTCAGCACCGCAGGATGTCTATTGCGTTTTTGCATTGGCTTAACATGTAAATCCCTCACGCTTAATGCTTCATTCCTGTCTGGTGTAAACGCACCATTCATTACGTCACTGAATAATGAAATGTGTCCATAAGAACGTGTTGTCATTTAAAGTAAGTAAATAAAAACAGTGGACAGAAGACATTAGTGCTTTAAGTTGGTGCCGGTTTTTTTATTTGTTGCTGTCTCGACGACTCCTATATTAAAGGGGTTAATATACAGTAAAATACATTATATACACATAAAATGTGCAAAAGGATTTTGAAAAAATACCCTTAGAAAGAGCTACTGTAGAAAAAGCTATTGAACATAAATAAAATGTGTAAAAGGTATGCAGGTAAAATGTTCAACATGGTTAAATGCTAAAACTAGTTGTTCAGATAGAAAAAGCTTGAAAAAAAACTTTAAAATGATACCAAGACCATGATCTATGGCTTTAAGAATAACAAAATATTGCCCATTTGAAACTAGAAAGTCATTACTTCATTTTGTCCCATTGTTTTCCATTTTGCGGGTGGTAAAACTCCCGTGTGCGTCGTTCAAATTCATTGAAATCTCGTTCACTTGTAGTTTAGCAATTAAACTAAATGTCTATTACAATTTCAGTAATGTTTTTACTCTGCACATCACCTGAGGAAATCCGAAGTTGCGTCGAGGGGAACCAAACTGACAGCCGCGACAGCGGAAATTGTCACGTACCAGGGTATTGGAAAAAACTTGCGTCTAACCTGTAGCTGCAGCCATATCATTCTGGCTTGGTGGGATGTCAGCCAGCGAGTCCTCTAATTCTGAACTTGTTCTTTACCTACTGATAGTCTAAAACCAGGTGGGCATATTAAGTGTTGTTGTATTTTCATTTTAACCGAGCAGCTATGGTTGCGTGATTTGTTGACACTGACAGCAGCAAAAGCGACGCATGCTACAACTCAATGGTGTATGGGTAATGTTGTCTCTGCTCTTGGTGGGATGAATTAGGAAGCATGCATTGTGAAGGACGCTCTGAAAAGCGACAGCACAGCCAAAGGATTGAAAATAAACCTCTGATTTAAACAGATGTGCGTTCCGCAACGCTAAAAGCACGTTCTGGGCGCACAGAGAGGTGGTGGTACTCTCAAGAGCTATATTTGGAAGTGACGGTACTGAGTACCGGCGCGCACCGGCCCACTTAAAGCACTGGTGGATATCATTTGTGCTCTCCATTGGGCTATGTGTGAATAATAAGCACGGTCATTAGCAAATAATCAGAAAATAAAAACTGCATACCGAAGTGAAGAGGTTATCTTGTTGTACATGTAAATGTAGTCATTGTTATATAATGTATGATTGCATGCAAGAAATTCAAGTATCTTTAATGTAACTAATGAATCATCAAATGATTTTATGACTAACAAAACTATTACACTATGAAGTTCTCTATAATGTATATGTGAGGACTTTAGATTATGCACAAATGTGTACTGAGAGTTGTGCTTAAAGTGGTAAATACATTTGAAGTGTCTGACACTTTTGGAGCTAGATCCACCTGGCTTCTTATTAGTAAGAGTTGTCTAGTTTTTGACCCTCATTGCATCATCATGTTTATCCTTAGCATTATACACATTGTAAATATTTTTATTTACGATTTGCAAACTGAAGTACTATACACATTTAAACAGTATTGTACGTGTGTTTCCTGGGAATTTAACTCAAAATAATTTATTATTCAGTGGCCAAGACATTATGCATCTCACATGACTTACAGTTTTTTTCGATTGCTAAACAACAGTGGGCACAACTGGAGTCACATGTGCAAAACTCTAACTACAGTCTGCACAGCAGCAGTTCATGTGGACCAAACTCTAGTTTGTTTTTCAATGCTTGAACACAGTTTTCAAAACTCTACACACTTATCCCATGACTTTAAACACAACCTGCACAACACTGTGGATTTACAGCACTTTGTTCAAATGCTAACACACTGCTGTCAAAACTGTGAACCACACATTCAAAACAGAAAATATTTAAGCGTTGTGCCTTTCAAACACTGCTGATTGCAATTTTATATAAATATAAATTCCAATGTCATATATATGTCCAATGTCATTTATATATATTTCATATATATATAAAATATTACTTTTTATATAAATATGATAGGTAGAGCTCAGAAAGACTAATTTTGGAAATGGAACAAAGAAGACGGGTTCGTGGAGGGAGAAGGGTGGCAGGTAGTGGCCTGATGCTAGAGAGAGGCAGGATTAGCCCCTCAATTATTTGTTTGAATTGTATGTACTTTTAGTTTCTATCTTTTTTTCTCATTACTGTAATTCCATAAATTACTACAAACTATTGAAGCGAACTGCTAATTTTCATTTACCTTAAAGAATTATGATGTTCTAAAAAAAATCATGTGATAAATCAATCAATAAATAAATAGTTATTTGAAGAAAACATTACTTTTTATGAAGTCACTGAAATTGTTCAATCTGTAAAGATAAAAAGTTAGTATTTTGTGTATTGGTGTTTGATGTTAGTGTTTTTCCTCTCAGTGTGTTGTGAGTGACAGTGTGTGTTATCTCATTGAGGGTTGTGTTTAGTGTTTGGCTGCACTGAGCTGTTTTGAGTCATGTGTTTAGAGTTGTGTTGCTTGAAGCGAGTTTTGCAGGTGATATGTACAGTTTAGGTCAGGTGACTTTTGGTATTGCGGACTGTGGTTGGAGTTTTGCACATGTGGCTCCAGTTGTGCCCACTGTCGTTTAGCAATCGAAAAAAACTGTAATACATCATTACATTTTCTCTGTGAAAATAAACCTTGCTAACAGGAGGGATGTTCAAATATCCAGAGGAATCACTGAGTTAGCAGAAGTTGTGATTTAAAGAGTATTCATCCAAAACTGCCAGAATCTTTGGAGTTATCTTTAAGATCGCAAGTCAATGCGGTCATGCCGATCTGCGATATACACCATTAGGAAGATACGGTCCCACAACTCCTGATCCAGACCCTTGTAATCTTTAGGCTGGACTACTGCAATGCTCTCCTTAATGGTCTTGCACTGGGCAAACATTTTGGATCTGTATCACACTCTTAAGAATGTTATCATTATAAGCTGCCGCTCTTTTAAAGGGGAAATATTTTTTTTATAGCAGGCTTATTTTAATCTAATTCCACCCAGTTACATACTGTTAAAAAAGCAGAAATATTGCAACATATCTGATGGTTCCTTTAAACCATGTAAAGGTCAAGAGAGTGTTAGCCTACACACAGAAATTTGAAAAAAATGAGTTACTGCCAAAATCAGTATTATATCAGGTCAGTAGTTAAAAGTAAATTCTTAATTTTACGCAAAATCCAATATCCGCCGTTTTATTCTGTCATCTTTTCTACCTTTTTTCCCAAAATGCGATAAACGCCACTGCTCCTTTTTAACAGAACGCAATAAATCCATTTCTGATATTACAGCCCACCAGTCACGCAATGTAAACAAACAATGGCGGACGCGCTGAGTACACGGAGTCCTAGTTTTCCTCATCTACTTTGTACTTCGTGATCAACAAACAAAACAAAATAATACTTTAATTGCATCGCTAAACCTGTGATGGTTTTCTGTGATGGGAAAGAAACGTAAGCCATCAACATCTAATAATTTCCCTGAGAGGCACTCGGGAGACGGGTGCTTCTCCCGACAGCATCAAGCTTCTCATGCTAACACATTGACCCCAGAGGATCTTATGAAAAACTTTCCATAATTTTACTCAAAGTCAACGAAAATCGAGCAGGACCAAAAACAATTTACAGCTGATCTCTGTGAAAGACGTTAAGCGACGACGTAACCGCAATGACAGTGATCTTAATATGACAAAGTAAGTGTTTTGATTAATGACATTAATGTTTATATTTTTAATTAGTGTGTACAACTAGTCAACTAAATGAATATAACATGGCAAAGATGAATGCACATTTATATAGGCTATTGATTCAATAGATTTATAGCATTTTGAATAAAAACTTGTCATGGATTTATTGCATTTTGTGGAAAAAATAATCCGTTTTTATAATAAATCTTTGAAAATCAACTTATGGATTTGAATTTTTTATGTTTTTATAACCTAAAGATGCTATGTGAAAGGTTGTAACAGAAAATAGTTGTTTTCATCTTGTCACTTTCTTGGTATAGAAAACACGTTTTTACCAAAATTTGTCAAAATGGATTTATTGCGTTTTGGAACCAAACTCTTCATTTGTTCCCTGCTGAAAAAAGCAACATAGATCAGCATAATTCCCATGCTGGTTTGGTGCTAGTCTTACTGGTGGTCACCAGCATACCACCAAAACATAACATATGCTGGTCTTGCTGGTACAATTAGGCTTGTGCAACTTCATGGGTTGTGGCTAGAAGGGATACAGCTACGGCCCAAATCTCATGAATTCTTTAGTTTAGTTTAAAGCTTTATTAATCCCCGAGGGGTAATTCGTTTAAGCTTACGTACATAGTGCCCCACACAAACACTTACACATATACTAAACATCTAGTAAAAAACACACACACACAAAAAAAAATGCAACAACATCCTAATCCTTCTGGCTAAGTGAGTGCTGTTTTCATCCTAATCCTACCCCCAAACCTAACCCTTAACACAACATTTCATGGGATTTAGGCATATAATCAAGCGTTTGTTGATACAGATAGTGAGCAAAAAAATATTTTAAAAAGATAGTCACCATTAACTTAAAAGCTCATATAAACTTAGATACACATAGACTTATAGCATTAAATTATGTGACTGGAGGTCTTATGCAGTTGTGGTGTGTTTAAATATTTACATAATATTTCTTATGAGACAAATGATCTAACAAGCAAATGCTAAGAAAAGGGAATTTCAGGAGTTGAGCTTAAGATGTAATTTTGTACTTTTGTCTTTAAATGATTTCTATTTACAATTTACATACATTGTAATCCAAAAATTCAAATGAATGTTGTTGCATTAGATAGCAATATAATATAAGCATTTATGATAACACTTTTTCAGTAAGGTTGTATTAGTACACATTAGTGAATGCATAATAAACTACTACAAATAATACAAATATAGTTTTTCAGCATTTATTAATATTTATTAATGTTAATTATTGTCAATACAACTCATGTTAGTTCATGATGCAACTAATGATTACAGTTTCAATTATTTATTTTATAAATGTATTAGGACAGTAAGTGATGAAAATAACATGAAGTAAATATATGCTTTAGAAGTACTGTTCATTGTTAGTTCATGTAACTTGATGCATTAACTAATTGTTAACAAATACAACCTTATTGTAAAGTGTTGCTGCATTTATTTTAGACATTCTGTTTACTGTAGGCTTTTCAGATGCAGAAGTTTCCAAGAATGCTGTAACATTTTCCCACTGACCTCGAAAATGCAAATAGATGAAGCACCACATCCTCTTTTTAATGAGTACCAGTTATTTATTTATTAGATGTTTATACAATTTATACTGCATACTGTTCAGAATTTGGGAACATATTTGGCCCATTGTTAAACTTAAAATATACATTTGAAATAAAACAATATCAAATAATTATATAATTATAATATTATATCTAACAATTATTTTAATGAACAATCCTTACACTTCATACATTTACCTATAAATATCCAAAAACATAACACAAAGATTATTTTTTTAAACCAGTGGTGCTTCGAGAGACGCTGGCGTTCACAAAATTCTCACAAGACACTCGCTTAACGCTTAGCTCTGATTACACGTGAGATTAAAGGTGCACTGTGTAATTTTTAGAAGGATCTCTTGACAGAAATACAAAATAATATACAAAACTATATTAACACGGGTGTATAAAGACCTTTCATAATGAATAATGATTATGTGTTTATTACCTTAAAATGAGACCTTATTATCTACATACACTGAGGGTACCCTTACATGGAAGTCGCCATTTTGTGCCGCCATTTTTCTACAGAAGCCCTTAACGGACAATTGTTTTTACTAAATTTCTCCGACTATGACATGTTTGTCACATTTTTGTGAGATGAGGGCACGAATTGTTTATTCAATCAATGCACCTAGTTAGTTATGTTTAATAATAAAATCATGTAGTTTCAACACAAAATTATTAAGTTAATTTCCTTCTTACAAATTTAAGTGGATTATACATGATAAAATGAAGATGAATTTACTCAATGATGTGTTCATTTAGAATTACTCAAATTATTCAAATTATTATGTTATTTTAAATCATATTTTGATAAAAAAAATTGTAACACAGTTTACTAATTTTATTTAGTTAAATCTACCAAGGCCCAGAAACACTTTTTACGGTGTGGTTCTCAGTTAAGCATAGGAATGTTCAGTAAAAGCTCTGGATGTGACACTGTCTAAAATCCAGACTAAAAGTCCCAAAAGCGTATTATTATATTAGAAGCATCAAATAATTCATAACTAGGGGTGTCACGATTCTCCAAATCCTCGATTCGATTACATTTTCGATTCTAAGGACACGATTCGATCCGATTCTCGATTTTTACATATTTTTTATATGGCATATAATTTAGACAAAAATTATATGCCATTATTTATTATTATTATTATTATAATACTTTAACATTAACATGCACATTGCACAACTCGCATGGGGGTTTGTGGGCTTCACTTAACGCGAGAGCTTGTAGAGAGAGGATTGCTTCTTGCACACACAGATCGGGCGGATGACGTGACCATTTTTTTTATTTTTATTAAATTCGGTCGACTGCTTGTTATTAGCTGTGTCCTTCTAAGCATGCGACCTCTCTGCCTTTCATAGTGGCAGCCACAGAAGTTCAAGAAGAGAACTGAAATGAGACGGTTTAGCCTTCTAAGGACCCACAATTTGCGTCACCTGCTGCACACGCCCCCAGTAGCGCCCACCGCGCCTGTCAGCAGAAAACAGCGGAGACATTTCTGACTTATTAAAATAAATATGTAATCAGAAAAATATTAATTTATTTTAGAACATATGACACATTGGTGTAGATTAATCTATTCAACAGCATATCAAATAACCAACCTAGAAATATACGCAACATAAACAGAATAATATTAACACAAAACATAACTTATAATACTAAAACAGTGACAAGAAAAAGTTTTCTAATAAATACACACTTTTATTTAATAAAGCTTTTAATTGTTTGGGATAACCTCGGCTGTTAAGGATCCATACGTTGAGGATGCATTTTAACACAGCTCTTATCAACGCCAGCGAAGGAGGAACGTGGCAAACTCAAAAAATGAGAATTAAAAACAAAGGAAATAGAATGTCAGAAAAGGGTTGCCTGGAATAAGTTTTACAAAGTGGTAAATCAGGATGACACCAGTGCAGGCTATTTAATTTGTGCGTTTAATTTAGGCTATTTATTTATTTGTTTTTGTCCCATGTGCACCGATCGGAGACGGAGTTCACTGCTGATATTCTAGAGCTTTCTAGTCTCGCGGCTGTCATCAGCAGCGTCTTGAATCGCCCAGTCAGCGGATGGCGGGCGGGTGCTGTTTTGAAAACTGTTCAGAAACGGTGCGGATGGATGGTGGACGGATGATGAGTTTTGTTATGCGGTTGCGGATGAAATAATAGTCCATCCGCGCATCTCTAACATGGACTTAATGCACATGGACTTAATGCGCGTGTCTTGGACTCATAGCATCTGAAATAAATCCAGCATCATAAGCAGCTGCGCTTCTCTCTGTCTCACGTGTGCATGCGCTCTCGCATCTGTCCGAAGTCTGAACATAAACTAAAGTAGTAATCCTTATGTATTTGTTCAGTTTTATGCGTTTCATGCAAGCTGAGGCAAACTATCCTTTTGTTTAAAATATAACCTGCTTCATCTTTGCGCCTCCCTCACTATCGCGCACGTGCAGAGAGCTGCGCTCTGTCCAAAGTCAGATCACGTAATCCTGTTTATGATATGCATTTCAAGGAGTTGTAGCAATAACTTACATCCCTCGTGTTTAAAATATGATCGCTTTCTGCTGGACAGATGTTTTTAAAGGCATCTCTGAGAGTTTTTTTTTCCTTGCTTGCCAAGCCGACCAGACGTGAAATGGGGGCGTGGCAGCATCGACGATCCCATTTTTTATTTCGAAGTTCGGAGCTGTGACTTAATTTCGATCGATTTCGATTTAAAATCGAAATCGTGACACCCTTATTCATAACCATAAAAATAATGAAAAAAGTATGTTTAATGTGTGTTTAGTCTTCTTGATATTTTGAAAAATATCAAGGTTTTATTTTCATAGAATGATCACGGATGATGTTATGTAGTAAATCTAAAAAAAAGTAGCTTAAAAATGTAGCTAAATTACAGACTAGGTCACACATATTATAAAATATAGACAAAGATGTATTTCCTAATAGACAATGGAGCACAAATATTTGGCCAAAACATGACACATGAAACTGTAATGTAACATCTCTGATTCCACTTTCCATAAGTCAGACATTTCACAACACCAATCATAAAACGTGTTGTAAATGAAATCCTTCTCTGTCTGGAGGGTACTTTTTCTTTTGTTCTTTAAGATAAAGTTGTATCATCAATTCCTAGAAGAAATCTACAGACTGGGCAAGAATTTCTCTCGAAAAATGTATTGGAACTTATCATGAAAATATGTAAATCTGGTGTTAAAGTTCCTCTTTTAATGATATAAAAAGAGGTCAGGGAGCATAAGGTGTCAGTAAGTGAGCATCTCTAACTCTGCATTGACAAACAGACACCAAGACATCTGCAGCTCAACAACATGCAGTTCAACCAGATGATGATGATGATGAAGTTTTCTGTCATTGCTGTTATCATGTCAGTGATGATCATGGCCACAAGTGAGTTTTACTGATTTTTTTTAAGATAAAATGCTTGTTGTTTTGTATCTTAATTAGTGTGGAATCTCACTCACTTCTTCATTCATCAACAAATGGACAATTCAAGTCTGGTGAACATTGCTGCACAACTGTCTCCACCAAAAAAATCACATCACCTATAACAGGATTCAGACTTCAACAGCCAAGGCCTCCTTGTGTGAAAGCAGTTGTGTAAGTACTCTGTTTGGACAACAATATCTATTTACTCTTTCCAATATCATTGTTTTTTTTCAACATCATGCTGATCCTAAAATCTTCTACTTGTTTTGGCACACAGTTTCTACACAGCTGAGGGTGCGTTGTGCAGACACTGGAAGCAGAACTGGGTGAAGCAGAAGGTCCAGGAGCTCAGAAAACTTCAACTTCAGTAAAATGTAACCTATTGTACAATGATGCCACAGTTTAGTCGTACAAAAGAAAATTTTTATCTAAAATGCTTTTTCTTATTTTTTCTCAGGCAGGTCATGAAGATCAACATCTGTCTCTAAACCTTTGATGAAAACTTCCTCTTAAATACAAAGTTAAAGTGTCTTTGATTGTTCCAGAGAAGCATTGCTTTAAAAATAATCATGCCCCATTTTAAAGTAGGTTTAAAAATCCTATGTATGCTTAACTGTATTTTATTCAATGTGATTGTAGTTTATTTTGTATTAAATATCTTAGAACCTAATTTATTTATTCATCAACATTTACTTAAATGTATCTCCAATAATTGGATGACTGAAGAAAGCCATTTCATATATGTAAATGAACTGCTCAGCCATCTGTTCTGTATCTGTTTTATATATCTGTATAATATTATGTGAGAATTTAGATGTTTTTGTGAAGAACCTGTAAAAATTTTGTTCAAATAAATAAAATGATAAATGGAAATAAAGTTTTGCTTGTCTTTACTTCGACATTCACTGGACCTAATATGCATTAAATGTGAATATGATGTCACTCTGCTTCATGTAGTTTGTTAATGTGTTATAATGTTATGATTGATTTGTGCACTACAGAATCAGATCTAGAATTATCTTCAGCTACAACAGGATAATAAACATCCTCCAGATATCATCAGCACCACTGCCCCATTGTCACCATTTAGCTAAGCTTCTAACTGATGCAGACAGGAGGAGCGACAGATGCCCTATTAGCGCATCTCTTCTAGGGCTACATTGACTAAGTGTTTCTTTACCACAACTGCTCTACTTTTTGGGTCTCTCGCAATATTTTCTGACCGCTCACTCCCGCCCGCAGCAAAGGTGAAACCGCCTGCTCCGGCGAGATTTGCGCTGGGTCCCGCGGGAGTCCCAACCCAATGCAGCCCCCTAGTTTAAAGTATCAAATCTCCAAATCTCGCTCCAAATAATGAGTCTAATATGATGTTCATAAACACAGAGATATACTTTGTGTATAATAGATTTATGTAAAGCCTTTGATCACAATAACATTTATAAACAATCACAGGTTAAAAATACCAATTGTAGCTGAGGACAGTCATATTACTTATAATTTGAAAACGCATAATTGTAGCTTTCGTGAATCATATTATTTATTTAATTAGTGAGGAAGAACGTGCCTGATTATTTTAGGCATTGCTTTGAAAAATATTGTTTATTTTTTATATTCTGCAAAAAGGTAACTAACCTTAAAGATTATCTTTTGCATGTACATTTCTAAATGAGATTTTAAGTTAGACTTTGTTTTTGCAATTTGTTTTTAGTTTAGGTGTACAGGTAAGAATAATGTTAAAGCTTGAAGTGAACAGCATGAAAAATGTATCAATTGTCATCAATAATAAACAATGCATGATTAAGGTTTAGTCAAGTGTATATAAAAGATGTATGTTTTAAATTGAGGAAACTCCCCAGCTTTGTTTACCATTGTAAAATACAATATTTGTGATTGATTTATAATCAAACTTTCATTTCTGTTAAAAACAATCCGCTCGCTGACAGAAGTTTTGTTCCTTGTTCCTTAAGCACACAATTGCACCATTAAATATCCAGAGTAAGCAAAATATGTTTCTCCACCAAGCGTCATGCAGAAGTGTTCCTGTTTTGATCAAATTAACAGGCTCTGTGAGAGCACAAGTGAGAATCTCTAACTTTGCATTCACAACAGACCCCAATACATCTGCAGCTCAACAACATGAAGTTTAACCAGAAGATGATGATGAACTTCAGTGTTATTGCTGTTATCGTGTCAGTGATGATCATGGGCACAAGTAAGTTTTACTGATTTTTTTTTAAGATAACATGCTTATTTTGTATCTTATAGTGTGGAATTTCAGTATGTAATATCACTCACTCCTCTGTTCATAACCAGATCAACACACAATCAAGTTTGATGTATCTGCTGTATGCTGCACATCCGTCTCCACCACAGAAATCACATCACCTATAACAGGATTCAGACTTCAAAAGAGAAATCCTCCTTGTGTGAATGCAGTCATGTAAGTACTCTATTTAGAAAACAATATCTATTTTCTCTTTCCTCTATCATCACTATTTTCAACAACAAGCTAATCCTAAAATTTTCTTCTTGTTTTTGTGCACAGTTTCTACCCAGATGAGGGTGCGATTTGCAGCCACTGGAAGGAGAGCTGGGTGAAGCGGAAGGTCCAGGAGCTTAAAAGACTTCAACTTCAGGAGTAAGCCACTGATGAAATGTAGCCTACAATGATGCCACAGATTAGTTGTACAAAAATAAAATATTTCTGATATAATAATGCTGCTTCTCATTTTTTCAGGGTATAAAGACCACCAGCACTGATTAAGACTAACAGCACTGTCTCTACACCTCTGATGAAAATTTCCTCCAAAGTATAAAGCTAAAGTATCTTTGATTGTTCCAGATGGCCCATTTTGAAGTATTTTTTAAAAGTGTTATCCATTATTTTATTTAATGTAATGGAGTCTATTATTGTATAAAACTTGTCAAAACGTAATTCATCAATATTTATATGGTTTTACAAAAAAATTAATGAATTTCTAACAGTTGAATGACTAAAGTAAGCTATTTCAGATATAAACCTATATATCTGTAATATAAATCTGTTGTGTATCTGTTTCTAATTTTATCTGTATTAGTAATGCATTACTGAACCTGTAAAAATTGTGTTCAAATAAATAAAATGATGGAAATAAAGTTGTGCTTGTCTTTACTTTGACATTCACTGGACCTAATCTGATTAATGTAAATATGATCTGATTTCACTCTGTTTCATTTGATAATGTGTTATAATGTTGAGTTGAATTTATTTGATGTATGCACTGCAGAATCAGATCTCGAATTATCTTCAGCTACAAAAGGATAATAAAATAGATATCATAAGCACCTATTGTTGCCCATCATGCAGGTTTCTGATTTAAGCAGAAATATGACAGATAAGGGACCACAGATGAACTAACAACACAACCCTCTTAGGCCTGATACTATTCATTGTGCCTGTTTTCACATAACCTTCAGGTTTTATCTTTCTGTGTATTTTAGTAGCTCTTCTCTTTGAATTGGGCTTTCGCTTTTGTGAGTGATGTTTTTTGAATGACTTGCAATTTAAGTATGAAATCTCTACATCTCACTCGAAATATTCAGTCAAATATTATGTTCATAAACTCAGAGATATACTTTTTGTTAGTGTTGTAGTTCTCGAGACTGGTCTCAGACTTTTTAAAAGTCTTGGTCTCGTCTTGGAATCGACCACATTTTTACTCGGTCTCGTCTCGGTCTCGGACAAAGAGGACTCTGAATTTTATTTCAAGACCACAACTGATGGCACATCACGAATTTATTTTTATCATTAATTTTATGCAGTTTATTCAGGTTTGGCATATAATGTTGGCATTGTTTAAGCATTGTTTAAGTTTCTCCCAATGACAATATTTCTAATTTTATTACTAAAAACACATGCATTGTGTTAAGTGGATGGCAAGCCATGGAAAGACAGTTTAGTATAAATGGTTAAGTTAATTTTGCTCTTTAGTGTTTGTTCACTTTTATTTGCTTATAGACAAAGATTAATTCATATCTGCAATGCCTTTGATTATTTTGTCAACTTCTCTGATGGCATACACACACACACACACACACACACACACACACACACACACACACACATGAACATACACACAGACAAGAAGTGTCTAATCATATGCATATTCCACATTTTATCATAAGTGTTTTAATGCAGTGACTTGCACTGGTCTTAGTCTTGACTTGGTCTCGGCCTGTCGTGGTCTTGACTTGGTCTCGACCCTTAAAAGTCTTGGTCTTGTCTCGGTCTCGGCCTGTCTTGGTCTTGGTCATGATTTGGTTTCGGTTTAGGTGGTCTTGACTACAACGCTACTTTCTGTATAATAGAAGCACTTTCATTGTTTTGTTTTATGTAAAGCCTTTGATCATAATAACATTTATAAACAATCACAGTTTTTAAGAGACCTATTGTAGCTGAGTTCAGTCATCAGTAATGCCTCAAAATTGATTAATTTTTATTTGGAAAATATATATATATATATATATTATTTATGTAATATTTAACAAATTAAGTAAAATATAGTTGTTGTTTTGTAACTAACCTTAAAGATTATCTTTGCATAATAGTTTGATTTTAAGTAAGACAAATTTGAAAAGGGGATTTTAAGTCAGACTTTGTTTTTAACAACTAATCATTTGCAGAAAAAGGCTTTTGTTTACATCATATATGTGTGTGTACTGTGTATAATAATTATACATATATATATATATATATATATATATATATATATATAGACCAAGGTTAAGGTTTAATTTTAAATTATTTTAAATAGTTTTTTTTTTTTAAAGATTACTGTGGTCACAACTGATCGTATGAAAGCACTCATTAATTGTAAAGCACAATATCTGTGATTGATCTATGATCAAACTTTATTTTCTGTTAAAAGCAAACAACTCGCTGACAGAAGTTTTGTTCCTTGTTTCTTAAGCACACAATTGCACCATTAAATTTCCGGGAAAATCACGAAGCAAAGATGTTTTTGGACTAAGTGTCATGCAGAAGTGTTCCTGTTTTGATCAAATAAACAAGGTCTGCGAGAGCACAAGTGAGCATTTCTAACTTTGCATTGCAACAGACCCTAAGATATCTGCAGCTCCATAACATGAAGTTTAACCAGAAGATGATGATGAACTTTGCTGTCATTGCTGTTATTGTGTCAGTGATGATCATGGGGACAAGTGAGTTTTACTGATTTTGTTTTACAGCAAAATGCATGTGTTTGGTATTTGATTTTTAGTAAGGAATCTAATCTAAATTCTTTATTCATTACTAGATGGACGAATCGGCATAAATAGATGCTGCACATCCGTCTCCACCAAAGAAATCACATCACCTATAACAGGATTCAGACTTCAAAGGCGAAATCCTCCTTGTGTGAGAGCAGTCATGTAAGTAGTCTGTTTGGATAACAATATCTATTTTCTCTTTCCTCTATCATCGCTATTGTTTAGCTACATGCTGATCCTAAAATCTAAAACTTGTTTTGGCACACAGTTTCTACACAGCTGAGGGTATGTGGTGCAGCCACTGGAAGGAGAGCTGGGTGAAGCAGAAAGTCCAGGAGCTCAAAAAACTTCAGCGGTAAGTCTCTGATGAAATGTAGCCTACAGTGATGCCACAGTTAAAATATTTCTGATATAATAATGCTGAATTGTTCTCATTTTTTCTCAGACAGATGATCACCAGCACTGTCTCTACATCTCTGATGAAGATCACCAGCACTGTCTCTACACCTCTGATGAAGATCACCAGCACTGTCTCTAAACCTCTGATGAAGATCACCAGCACTGCCTCTACACCTATGATGAAAACTTCCTCTAAAGTATAAAGCTAAAGTGTCTTTGATTGTTCCAGATAGGCAGCGCTTTAAAGTGATAACATGGCCCATTTTAAAGTTTTTAAAATGCTATGCATTATTTTATTTAATGTGATGTAGTTCATCTCAATGAGTAGGGCTGTTTGATTCTTTCGAATCGATTCCTCACTGTTATTTTCTATTCTTCTTCTTTTTATTACAACACCATGTCTAACATCTTTTCACATATGATGTTACTGTGCCACACAGCGAGAGACTCTCTAAACTGGGCGTGACAAAGCGACCGTTGCAAATCCATTTGTAATTTCTATTAGACGTATTGGGCGTGCTACTTGGTCATAAATAAAACAAGGCATTTACTTCTGGAATTTGTCACGTCGTGCTTCCTGCGTCAGGTGTAGTAGACACCATAGATATACATAATAAAGGCTAGATGTCTTACGGCAGAGTCTCTAACGTCATCACCGGTGGCCATCTTGTCACAATCAAGCTTTCCGGTGCGCTGTGGTACCTGATGTAAGGTGAATGATCTGCATGAATACAAATCTTTTCTCGCTGAAATCTTGAGGGATTTACAAATGGTTTGGTTTCTAACAAACATGTTTCATGAACATTATTCATAAGTATGCAGTGTCATAAGGTCATCTCTGACATTTATAACAAACCAAACAGTTTGAAAATGTATCAAGTTATGGATATTTAAAAGTATATGCACAAGTAGGCTAAATCACAATGTTACAAGCAGTGTTGGGGGTAACGCATTACAAGTAACATGCATTATGTAATAATATTACTTTTCTGAAGTAACAAGTATAGTAGCACATTACTTTACAAATGTACACATTAATATTTGAGTTACTTTTTAAAAAAACGTAATGCAAGTTGCTTTTCAGTTTAATTAATTTAATTTAAAAATAAAAGAATGTACTGAATTAAACTGAACATATTAACGTAGATTTACGCACTCTGTGCGCCTGAGCGGGAACAGTTTGAGTCAGAAACGGAGATGGCAGGCAGAGCTTGACATTTTTGCGATCATAAAAAACACCCGCAAGGCCTGAAAGAGATCAAGCCTCAGCCTAGTAAGAAAAAGAAATGCAAAAGTAACTAAAAAGTAACATAAGCATTACTTTTTCATGAAAAGTAACTAAGTAACGTAACTTAATATTAGAATTCTTTAGTTTGAAAAGTAACTTTTAAAGATGGCCGTCAGGTGCGGACGTCGCCCTCCACTGGCCAGCAGCGCAGACGAGACATCTAGACTTTATAATGTATATCTATGGAAGACAGAGTTAAGACTAGGGCTGCAACCAAATACCCACACTTGCGGTGTTGGACACTCAAGAGTGCATGCACGTGACAGGAAGTAAGTGCGCAAGACTGTCCCATGTCTTAAAACTGGCAAAGTGCAGTGCTCTTAACCAACACGATGGCCCTGTCCCAAATGGCACTCTTCATGTGGACTTTTGGTTTAATGGCCTTAAAGGAATGTTCCATTTTCTTTTTTTTTGAAAAATCCAGATAATTTACTCACCACCATGTCATCCAAAATGTTGATGTCTTTTTTTGTTCAGTCGAGAAGAAATTATGTTTTTTGAGGAAAACATTGCAGGATTTTTCTCATTTTAATGGACTTTAATAGAGCCCAACATTTAATACATAACTCAACACTTAACAGTTTTTTCAACGGAGTTTCAAATGACTATAAACAATCCCAAACGAGGCATAAGGGTCTGATCTAGTGAAACGATTGTCCTTTTTGACAAGAAAAATAAAAAATATCCACTTTTAAACCACAACTTCTGATGCGCCAGCGTGACCCCACGCAATACGTCATGGCGTCAAGAGGTCACAGAGGACGAACGCGAAACTCCGCCCCAGTGTTTACAAATGTGTTGAAAGAGGACCGTTCCGACGTTGTTGTATGTCAACTGATACTAATTAATTAAAAAGTCTTTGTTTCAGTTTATTGTTTACAATGGTCCGCAAATGTGCGTTTTATATATGTAACACGTGACCTCCCTACGTCACTATGCATTTACGTTAGGTTGCGCTGGACCGGACCTAGACGAAAAGTTGTGGTTTAGGGGAGTATATTTTTTGTTTTTCTTGTCGGGAATGAAAGTGGTTTCGCTAGGTGGGACTCTTGTGCCTCATTTGGGATCGTTTATAGTCCTTTGAAACTCCGTTGAAAAAAACTGTTAAGTGTTAAGTATTGGATGTTGGGCTCTGTTGGGGTCCATTAAGATGAGAGGAGTCCTGCAGTGTTTTCCTCAAAAAACGTGGTTTCTTCTCGACTGAACAGGGAGGGACATCGACATTTTGGATGGCATGGTGGTGAGTAAATTATCTGGATTTTTCTTTTAAGAAAATGGAATATTCCTTTAAATTGCGCGTACTTGCTTAGTCTAAGAGTCCGTAAGGTGTCCCATCTGTAATTTTTACGCTCCGAAGTGTGCTCATCAGCGCCCCCTTTGCACCCTTGATACGGTCTTCAGTGAAGCCTGTACTGCTGCAGGCTTCACGCACTTTACCAGCCCAGATGTCCTTGTGAAAGAGCTATCAGACCAATCAATGGATATTACGTATTTTTGGAGTAAATGTGTTGCACATTTCATTGTGTATATTATGTGAGAATTTTGGATTTTGCAGAGCCTGGATATTGCTGCATTCTGCAGACAATGTAAAAGTTTCGTGTTGGAGAACTGTTATGACTACACAAGGTGAGGAAGATAATTAAATAAATAATAAATTGTATAGATTATATTGTGTATATAGTGTATGTGTTTGTAAATATATATGTGACCCGTCACAGAAACCAGTGACACAAGTCGGCAGCACAAGTTTCAAGATAACGAGAAACAAAGTTTTTTTTTCAAAATTTTTTATTTGTATTTTATTGCAGAATCTGTTAGTTGAGATCACGAAAAGCCTCTCCATGTTTGAGATAGCAGTTTTTGTATATTTAAAAGCGTACACTTGTTTTTCCGGAGATTCTAGCGCGCAACTGGGGGGGGGGGGGGACGTCATTGTCTGTGTATATTTACATACTGTATAAGCGGCTTGTTTTCGCCCCCGCCCCCAAAGGGAACAGCGTGACAACTAAATAAGGATAGTTCGCCCAAAAATGAAAATAATGTCATTAAGGACAAAAATGGTCATTGGATGATTCACACGTGAAACATAATGGATTCGACTTGTGATCCTCACAAAGGTAAAAAGTCATTTTTATTTTTGCATGTTGTCATTCGGACTTCTGTCACAAAATACTACATATGATGCTAGAACATTTCTGTATCTCAAACGGCTTTACATGGGGGTATGGCTTAGCTAAATGAGATGTAAATGAGCCCAATTGTCTCTCCAGGCATGGAATAGTGTTAACTTTTCAAATATTCAAATGGCCACAACTTCTTTAAAGGTGCAATGTGTAATTTTTACAAGGATCTCTTGACAGAAATGCAAAATAATATACAAAACTATATTATCAGTGCTGCATAAAGACCTTTTTATAATGATTCGTTATGCTTTTACCTTAGAATGAGACGTTTTATCTACATAAATAGAGGGTCCCCTTATGTGGTAGTCGCCATTTTGTGACGCCATGTTTCTACAGAAGCCCTTAATGGACAAACTTTTTTACTAAGTTGTCTCCAACGATGACATGTTTTTCCGGTCTAAGCTACCGTAGCTTCTCTATGCGTTTCGAAAGCAAGGGGTGAGCACTGGACTGAGCCGTTGGTTGCAATTGGCAACCTCACCACTAGATGCTGCTAAAATTTACATACTGCACCTTTAAATCTTATCAGATTTCCATGTGTTACACATCGTTGGAAAGCTTAGAAACTGCACTTTTTGAGTTATACTGTGAATATCTCAAAATGTCACAGATCCGACTTGTGTCCATACTTTCTTTGATTGGTCACATATGTGAGTAGTTGCAGTGATGGCTGGTTCAAAAAAAAGGGGGGCATACAAACTTGAAATTAAACTTTTACTGTAGTAATGCAGGTCTGTAAATAGCCGTTTATCAGGTGATGAATATCATTACTGCTTAGCTAAAATGCTGAAATGTTATTGTTGAAGTCAACTAAATCATGAAATAAATTTACTATGAAATGTGTAAATCTGAATATAATGTGGGTTTATTATCAGTAATGAACTAATCATGGTAATCACACACAAACACAACAGAGTTTGCGTTAGACTATTTCATTTGAAAATCCTGACAGAGTCAATTATTCGTCATTTCATTCTAATTTTTTAATGATAATAATTGTTTTCGTTCACCTGTTCCTTTCTAATCATGAACTTACAAGACGAGCATTCAAGTTCAAATATGTTTATTGTGTTTAACATCACATGAAGCAGATTAATAAATCATTTTATTCTCGCAGTGACAGACAGCTGAGGCGGTAAAACACCCGATAAAACACGCAAACTTTATGTTGAATTTACCTCAGATAGACAACGCAGTTTTACTTTTATTCTGGAGGTAGCGTGCTCTTAGGCTTCGGTTAAAGTGATCTGACAAACACTCGCACGCAAACACACACACACACACACACACACACACACACACACACACACACACACACACACACACACACACACACACACACACACACACACACACACACAGTAAAGTTGCCTAATCACAAATGTTGCAACACAGTTGACCAAGCCACAGAAAATACCAGATTATTTTAGCATCATATCCAGGCATAGGCAGCTTAAATGCAGCACTAAATTTCACCCAGTATATCACGCAGACTTATAAACAGCAAACAAGGAAATAATAAAAGGCATTTGACTTACATATAGCATCCAGCTAACGTTAGCCAACTCCGTTTGCCATAAGTCATGGAAAAGCATGTAAACTCGACCACGATCACTATTAGCTGCTCAATCTGATCCAAGCTCCTTAATCCTTTATTTAACTAGCAGTTACATAGCAATCTGCAACACGGTTATGAGACTCTGAGAACGATCCAATCACATGAGGTCAAAGACATAAACAACTAAAGTGGGAGGGTTTGGGGCACACAGTCCTGCGCCCCAGGGCAGATCCGAAACCAATTAGCCAATTAGAGCTCAGCCTCAGATCACATGATTTTACCATTTTTACTGACTTACATGAACTCCATTGCACATATCTTCCCATTTCTTCAAAACATTTTAATATACAAGTAAACCAAGAATTTAATGTATGGATTATTTTAATATTCAAGCTGTATACATTTGATTAAAGTATTACAAAAATGTTAAGACATAATTGCTCTTTAATGTTGCAGGACAATGAAGAAGACGTTTAATCCAGATCTTCCCATGGCATGCTATATCCTCTTTCAATTGGATAAATGCATTGAATCTTCAGCATCCCGTTTTTATAAAGAAAATGTTTTGATGTGTTTCATTAGCTTTCCTTGAGACTGGATTCTTCAAAGTTTATAAACATATCACATCTGATTTTCTGTCTGTTAATGAAACAAAAGATCTCATGTTAACTGCAACACAGTCTCACTCCCTTCTCGTCAAATGAATGACTCATGGTCAAGGGATTTGGCGTCACCTTTGCAGTCTTCAGAAGACCTTATGATGCAGGTTCCGGTTGCGATGCGCTGTCCCAAGACGTCAAATTTCAACGCTGTTGAGTTCTAATAGAAGTATATCGGACTACCCGACACGTTGAAACATAACGCCAAGGGTATACCCAGGGCGTTAAAAGGTGATGCCAAATCCCTTGACCATGCGTCATATATTTGACGAGTAGGTTTGTTGGTTAGCTGCAATAACTTTTGGATAATCTATAGTAACTCCATTATACACCTTAAACTTAACACTTTTGGCAAATAAGTAATTGAGCCTATTTAGGATAAATTTGTTTTATCTTTGTTACAAAGTTATAGTTAGAAAGATTTTCTCTTCTTGTTTTCTTATTTAGTTAACTTTAATGACAGAGACGTCAACAGGTAGGCCTATAAGACCAAATGCAATAAAATGTTTAAGATAATCAACTGTTTACTATGATACTCACTAAGACATCTATTTTGAGACATGTTACTGTGTATTTGTCCAGAAACCTAAAAGACATGAACATGAACTCATTTATCTCTGTGCACGCGCGATATTGTTGGGTAGGAAGCGCTGTGCACACAATGCGTTTTCAAGTTCAAGGCAGCAGTCCAGTCCAACACAATCTCTTCAACACAGTGAAAAAATCACTTCAAGACTAAAAAGGTGCAAAGAGAAAAAGAAAGCCCAATTTATAAGCATAGACATTATTCAGTCCACGGAAAGACAGATATTATGCATGAAATGAAATCAGCCTACAATGAAATCATTATGTAAAATTTGCAACATTAAATTTGTACACACCAGTCACCACTCTAGCTCCGCCACCTTATTGGAATATATCATTATAGTGCATAGATGGGCTGAAAGTCACAGAGGGAAAGAGCCGAAGTCTGCTCTTTTGCCGTTTTCAAATGAAATTTAATGAAGACTGAAGCGATCGCAAATCCTTATAACGTTTATGGAGCTAATATGTCAAATTTTGGCCTAACAACACCCCTGGGCAAAATGCATGTATTTGGTATTTGACTTTTACACTGAAAAAAATGATTCATTCAATTTACTAAATTTTTTGGGGTGGGTGGTTGCAATCAATTTGTTTGGGCTACATTGAACAAAATGATTAGTAACGTAAAATAAAATAAAACACTTTTGTTTACATGTGGCTTAAATAAGTTGATTGCAACCACTTACCTTAAGGAAAAAAAAATTTGAATGAATCATTTTTTTCAGTGTAGTAAGGAATCTAATTTCAATACTACAAAATGCTCAGCACCGCAGGATGTCTATTGCGTTTTTGCATTGACTTAACATGTAAATCCCTCACGCTTAATGCTTCATTCCTGTCTGGTGTAAACGCACCATTAGGCAATGTCAGAATATTTCTGCCTTCATTACGTCACTGAATAATGAAATGTGTCCATAAGAACGTGTTGTCATTTAAAGTAAGTAAATAAAAACAGTGGACAGAAGACATTAGTGCTTTAAGTGGCCCAAAAGAGGTGCCGGTTTTTTTATTTGTTGCTGTCTCGACGACTCCTATATTAAAGGGGTTAATATAGAGTAAAATACATTATATACACATAAAATGTGCAAAAGGATTTTGAAAAAATACCCTTAGAAAGAGCTACTGTAGAAAAAGCTATTGAACATAAATAAAATGTGTAAAAGGTATGCAAGTAAAATGTTCAACATGGTTAAATGCTAAAACTAGTTGTTCAGATAGAAAAAGCTTGAAAAAAAACTTTAAAATGACACCAAGACCATGATCTATGGGTTCAAGAATAACAAAATATTGCCCATTTGAAACTAGAAAGTCATTACTTCATTTTGTCCCATTGTTTTCCATTTTGCGGGTGGTAAAACTCCCGTGTGCGTCGTTCAAATTCATTGAAATCTCGTTCACTTGTAGTTTAACAATTAAACTAAATGTCTATTACAATTTCAGTAATGTTTTTACTCTGCACATCACCTGAGGAAATCCGAAGTTGCGTTGAGGAAAACAAAACTGACAGCCGCGACAGCGGAAATTGTCACGTACCTACAAAACGGTATTGGAAAAAACTTGCGTCTAACCTGTAGCTGCAGCCATATCATTCTGGCTTGGTGGGATGTCAGCCAGCGAGTCCTCTAATTCTGAACTTGTTCTTTTACTACTCATAGTCTAAAACCAGGTGGGCATTTTAAGTGTTGTTGTATTTTCATTTTAACCGAGCAGCTATGGTTGCGTGATTTGTTGACACTGACAGCAGCAAAAGCGACGCATGCTACAACTCAATGGTGTATGGGTAATGTAGTCTCTGCTCTTGGTGGGATGAATTAGGAAGCATGCATTGTGAAGGGCGCTCTGAAAAGCGGCAGCACAGCCAAAGGATAAAAATAAACCTCTGATTTAAACAGATGTGCGTTCTGCAACGCTAAAAGCGTGTTCAGGGCGCACAGAGAGGTGGTGGTACTCTCAAGAGCTATATTTGGAAGTGATGGTACTGAGTACCGGCGCGCCACGGCCCACTTAAAGCACTGGATATCATTTGTGCTCTCCATTGGGCTATGTGTGAATAATAAGCACGGTCATTAGCAAATAATCAGAAAATAAAAACTGCATACCGAAGTGAAGAGGTTATCTTGGTGTACATGTAAACGTAGTCATTGTTATAAAATGTATGATTGCATGCAAGAAATTCAAGTATCTTTAATGTAACTAATGCATTAATCATCAAATGATTTTATGACTAATAAAACTATTATACTATGAAGTGCTCACAAACTGTCTTTTCCTATAATGTCTATGTGAGGGCTTTAGATTATGCACAAATGTGTACTGAGAAATGTGCTTGATTAAAGCGGTAAATGGGTTTGAAGTGCTTGACACTTTTTTAGCTAGATCCACCTGGCTTCTTATCAGTAAGAGTTGTCTAGTTTTTGACCCTCATTGCATCCTCATGTTCATCCTTAGTATCACACACACCTTGCAGTAAATATTTTTATTTACGATTTGCAAACTGAAGTACAGTTCATTTAAGTACTATATACATTTTATTGTGTTTCCTGGGAATTTAACTCAAAATAATTTATCATTCAGTGGCCAAGACATTATGGATCTCACATGACATCATTACATTTTCTGTGTGAAAGTAAACCTTTCTAACAGGAGGGATGTTCATTTCCTCTGTTTTTTGACCACAAAGTTGCACCATTAAATATCCAAAGGAATCGCTGAGTCATGCAAAAGTGTGCAAATCCAGTGATAAATTTGAAGATATAAAGAGGATTCATTCAAAACTGCCAGAATCTTTGGAGTAATCTTTAAGATCGCAAGTCAATGCAGTCATGCCGATTTGCGATATACACCATTAGGAAGATACGGCCCTATACTGATCATTCTGCACAACTCCTGATCCAGACCCTTGTAATCTCTAGGCTAGACTACTGCAATGCTCTCCTTAATGGTCTTGCACTGGGCAAACCTTTTTGATCTGTATCACACTCTTCTCATTATAAGCTGCTTTTAAAGGGGAAATAAAAATTTTAATAGCAGGCTTATTTTAATCTAATTCCACCCGGTTACATACTGTTAAAAAAGCAGAAATATTGCAACATATCTGATGGTTCCTTTAAACCATAGAAAAGGTCAAGAAAATGTTAGCCCACACACAGAATACGACATAGCTATTATTTGTTTTATCTGTCCCTGCTGAAAAAACAACATAGACCAGTATAATTACCATGCTGGTTTGGTGCTGGTCTCACTGGTGGTCACCAGCATACCACCAAAACATAACATATGCTGGTCCTGCTGGTACAATTAGGCTTGTGCAACTTCATGGGTTGTGTCTAGAAGGGATACAGCTACGGCCAAAATCCCCGGTTTCCCGGACAGGGATTAGCTTAATCCAGGACTA
The DNA here is from genome assembly GCF_027580225.2 of Misgurnus anguillicaudatus. NCBI lineage: Eukaryota > Metazoa > Chordata > Actinopteri > Cypriniformes > Cobitidae > Misgurnus > Misgurnus anguillicaudatus. Next base: position 39,492,961 of record NC_073338.2, on the reverse strand, counting down.
GGCTTTAGTTTAATTAGGAAATATAATTAGTTTTAACAAACAAGCCTTACTAAAAACAATACCTGTGTGCATTTTGAGGCAAAACAAAGGGCACTGGTATATTTTAAGATATGTCAGTTCAAGTTGTTTTCAGTTTGGACAGCACTAATGTTTTAGTCTAGGACTAGTCTAATCCCTGTCCGGGAAACCGCCCCATAGATTTATAGCAGTAAATTATGTGACTGGAGGTCTTATGCAGTTGTGGTGTGTTTAAATATTTACATAATATTTCTTATGAGACAAATGATCTAACAAGCAAGTGCTAAGAAAAAGGAATTTCAGGAGTTGAGCTTAAGATGTAATTTTGTACTTTTGTCTTTAAATGATTTCTATTTACAATTTACATACATTGTAATCCAAAAATTCAAATGAATGTTGTTGCATTAGATAGCAATATAATATAAGCATTTATGATAACACTTTTTCAGTAAGGTTGTATTAGTACACATTAGTGAATGCATAAACTACTACAAATAATACAAATATAGTTTTTCAGCATTTATTAATATTTATTAATGTTAATTCTTGTCAATACAACTACTCATGTTAGTTCATGATGCAACTAATGATTACAGTTTCAATTATTTATTTTATAAATGTATTAGTACAGTAAGTGATGAAAATAACATGAAGTAAATATATGCTTTAGAAGTACTGTTCATTGTTAGTTCATGTAACTTGATGCATTAACTAATTGTTAACAAATACAACCTTATTGTAAAGTGTTGCTTTTTTAGACATTCTGTTTACTGTAGGCTTTTCAGATGCAGAAGTTTCCAAGAATGCTGTAACATTTTCCCACTGACCTCGAAAATGCAAATAGATGAAGCACCACATCCTCTTTTTAATGAGTACCAGTTATTTATTTATTAGATGTTTATACAATTTATACTGCATACTGTTCAGAATTTGGGAACATATTTGGCCCATTGTTAAACTTAAAATATACATTTGAAATGAAACAATATCAAATAATTATATAATTATAATATCCAAAAACATAACGCAAAGATTATTTTTTTAAACCAGTGGTGTTTCGAAAGGGTTTAAGATAAAAGAGACGCTGGCGTTCACAAAATTCTCACAAGACACTTGCTTAACGCTTAGCTCTGATTACAGGTGAGATTAAAGGTGCACTGTGTATTTTTTAGAAGGATCTCTTGACAGAAATACAAAATAATATACAAAACTATATTATCAGGGGTGTATAAAGACCTTTCATAATGAACCGTTATGTGTTTATTACCTTAGAATGAGACCTTATTATCTAAATACACTGAGGGTCCCCTTACATGGAAGTCGCCATTTTGTGCCGGCATTTTTCTACAGAAGCCCTTAACGGACAATTTTTTTTACTAAATTGTCTCCGACGATGACATGTTTGTCACATTTTTGTGAGATGAGGGCACGAATTGTTTATTCAATCAATGCACCTAGTTAGTTATGTTTAATAATAAAATCACGTAGTTTCAACACAAAATTATTAAGTTAATTTCCTTCTTACAAATTTAAGTGGATTATACATGATAAAATGAAGATGAATTTACTCAATGATGTGTTCATTTAGAATTACTCAAATTATTCAAATTATTATGTTATTTTAATGATAATAATAATAATAATGCATTTTATTTATAATGCGCTTTTCATATACCCAAAGCGCTACAACAACATAGCAAATACATCAAAATAAAAACAAGTACAAAGCAATTACAGAAATAAAATAAAACAACAATTGGCATAAAAAGTTAGACATTATAAGCAGTCTTAAAAAGATGTGTTTTAAGCGATTTCTTAAAAGTACTTAAAGTTGGAGCGTTACGAACAAAGAGAGGAAGTGCATTCCACAGCCTTGGCGCGGCACATGAAAATGCTCTCTGACCCATAGTTTTTAATCTGCAAGAAGGTTGGTTAAGGTGGAGAGAGTCTGCAGAACGGAGAGAAAGAGAAGGTGTGTAAATGCTGACTAAGTCAGCAATGTAAGAAGGGGCCAACCCTTGAACCGCTTTATAAGTCAAAACTAATGTTTTGTAATCAATGCGATACTGCACCGGAAGCCAATGCAAATTGTATAGATAAAACAGTCTCACACCCATGGCGTCAATATTTGACGACACTTGACCATGCGTCAATATGTTGACGCGAAGGGTATACCTTTCGCGTCGTTTTTTGACGAGCTGGGGACTTCAATACTATTGGGTACGCGAAATTAAACAGTTGTCGCCTGGCATTGGGGTTAGGGTTAGGTTTGGGTAGGGATGTCATTATGTAAATCTAACCCTAAACCGACGCGAAAATGGTAGAAAATGGTAAGAAAATAGGAAAGAGAATGCTACGGACCTAATAGTATTGAAGTCCCCAGTTCGTCAAAAAATGACGCGAAAGGTACACCCTCCGCGTCAACACACCGACGCATGGTCAAGTGTCGCCAAACATTGACACCATGGGGTGAGACCGGGTTGGTATAGAACACCTTGAATGTGCTGGTATGATGATGTACGTGTTAAAACTCGTGCTGCTGAGTTCTGAACATACTGAAGACGTTTGACAGATTTTGCAGGTAGTCCAGAATAAAGGGAGTTACAGTAGTCAATTCTGGAGGTGATCAATTAGTGAATAACCCTTTCAGCATCAGCATCAGAAAGGAAAGACCTAATTCTACTGATGTTCTTAAGATGATAAAATGCCGTTTTAACAACACTCTTTATGTGTGCCTCTAAGGTCAGGTTAGCGTCAAATATCACACCAAGGTTACGTACTTGTGAGGATGGAACAGAGGGGGTATTATCAATTTTCAAATTAAAATTCTGACATTTTTGAATGGTAGCCGGTGTGCCAATGAAAAGGATCTCGGTCTTAGAGCTGTTGAGTCTTAAAAAGTTCTGACGCATCCAAAGTTTTATTTCTTGTAAACAGGCTGTAAGGACATTAGAGGTAACCGCAGCATCAGATTTTGTACTGATGTAAATCTGTCTGTCGTCAGCATAAAAGTGGTAGCCTAAGCCATATTTCTTAATAATTTGCCCTAATGGTAACATATAGATGCTAAAGAGTGTGGGACCCAGTACCGACCCCTGAGGTACACCGTGTCGAACCTGAGTAATATCAGCTTTGTTATTTCCCAGGATAACAAACTGAGATCTATGTGTGAGGTAAGAAGTTAGCCACTTTAAAACAGTGCCCGAGATGCCTGTCCAGGTTTTTAATCTGTCAAGTAGTATGTCATGGCTGATTCCACTTTCCATAAGTCAGACATTTCACAACTCCAATCATAAAACGTGTTGTAAATGAAATCCTTCACTGTCTGGAGGGTACTTTTTCTTTTGTTCTTTAAGATAAAGTTGTATCATCAATTCCTAGAAGAAATCTACAGACTGGGCAAGAATTTCTCTCGAAAAATGTATTGGAACTTATCATGAAAATATGTAAATCTGGTGTTAAAGTTCCTTTTTTAATGATATATAGAGGGGTCAATGGGAGCATAAGGTGTCAGTAAGTGAGCATCTCTAACTTTGCATTGACAACAGACACCAAGACATCTGCAGCTCCACAACATGCAGTTCAACCAGAAGATGATGATGAACTTTGCTGTCATTGCTGTTATCATGTCAGTGATGATCATGGGCACAAGTAAGTTTTACTATTTTTTTTAACAAAATGCTTGTTTTGTATCTAAATTACAGTGTGGAATTTCACTCACTCCTTCATTCATAACCAGATGCGGACATAAAGAGTGAAAAATGCTGCACGTCCGTCTCCACCAATAAAATCACATCACCTATAACAGGATTCAGACTTCAAGATTCAAATCCTCCTTGTGTGAAAGCAGTCATGTAAGTACTCTGTTTTCTCTTTCAATATCATTGTAATTTTTTAACTACATGCTGATCCTAAAATCTTCTATTTGTTTTGGTGCACAGTTTCTACACAGCTGAGGGTAGGTGGTGCACCAACTGGAGGGAGAGCTGGGTGAAGCAAAAAGTCCAGGAACTCAGAAAACTTCAGTGGTAAGTCACTGATGAAATGGCCTACAATGATGCCAGTTTAGTTGTACAAAAATAAGATATTTCTGATATAATAATGCTGAATTGATCTCATTTTTTTTTTCTTAGGCAGAGCATGAAGATCAACAGCACTGTCTCTACACTTATGATGAAAACTTCCTCTAAAGTATAAAGCTAAAGTGTCTTTGATTGTTCCAGATAGGCAGTGCTTTAAAAATAATATCATGCCCAATTTTAAAGTATGTTTAAAAATCCCATGTATGCTTAACTGTATTTTATTCAATGAATGTAGTTTATGTTGTATTAAATATAACTAGAACCTAATTTATTTATTGATCAACATTTACTTAAAAATATTTAAATGTATCGCCAATAATTGGATGACTGAAGAAAGCCATTTCATACACGTAAATGAACTGCTCAGCCATCTGTTCTGTATCTGTTTTATATATCTGTATAATATTATGTGAGAATTTAGATGTTTTTGTGCAGAACCTGTAAAAATTGTGTTCAAATAAATAAAATAAAGTTGTGCTTGTCTTTACTTCGACATTCACTGGACCTAATCTGCATTAAATGTGAATATGATGTCACTATGCTTCATTTAGTATGTGTTTTAATGTTATGATTGATTTGTGCACTACAAAATCAGATCTAGAATTACCTTCAGCTACAACAGGATAATAAACATCCTCCAGATATCATCAGCACCACTGTTCTATCGTCACACTTTAGCTAAGCTTCTGAGAGGAGCAACAGATGCTTATTAGTGTGCATCTCTTCTAAGTTTGACGCTACATCCATTATGTCTTTCTTTATCATAACTGCTCCACTGCTCTGCCATAACCTCTGTAGCATAGAGGAGTATCTTTAGGTTGTTAGATTTTTTTGTAATTCTGTAAACTGTCATGTACTGATGACTTATAAATGACTTTATCTGCATCTGATTTTGAATATTATAATGTCACTCTTTTATCAGCACCATCGTCCCATCTATTGTCACCCATAATGCAGGCTTCAGATTTGAGCAGACATGACAGAGAAGAGGGACCACAGATGCCCTAACAACACATCTCTCATAGGCCTGATGATATACTTATAATCTCAAAAAGCATAATTTGCAGCTTTCGAATCGTGAATCATATAAGTGAGGAACTGGAAAAACGTGCCTGCTTATTTTAGGCTTTGTTTTTAAAAATATTGTTTTTTGTTTATATTCTGCATAAATGTAACTTACACACAAAGAGAATCTTTAAGGTTAATTTCTAAATGGGATTTTAAGTTAGACTTTGTTTCAGTACAGGTAAGAATAGTGTTAAAGCTGGAAGTAAACAGCATGAAAAATGTATAAATTGTTATCAATAATAAAGTAAAACAATGCATAGTTAAGGTTTAGTCAAGTGTAAAGATGTATGTTTTAAATGGAGGCCTTCACTCATTCATTAATTGTAAAGCACAATATCTGTGATTGATTTATAATCAAACTTTCTCTTCTCTTAAAAACAAACCGCTCACTGACAGAAGTTTGTTCCTTGTTCCTTAAGCACACAATTGCACCATTAAATATCCAGAGTAAGCAAAAGATGTTTCTGTACGTCATGCAGAAGTGTTCCTGTTTTGATCAAATAATAGGGACTGCGAGAGCACAAGTGAGAATCTCTAACTTTGCATTCACAACAGACCCCAAATACATCTGCAGCTCAACAACATGAAGTTTAACCAGAAGATGATGATGATGTTTGCTGTTATTGCTGTTATCATGTCAGTGATGATCATGGGCACAAATAAGTTTTACTGTTTTTTATAAGATAAAATGCCTGTTTTGTATCTTACAGTGTGGAATGTCAGTATGTAATGTTACTCACTTCTCTGTTCATAACCAGATCAACATATACCGAAGTCTGTTAAATGCTGCACACGTGTCTCCACCAAAGAAATCACATCACCTATAACAGGATTCAGACTTCAAAAGCGAAATGGTTCTTGTGTGAATGCAGTCATGTAAGTACTCTGTTTGGAAAACAATATCTATTTTCTTTTTCCTCTATCATCATTTTTCAACAACATGCTGATCCTAAAATCTTCTACTTGTTTTGGTGCACAGTTTCTACACAGCTGAGGGTGCGATTTGCAGCTCCTGGAAGGAGAGCTGGGTGAAGCAGAAGGTCCAGGAGCTCAGAAAACTTCAGCGGTAAGTCTCTGATGAAATGTAGCCTACAATTATGCCACAGTTTAGTTGTACAAAAATTAAATATTTCTGATATAATAATGCTGATTTGTTCTCATTTTTTCTCAGACAGAAGATCACCAGCACTGTCTCTACACCTCTGATGAAAGTTTCCTCTAAAGTATAAAGCTAAAGTGTCTTTGATTGTTCCAGATACATGGCCCATTTTTAAGTATGTTTAAAAATGCTATGCATTCTTTTTTTATGTCATGGAGTTCATTATTGTATAAAATATGTCAGAACCTAATTCATCAATATTTATATGGTTTTACAAAAATATTTTAATGGATCTCTAACAGTTGAATGACTAATGAAATCTATTTCAGATATAAACCACGCCCATGCCATCTGTTCTGTATCTGTTTCTTATTTTATCTGTATCTGTATTAGTAACGCATTACTGAATCTGTAAAAATTGTGTTCAAATAAATAAAATGATAATTGAAAATACATTTGTGCTTGTCTTTACTTTAAAATTCACTGAACCTAATCTGCATCTAATGTGAATACACTATTAGAACGAATGTGTTAAAAACAACACATTAGTGTTGTTTCTGGGACAACACACTAAATGCGTTGACCGAGAATTCACCCATCTATGTGTTATTATTGAAACAACACATTTTCAACACAAAATGACATAATGTGTTCAAATTACACATAATGTGTTAAAAGCTTAACGCACAAAGATGTGTAAAAATGAACACATCCTTCTAAAAGTGTATGATGTCACTCTGTTTCATTTGATAATGTGTTATAATGTTGAGTTGAATTTATTTGATGTATGCACTGCAGAATCAGATCTAGAATTATCTTCAGCTACAAAAGGGTAAAAAACAGATATCATTAGCACCTATTTTCATCCATCATGCAGGGTATTTGATTTGAGCAGACAGAGATGAGGGACCACAGATGCCCTAACAACACATCTTTCATAGGCCTGATCCTTTTCATTTCATTCAACCTGCAACAACCACCAGCTTTGAATATCTTCAGGTTTTATCTTTCTGTGTAGTTCAGTAAGCTCTTCTCTTTCAATTTTGGTTTGTCTTCTGTGAGTGATGTAAAGATGACTTTTGAATGACTTGCAATTTTAGTATCAAATCTCTACATCTTACTCGAAATATTCAGTCTAATATGATGTTCATAAACACAGAGATGTACTTTTTGTAGAAGCACTTTCATTGTTTTGTTTTATGTAAAGCCTTTGATCATAATAACATTTATAAACAATCACAGTTTAAAGAGACCAATTATAGCTGATTACAGTCATCAGTAATGTCACCAAATCTATTACTGTACTTATAATTTGAAAAAAATCATATCATATTATGTATGTAATTTTAAACACATAAAGTAAAATATAGTTGTTGGTTTGTAACTAACCTTAAAGATTATCTTTGCATGATAGTTAGATTTCAAGTTAGACAAATTTGAAAATGGGACTTTAAGTCAGACTTTGTTTATATGTTTTCAGTTTGTTTTTAGTTCAGGTAAAAAAAAGTGTTAAAGATGAAAGTGAACAGTATGAAAGAGGCTCATTTTAATACTAATAAGTTGTTATCAGTGATAAACTATGTAGGGCTGCATAACAACTAATCATTTGCAGAAAAATGTTTTTGTTTACCTCATATATGTGTATGTACTGTGTATAACAATTATGTATATATAATTACACACACATGCATGTATATATTTAAGAAATATTTTCATGTGCATATACATTTTTATATTTATTTATAATTTATATATTTATATATATGAATATTTTTTCCTTAAAATTATATGTGTGTGTGTGTGTGTGTGTGTGTGTGTGTGTGTGTGTGTGTGTGTGTGTGTGTGTATTTATATATGCATAATAACAACAAAACATATTCTGCAAATGATTAGTTGTTATGCAGCACTAAAACGAAGTTAAACAATGCAGGATTAAGATTTAGTTTTAAATTATTTTAAATTGTTTTTTTTTTAAGATTACTGCGGTCACAACCGATTGGATGGAGGCAACTTCCCAGCTCTGTGTGCACCCATTCATCGTCAGCACTCATTAAAGCACAATATCTGTGATTGATAATCAAACTTTCTTTTCTGTTAAAAACAGCTCGCTGACAGAAGTGTTGTTCCTAAAGCACACAATTGCACCATTAAATATCCAGAGTAAGCAAAATATGTTTCTGCACTAAGCAACGTGCAGAAATGTTCCTGTTTTGATCAAATAAAGAGGCTCTGTGAGAGCACAAGTGAGAATCTTTAACTTTGCAACAGACCCTAAGACATCTGCAGCTCAACAACATGAAGTTTAACCAGAAGATGATGATGAACTTTAGTGTTATTGCTGTTATCATGTCAGTGATGATCATGGGGACAAGTGAGTTTTACAGATGTTTTAAAGATAATATGCTTGTTTTGTATCTTACAATATGGCATTTCACACACTTCTTCGTTCATAACCAGATGCAGAAATCGAGATGCCTTTATGCTGCACATCTGCCTCCACCAAAGAAATCACATCACCTATAACAGGATTTAGAATTCAAAAGCGAGATCCTCCTTGTGTGAAAGCAGTCATGTAAGTACTTTTTTTGTCAACAATATTCTCTCTTTTCAATATTATTGTCATTTTTGAATAAAATCTCCCTTGTTTTGGCACACAGTTTCTACACAGCTGAGGGTGCGTGGTGCAGCCACTGGAAGGAGAGCTGGGTGAAGCAGAAGGTCCAGGAGCTCAGAAAACTTCAACTTCAGTAGTAAGTCACTGATGAAATAGCCTTCAGTGATGCCACAGTTTAGTTGTACAAACATTTCTAATTTCTAAAATTGTGTGTACAATTTTTTTCTCAGATGGGATATGAAGATCAATAGCGCTGTCTCTAGACATGTGCCAAAAGCATAGCATACCTCCTCTTAAAGTATGCATATGCTGTGTATGCTTCATTGTGGTTATTGTTATGAAATGTATGATTGCATGTAAGAAACTGAAGTATCTTTAAACAAATTAATCATTAAAAAGTTTTTTGACTAAAGAAAGCAATTTATTCTGTTAAGTGTTAACAAACTGTCTGTATCTGCTGATGTATATATTTTGTCATGAAATTTTATACAAAGATGTTTACTAATAATTGTGCTTAAATAAATGGATTTGAAGTTGTGCTTGTAATGTCCATTACACATACAGTAATCAGCTCAGCAGAGAATGTACTCGAAAAAAAAAAAGATTTCTAATTGACTGTGTGCCTGACCTTTTTGTGGCTTTTATGTATTTTGCGAAGGCGGAGAGAGACAGATTTTTCTGAAACAGGAGATGTGGAAAATGGAGTTTGTGAAATAACACATGATGCTGGGGAAATAGGGGAACTGTATTCTGCGAACTACTGGAAACAACATCTACACATTGCATTTAAATAATTTTGCTTTTTAATGTTATTAAAAAGCAATAACACCTTAACATAGATCACCTCAGATTACTATTATCCAATGTATAAATTGTAATAAAAAAACAACCCTCCAACCCATACGATTGTTTTGCTAATTTGTCCATTCCCCCAAATACGACCAACAGATGTGTTTGCTAAATTAGCGCCTCTACCAGCAGCAGATTTAATATATTAGGGTATGAAATTATATCGAGGTATAATTTTGCTATGATGACATGCATTGGGGTATGATTTTAAATATAAACCACCTGTATTTTTATTACACATTACACTATTCAGGCATTTAGGGAAAATAACATACTTATTTATTTATTAAATTATATAAAACACCGCAATGCAGGGTTAATTGTAACACAGCTACATATTTATACAGGGCTGAGCAATCTGTGCTTTTTCTCTTAATGTCAGAAGATGATCTACTGGGAATTTATGAAAAGTTTTCGTTAAGATATTGAACAAAGAGTGTTTTGAATGCATGTTTTTTTTTTCAATTTCTAAGTTGGGTGTGTAGTCATCAAATCCAACCATATATTATTTAAATCAAGGTGGTACCTGAAACACAACACTATTTTGAAACATGTCAGGAACTATTAATACTATTAACTCTTTCCCCGCCAGCGTTTAAAAAAAAGTTGCCAGCCAGCGCCAGCATTTTTTATTATTTTCACAAAAGTTTAATGCCTTCCAGAAAATATTCTTCTTTAAATATATAAACAAACAAACAATATATCAGATGAAAGAACAGACCCTCTGCTTTCAAACAAAAAAAACGTTTCATCCTACCTACATTAGTTCTCTTGTAATCACCTCTCAAACATGGGTAGGTTTCTTCAAAAACACCCAATTTTGAGCAAAAAGCTGAGATAATTCAATTTTTTGAAGGGCTTTTGATAGAGATCAGATGCAGAGCGATCTTTAAAACATACACGGAGTTCTTTCTCTTTCAAGTGAGGCGCTACTTCCAGGCTGTATAAGTTGTAAGATGGAAAATCGTCATTGGCGAGGAAGCGTTTTCTCTTAATTGACGAATGATGGTAAAAATAGTTTGTGTGCCAAGCACATAATCTAAAAGGGTTGTTCCTATTTTTGTAATGAGTAATGGGTGTTTTTTGGGAGTAACGTGCAATAAACCAATGAAAGCTTCACCTCTTCCCCTTCAAAAGCAAGTTGCGCTGGTGCCATGCCGATTCCCAATTTAGAAAGCGGAATTTGTAAACTGAAAAACTAAGTGGAGGAAGAAGACAACCTGTTTAAGATTGATATTAAAAATGCAATGTTTTCGTTTGTATTGAAATTGTTATTTTTTTGGTATTAAAACCTTTAAAAGTTATTTTCTTTCAGTCATGGAAGTAAAATAAGCAGGCTTTTAATTGCTGTAAATGTATGGACAGTCGGCATGATGTGTAATCTGAAAGAATAGTTTACAAATATGCAAGAAAAGGTTTGTACTCTAAAAATATTTTATTTGTAACAAACAGGAGATAAAGATTTTACAAACGTGTGGAGAGCCGAAACGTTTCAGTTTTAAAAAGCATAAAGGTTTTCATCTCAGCATATCCACAGGTACAAAGTCATCAAATAAAGCAATAAACCCCTCGAAGCGTTGGGTTACCAGTGCATTTTGTAACAGCTAAGGGGCGTTGTTAGGCACGACGCGAAGCGGAGTGCCTGAGCCCCCTTGGCTGTTGTGGAGTGCACTGGTAGCCCAGCGCTTCGAGGGGTTTGTTGCGTTTATAAAACGGTTACTTCATATGCATAACGTTAGCGGATTTTATCAAATAAAACACAAATAAGTTGTAATTATATTAGTATAAATATTACTCTTCCGCCAAACAAAGTAGTTCCTCAGAATCAAGTGTGGCTGCAACAGAGCGCAGTTCACAAACAACAGAGACGCAGCAAAGGCACAATGAAAATATGATTAAAGACTGTGGTGTTTATTTTATAAATCAACATTCATCTAATTTATACATTAACATTTATATCGTGCAACTGTTGAAGTGATGATCAAATATGTTTGGAAGCATGCTTAACTTTTTCCCCGTCAGCGTTTTTTTTAAGTTGCCACCCAGTTCTAGTTGAATGCCTTACAGAAAAATGATCTTCTTTAAATAAACATAAGATATCAAATGAAAGAACAGTCCATCCGCTTTCCAACAACATCAAAAAACGTTTCATCCTACCTTCATTTGTTGTCTTATCAGTTATCACCTCTCAAATTTTCAGCTAAATGCGGAGATAATTCCATTTTTGTGAGGAACTTAGAGATCAGATTCAGAGCCTGATCAAAACACACGCTAAATCCACCACAACGCTGTTGTGTCGAGTGAATGCCTCAGTGTTTAAGTTGGGTAAGATTTCCCTCTAGTGGATAATAGCGGAAATATCAATAAGACACAAAAAAACTTCAGAGAACGTTTTCTCTTTATTGATGAAATGTTTTATTTATTGACATTTATCTGGATATCGCCATAATTGTGCAAAGGTAGAAAAATTAAAAAATGATTAAAGACTGTGGTGTTTATTTTCATAAATCAATACGCAGCAACAGTGGCGCAGTGATACTTGTGATGCGGTCTGAACCGTGGGTTTACCGGGGTATTTTATCACGGCTTAGAACGCGTTTCAACCAATCAGAATGAAGAACCAGAACGAGCCGTTTTATAATAAAATGTATTGTATATAAAATAAAGCAAAACATTTAATTACTTACCAGGCTACAGTGAAGCAGCTCTTTACGCCTTCTAACGTCTCATAATCGATCCTCATTTATGTTCAAGAGATTCAATTATAATCTTTTACATTTGAATACTTAGATTTTTCATATTTAAAAACAGTTGTGTGCTGCTGCGCATCCACGTGTGTGATAAGCAAATGTGCGTTGTTGTCTCATTTGTAGGCACATATTGCGCTCATTAAATAACAAAAACAATATTGTGCCATTGACTTTAGACTTTAGAACAGGTTTTAGTTGGTCAATGGCGTAGTCTATTTTGGTTGCCTCAAAATAGCAACGTGCCAACAATGCACCTGAACACACCTCGTTTTTAGACACATGAGCACGCATGTGCGTAAAATTGGGATGAAACTAGCAAAAGACACTTGCGGGTGTATGATAGGGCCCTTAAACGTAACCACAGATTGTATAAACTGCTGGCCACTAGAAGGCACTAATCACTTACACGTACCTTGATGTTGTAATATGGTGCTTGCACAAACTAACTATTAGGTTGTTATTTTTGGAGGACAGTAATGTATTTGACGACTTGAAGCCAATACAGTTAAAAACTTTGGTGTTATGCTAGACAGCAATTTGACCTTTGCTTTATAAAAATAAAGTTGAACTGAATTTGTGAACTTTAACTGGGATTTTCCCTTTGGTGATGTTGCAGTTCCTGATAATAAAATCATATTTTAACTGTAAATATTTTTGCAAACTGAGCTAAACTCCATTCAAAGTATCTGTGGTAGATGTTGTTTAACACAGAGAATAATTGTGTAATTAAATTATATAAAAAAATGAAAACAAGCTACAATGCATTTCCAGTATGTCTGTTGGGTAATCACTTTCTGCATAGACTTCCGTTTTAAATCTGTATTTGTCAACATGTTTTTACATATTTTCTTGCTGAAACCCCCTAGCAGAGGAAACATTTTAGTATGTTTGGCAATAAATATAGGAAATTAAAGAGGAAATTTTCTATGAAACAGGAAATAAGAACCAGGTGTTAAAGCGAGAGCCAAATATTACATTTACCGCATGATTTGCTCACCCTAAAGCAATCCGAGATACCCATGTCCATCATCTTTCAGACGAGAACATTGCTTTTCCAAGCAGGGGCGGAGTGGGACCCAAAAATCTACCGGGAAATTTTGTAGACCACCAGCCCTCCGTGGTCAATAAAAAAAAGAAAATGGTTCCCTGTAAATAAACAAATGCTGAAATCTAAAATTAAAGTAAAATGACTGCACAACAACATGAAATACCAAGTGTAAATATAGCTGCAAGCAGCAATGCCGGGGTCAAGCCGAAAAGGGCACAAAAGGATGTAAAATTGAGATTGGATAAGCAGATTGAAGAACCTAGGTAAATCTAATAATTTTAGATGAAAAAACAAAAAAGTTATCAACAAAATTAATCTAAGTTCTTGTCTACTGCAATCGTCCTTCTGTTATTGACAATCATGGAACATTAGAACACTGAAGGACATGTGAGTGGTGTTTGCAGTGGTCACATCATGTTACAACAAGTTTAATTAGTCAAAAGAGACCATCCCCGTGTCTCTACGATGTTCTGATGCAGAGATATAGCTTTTGCAAAAACGGTTGATAAGGTATTCTCAATGGTTGCTAGGGAGTAAATTGGCAACCACCAGTGATTATAGTCAAAGCCATGAAAGGAATAATCCATGATGACTCATGGTTTTAGATGTGTTGTTGCAGTAGTTTTAGGCAAAAATACCATATTCCATCTCAAAACCAGTAGGTGGCGCAATGAAAAAATTGTGCATGCAACATCAGGTCATGATTGTGTTACATCTAGCTAGTTTTATGACTATACACTTTAGTTTAGTTAAGAAACAGTTGTATGACCATAGGGCTGGCTTGTTATCAAAGGTTTTGTTCAATTATAAGGCCATCTAGTGGTGCAAGCATACAATTTTTTTTGTGTGGCCTCAGAATGTGCTCATGCATCATCGTATCAAATCTGGTGAAAAAATCTCTTTTCGTTACAAAGTTACAACCATTTATGTGTAAAAAACACAAAATTTGAAGGTAATTTTTCGTTTTTTGCAATTTTCGGCCATTTCTGATGAAAATTTTAATATAACGCCAATAGAACTTTTTGTTCAGAAGGTAAGGTTAGTTTCTTCCTATGGTGTTTTCGAGTCGATCGGAAAAACGTTCGCGGAGATATTTACGCGTGTTTCTTAAGTGCTATTTTGCTGCGCAGGGTTAACCGTAAGGCGAATTCGGGTATGTTTGGTATCGTTGGACTCGGCAACTATTTAGAACTCAAAGGAAACAAGTCCTGTGAAAATATGTCAATCGGAGCCAAAGTTATAGGCCTGTAAAACATAAGTCTGACCACTAGGTGGCGCTGTGACGAAACTCTGCATGCACCCTTAGTTCCTGACTGGCATCACAAATACAAAGTATCGTGTCAATAGGCTTAAGTTTGGCGAAGATACAGCCTCAAATCCGTTTTTTTGAGCTCTACGTAAAATTTGTTGACGCGCTATACGACAACGGATTGGTTTATCAAAATTCTTTTAATAACTTTTTGCCTTGAGTGTCTCTAGATGGTGCATACCGATTTTCAAGGCAATCCGGCAAAAGCTCTAGGACGAGTTCGCAAAAGTAGGTTTTATGAATATTTAAAAATGGCGGGAAAATTTTCATGACGGAAAATGACGTCATAGGGTCCAATCGAATCGTCTTGAGCCAAGGAATCAGAGGAAACAAGAATTTAATTTCTAGGACGTACGGGTCAGAAGTTATAGGCAAAAACATAAGTGCAATTTTGGACTGTTGGTGGCGCTAGTGGGTTAGATATAGAGACTCCAAATTTGCTGTGGGGACACATTGGACTGTCGTTTATCAGTGTGCCAAATTTCATAACTTTCCTACGTACGGTTCTATGGGCTGCCATAGACCGCAATGGCGGAAGAAGAATAACTAATAATAATAATAAAATTAAGAAAACTAACAAATACAATAGGGTTCTACGCCCCTTCGGGGCTTGACCCCTAAATATAGCTGCAAGCAGCGATACCGGGGTCAAGCCAAACATGGCAAAAAATGAATCATACGTGATGACTGTCATGATTTAAGATCTAAGTTTGCATTAGTTTTATGAAAAAAATAGTAATTTTCTTGTATCTTGAGACCACTAGGTGGCGCTTTGCCGAAACAATAGATGGTACCTCAGGTCATGACTGTGATGACACATACCAAATTTAGTGTAAATACAATAAATCGATACGGAGATATAGCCTTAAATGCCTTGACCACTAGGGGGCACTGACCAAACAATAAATTGTGACTCAGGTCTTGATTGTGATAACACCCACCAAATTTGGTATAAATACGATAAAGAGATGCAGAGATATAGCTTCAAATCTCTTGACCACTAGGGGGCGCCGAAAAGTTTACAAGTCCTCCCAGAACATGTTGCTGATGAATCATACCAAGTTTCATAACAATACGCAATTGCGTTTCTGAAATACTTGAACTTAAAGAAAAAATTCAAAATGGCCGACACACAAAATGGCCGACCAAAAACCATTTGGTATCGTTTGACCCGGCATGCCTCACGAAATCTAACAAGACCACTCTCATAATTTTACATTCAAGTTTACAGTAGTTATAAGCAAAAATAGACATTTTTTTATATCTCGTGACCAGTAGGGGGCAGTGTGACGAAATGGTGCATGCACCCTCAGGTCATCACTGTTATGACATATACCAAGTCTCATATTAATATGCAAAAGTATTGCGAAGATACAGGCTCAAAAACATTTTGGCGTGCTCGCCCTCGCATTCTTTGATGCGTTATACGACAACGGATAGGTCTAACGAAAATCTTTTGATAACTTTTTGTCTGGAGTGTCTCTAGATGATGCATACCAAAAATCAAGCCAATAACACGAGCGCTCTAGGAGGAGTTCGAAAAAGTAGGTGTTCAATATAATTCAAAATGGCCGACAGGAAGTAGGTTTGACTTAGACATATTTGGTACAGTCGGACTCAGCATGAGCCAATGAATCAACAGAGTGAAGTCTTATGTCATAGTGGCAATTTAATCAAATGACATAAAGATTAAAAAAATTTTTTTACATATCCTGACCACTAGGTGGCGCCGTCCTAAAGATTTATAGGTGCGCTCAGAACATGTCACTGATGAACCATGCCAAATTTCGTAGCGATACGCCATTCTGTTTGTGAAATACTGAACTTAATGAGAAAATTCTAAATGGCCGACACCCAAAATGGCCGACCAAAAAACGTTTGGTATCGTTTGACTCGGCATGCCTCAAGGAATCTAACAAGACCACCTTCATGATTTTAGACTCAAGTTTGAAGTAGTTATAAGCGAAAATAGGCATTTTTCGAATCTCGTGACCACTAGGTGGCGCTGTGACGAAACGTTGCAGGCACCCTCAGGTCATGACTGTAATGACATATACCAAGTTTCTTGTCGATACAATAAAGTTTTGCGAAGATAAGGCCTCACGTCCGTTTTGGCGTGCTCGCCGCCATATATGTTGTCAATTTATATGAGAACGCATTGGTCTATCACAAAGCTTTTGATAACTTTTTGTCTTGGGTGTCTCTAGATGCTACATACCAAAGGACATGCAAATCGGACAAACGGTCTAGGAGGAGTTCGAAAAAGTAGGTTTTACGAAAAATTCAAAATGGCGGAAAGATTTGCAAGACACAAATGACATCAATGTGTGCATTTGAATCATCATGAGCCAAGGATTCAGAGGAAACAAGAATTTAGTTTCTAGGACTCACGGGTCAGAAGTAATGAGCATGAACATAAGTGGATTTTTGGACTGTTGGTGGCGCTAGAGGGTTTGATTCAGACACACCAATGTTGCTATAGTAACTTCTAATACTGTCCTCTACATGTGTGCCAAATTTCATAACTTTCCTATGTACGGTTCTATGGGCTGCCATTGACTTTTGGGTGGAAGAACGAGGAACAAGAATAAATATAGCTGCAAGCAGCGATACCGGGGTCAAGCCAAACATGGCAAAAAATGATTCATACGTGATGACTGTCATGATTTAAGATCTAAGTTTGCATTAGTTTTATGAAAAAATAAAAAATTTTGTGTATCTTGAGACCACTAGGTGGTGCTGTGCCGAAACAATAGATGGTGCCTCAGGTCATGACTGTGATGACACATACCAAATTTAGTGTAAATACGATAAAGCGATACGGAGATATAGCCTTAAATGACTTGACCACTAGGGGGCACTGACCAAACAATAAATTGTGACTCAGGTCTTGATTGTGATGACACCCACCAAATTTGGTGTAAATACGATAAAGAGATGCAGAGATATAGCTTCAAATCTCTTGACCACTAGGGGGCGCCGAAAAGTTTACAAGTCCTCCTAGAACATGTTGCTGATGAACCATACCAAGTTTCATAACAATACGCAATTGCGTTTCTGAAATACTTGAACTTAAAGAAAAAATTCAAAATGGCCGACACACAAAATGGCCGACCAAAAACCATTTGGTATCGTTTGACTCGGCATGCCTCACGAAATCTAACAAGACCAGTCTCATAATTTTACATTCAGGTTTGCAGTAGTTATAAGCAAAATAGAATTTTTTTATATCTCGTGACCAGTAGGGGGCAGTGTGACGAAATGGTGCATGCACCCTCAGGTCATCACTGTTATGACATATACCAAGTCTCATATTAATACGCAAAAGTTTTGCGAAGATACAGGCTCAAACACATTTTGGCGTGCTCACCCTCGCATTCTTTGATGCGTTATACGATAACGGATAGGTCTACGGAAAAGCTTTTGATAACTTTTTGTCTAGAGTGTCTCTAGATGATGCATACCAAAAATCAAGCCAATCACACGAGCGCTCTAGGAGGAGTTCGAAAAAGTAGGTGTTCAATATAATTCAAAATGGCCGACAGGAAGTAGGTTTGACTCAGACATATTTGGTACAGTCGGACTCAGCATGAGCCAAGGAATCAATAGAGTGAAGTCTTATGTCATAGTGGCAATTTAATCAAATGATACAAAGATTTTAAACAATTTATTTACATATCCTGACCACTAGGTGGCGCCGTCCTAAAGATTTATAGGTGCGCTCAGAACATGTCACTGATGAACCATGCCAAATTTCGTAGCGATACGCCATTCTGTTTGTGAAATACTGAACTTAATGAGAAAATTCAAAATGGCCGACACCCAAAATGGCCGACCGAAAACCGTTTGGTATCGTTTGACTCGGCATGCCTCAAGGAATCTAACAAGACCACCTTCATGATTTTAGACTCAAGTTTGAAGTAGTTATAAGCGAAAATAGGCATTTTTCGAATCTCGTGACCACTAGGTGGCGCTGTGACGAAACGTTGCAGGCACCCTCAAGTCATGACTGTAATGACATTTACCAAGTTTCGTGTCGATACACCAAAGTGTTGCGAAGATACGGCCTCACGTCTGTTTTGGCGTGCTCGCCGCCGTATATGTTGTCACGGTATACGAGAACGCATTGGTCTATCAAAAAGCTTTTGATAACTTTTTGTCAGGGGTGTCTATAGATGCTAGATACCAAAGGACATGCAAATCGGACAAACGCTCTAGGAGGAGTTCGAAAAAGTAGGTTTTACGGAAAATTCAAAATGGCGGAAAGATGTGCATGACACAAATGACATCAATGTGTGCATTTGAATCATCATGAGCCAAGGATTCAGAGGGAACAAGAATTTAGTTTCTAGGACTCACGGGTCAGAAGTTATGAGCATGAACATAAGTGGATTTTTGGACTGTTGGTGGCGCTAGAGGGTTTGAGTCAGACACACCAAAGTTGCTATAGTAACTTCTGAGACTGTCCTCTACATGTGTGCCAAATTTCATAACTTTCCTACGTACGGTTCTATGGGCTGCCATTGACTTTTGGGTGGAAGAACGAGGAACAAGAATAACAATAATAACTAGGGGGCACTGACCAAAACAATAGATGGTGACTCAGGTCATGATTGTGATGACACCCACCAAATTTGGTGTAAATGCGATAAAGAGATGCAGAGATATAGCTTCAAATCTCTTGACCACTAGGGGGCGCCGAAAAGTTTACAAGCCCTCTCAGAACATGTTGCTGATGAACCATACCAAGTTTCATAACAATACGCAATTGCGTTTTTGAAATACTTGAACTTAAAGAAAATATTCAAAATGGCCGAAACACAAAATGGCCGACTGAAAACCATTTGGTATCGTTTGACTCGGCATGCCTCACATAATCTAACAAGACTAATCTCATAATTTTACATTCAATTTTAAAGTAGTTATAAGCAAAAATAGAAATTTTTTATATCTCATGACCAGTAGGGGGCAGTGTGACGAAACGGTGCATGCACCCTAAGGTCATCACTGTTATGACATATACCAAGTCTCATATCAATACGCAAAAGTTTTGTGAAGATACAGTCTCAAACACATTTTGGCGTGCTCGCCCTCGCATTCTTTGATGCGTTATACGACAACGGATAGGTCTACCGAAAAGCTTTTGATAACTTTTTGTCTGGAGTGTCTCTAGATGATGCATACCAAAAATCAAGCCAATCACACGAGCGCTCTAGGAGGAGTTCGAAAAAGTAGGTGTTCTATATAATTCAAAATGGCCGACAGGAAGTAGGTTTGACTCAGACATATTTGGTACAGTCGGACTCGGCACGTGGCAAGGAATCAAAGGATTGAAGTCTCATTTCAGTGTGGCAAATGAATCAAATGCTATAAATATTTTAAACAATTTATTTACATATCCTGACCACTAGGTGGCGCTGTCCTAAAGATTTATAGGTGCGCTCAGAACATGTCACAGATGAACCATGTCAAATTTCATAGCGATACGCCATTCTGTTTGTGAAATACTGAACTTAATGAGAAAATTCAAAATGGCCGACACCCAAAATGGCCGACCGAAAACTGTTTGGTATCGTTTGACTCGGCATGCCTCAAGGAATCTAACAAGACTACCTTCATGATTTTAGACTCAAGTTTGAAGTAGTTATAAGCAAAAATAGGCATTTTTCGAATCTCGTGACCACTAGGTGGCGCTGTGACTAAACGTTGCAGGCACCCTCAGGTCATGACTGTAATGACATATACCAAGTTTCGTGTCGATACACCAAAGTGTTGCGAAGATACGGCCTCACGTCCGTTTTGGCGTGCTCGCCGCCGTATATGTTGTCATGGTATACGAGAACGCATTGGTTTATCAAAAAGCTTTTGATAACTTTTTGTCAGGGGTGTCTATAGATGCTAGATACCAAAGGACATGCAAATCGGACAAACACTCTAGGAGGAGTTCGAAAAAGTAGGTTTTACGGAAAATTCAAAATGGCGGAAAGATGTGCATGACACAAATGACATCAACATGTGCAATTGAATCATCATGAGCAAAGGATTCAGAGGGAACAAGAATTTAGTTTCTAGGACTCACGGGTCAGAAGTTATGAGCATGAACATAAGTGGATGTTTGGACTGTTGGTGGCGCTACAGGGTTTGAGTCAGACACACCAAAGTTGCTATAGTAACTTCTGAGACTGTCCTCTACATGTGTGCCAAATTTCATAACTTTCCTACGTACGGTTCTATGGGCTGCCATTGACTTTTGGGTGGAAGAACGAGGAACAAGAATAACAATAATAATAATAATAATAATAAGAAAACTAACAATAACAATAGGGTTCTACGCCCCTTCGGGGCTTGACCCCTAATAAGAAAACTAACAATAACAATAGGGTTCTACGCCCCTTCGGGGCTTGACCCCTAAATATAGCTGCAAGCAGCGATACCGGGGTCAAGCCAAACATGGCAAAAAATGAATCATACGTGATGACTGCCATGAACTGATGACACCCACCAAATTTGGTGTAAATACAATAAAGGAATACAGAGATATAGCCTCAAATGTCTTGACCACTAGGGGGCACTGGCTAAAACAATAGATGGGGACTCGGAACAATACTGTAATAACACCCACCAAATTTGGTGTAAATACGATGAAGAGATTCAGAGATATAGCCTCAAATCTTTTTGACCACTAGGGGGACCAAAAAGTTTACAAGTGCTCTCAGAACATGTTGCTGATGAACCATACCAAGTTTCATAACAATACGCAATTGCGTTTATGAAATACTTGAACTTAGAGAAAAAATCAAAATGGCCGACACCCAAAATGGCCGACCGAAAACCATTTGGTATCGTTTGACTCGACATGCTTCAGGAAATCTAACAAAAGCACTCTCATAATTTTACACACATGCTTGCAGAAGTTATAAGCAAAAATTGACGATTTTTATATCTCGTGACCACTAGGGGGCACTGTGACGAAACGGTGCATGCACCCTAACGTCATCACTGTTATGACATATACCAAGTCTCATATCAATACGCAAAAGTTTTGCGAAGATACAGGCTCAAACACATTTTGGCGTGCTCGCCCTCGCATTCTTTGATGCGTTATACAACAACGGATAGGTCTACCAAAAAGCTTTTGATAACTTTTTGTCTGGAGTGTCTCTAGATGATGCATACCAAAAATCAAGCCAATCACACGAGCGCTCTAGGAGGAGTTCGAAAAAGTAGGTGTTCAATATAATTCAAAATGGCCGACAGGAAGTAGGTTTGACTCAGACATATTTGGTACAGTCTGACTCAGCATGAGCCAAGGAATCAAAAGAGTGAAGTCTTATGTCATAGTGGCAATTTAATCAAATGATATAAAGATTTTAAACAATTTATTTACATATCCTGACCACTAGGTGGCGCTGTCCTAAAGATTTATAGGTGCGCTCAGAACATGTCAATGATGAACCATGCCAAATTTCGTAGCAATACGCCATTCTGTTTGTGAAATACTGAACTTAATGAGAAAATTCAAAATGGCCGACACCCAAAATGGCCAACCGAAAACTGTTTGATATCGTTTGACTCGGCATGCCTCAAGGAATCTAACAAGACCACCTTCATGATTTTAGACTCAAGTTTGAAGTAGTTATAAGCAAAAATAGGCATTTTTCGAATCTCGTGACCACTAGGTGGCGCTGTGACGAAACATTGCAGGCACCCTCAGGTCATGACTGTTATGACATATACCAAGTTTCGTGTCGATACAATACAGTTTTGCGAAGATACGGCCTCACGTCCGTTTTGGCGTGCTCGCCGCCATATATGTTGTCAATTTATACGAGAACGCATTGGTCTATCAAAAAGCTTTTGATAACTTTTTGTCTGGGGTGTCTCTAGATGCTACATACCAAAGGACATGCAAATCGGACAAACGCTCTAGGAGGAGTTCGAAAAAGTAGGTTTCACGGAAAATTCAAAATGGCGGAAAGATTTGCATGACACAAATGACATCAATGTGTGCAATTGAATCATCATGAGCAAAGGATTCAGAGGAAACAAGAATTTAGTTTCTAGGACTCACGGGTCAGAAGTTATGAGCATGAATATAAGTGGATTTTTGGACTGTTGGTGGCGCTAGAGGGTTTGACTCAGACACACCAATGTTGCTATAGTAACTTCTGAGACTGTCCTCTACATGTGTGCCAAATTTCATAACTTTCCTACGTACGGTTCTATGGGCTGCCATTGACTTTTGGGTGGAAGAACGAGGAACAAGAATAAATATAGCTGCAAGCAGCGATACCGGGGTCAAGCCAAACATGGCAAAAATTGATTCATACGTGATGACTGTCATGATTTAAGATCTAAGTTTGCATTAGTTTTATGAAAAAAAGCAATTTTTTTGTATCTTGAGACCACTAGGTGGCGCTGTGCCGAAACAATAGATGGTGCCTCAGGTCATGACTGTGATGACACATACCAAATTTAGTGTAAATACGATAAACCGATACGGAGATATA
The DNA here is from genome assembly GCF_027580225.2 of Misgurnus anguillicaudatus. Classification (NCBI taxonomy): domain Eukaryota; kingdom Metazoa; phylum Chordata; class Actinopteri; order Cypriniformes; family Cobitidae; genus Misgurnus; species Misgurnus anguillicaudatus. The sequence continues at coordinate 39,469,614 of NC_073338.2, read as the reverse complement.
GCCTTAAATGACTTGACCACTAGGGGGCACTGACCAAACAATAAATTGTAACTCAGGCCTTGATTGTGATGACACCCACCAAATTTGTTGTAAATACGATAAAGAGATGCAGAGATATAGCTTCAAATCTCTTGACCACTAGGGGGCGCCAAAAAGTTTACAAGTCCTCCCAGAACATGTTGCTGATGAACCATACCAAGTTTCATAACAATACGCAATTGCGTTTCTGAAATACTTGAACTTAAAGAAAAAATTCAAAATGGCCGACACACAAAATGGCCGACCAAAAACCATTTGGTATCGTTTGACTCGGCATGCCTCACGAAATCTAACAAGACCAATCTCATAATTTTACATTCAAGTTTGCAGTAGATATAAGCAAAAAAAGATTTTTTTTATATCTCGTGACCAGTAGGGGGCAGTGTGATGAAATGTTGCATGCACCCTCAGGTCATCACTGTTATGACATATACCAAGTCTCATATTAATACGCAAAAGTTTTGCGAAGATACAGGCTCAAACACATTTTGGCGTGCTCGCCCTCTCATTCTTTGATGCGTGATACGACAACGGATAGGTCTACCGAAAAGCTTTTGATAACTTTTTGTCTGGAGTGTCTCTAGATGATGCATACCAAAAATCAAGCCAATCACACGAGCGCTCTAGGAGGAGTTCGAAAAAGTAGGTGTTCAATATAATTCAAAATGGCCGACAGGAAGTAGGTTTGACTCAGACATATTTGGTACAGTCGGACTCAGCATGAGCCAAGGAATCAATAGAGTGAAGTCTTATGTCATAGTGGCAATTTAATCAAATGATATAAAGATTTTAAACAATTTATTTACATATCCTGACCACTAGGTGGCGCCGTCCTAAAGATTTATAAGTGCGCTCAGAACATGTCACTGATGAACCATGCCAAATTTCGTAGCGATACGCCATTCTGTTTGTGAAATACTGAACTTAATGAGAAAATTCAAAATGGCCGACACCCAAAATGGCCGACCGAAAACCGTTTGGTATCGTTTGACTTGGCATGCCTCAAGGAACCTAACAAAACCACCTTCATGATTTTAGACTGAAGTTTGAAGTAGTTATAAGCAAAAATAGGCATTTTTCGAATCTCGTGACCACTAGGTGGCGCTGTGACGAAACGTTGCAGGCACCCTCAGGTCATGACTGTAATGACATATACCAAGTTTCGTGTCAATACAATAAAGTTTTGCGAAGATACGGCCTCACGTCCGTTTTGGCGTGCTCGCCGCCATATATGTTGTCAATTTATACGAGAATGCATTGGTCTATCAAAAAGCTTTTGATAACTTTTTGTCTGTGGTGTCTCTAGATGCTACATACCAAAGGACATGCAAATCGGACGAACGCTCTAGGAGGAGTTCGAAAAAGTAGGTTTTACGGAAAATTCAAAATGGCGGAAAGATTTGCATGACACAAATGACATCAATGTGTGCAATTGAATCATCATGAGCAAAGGATTCAGTGGAAACAAGAATTTAGTTTCTAGGACTCACGGGTCAGAAGTTATGAGCATGAACATTAGTGGATTTTTGGACTGTTGGTGGCGCTAGAGGGTTTGAGTCAGACACACCTTTGTTGCTATAGTAACTTCTGAGACTGTCCTCTACATGTGTGCCAAATTTCATAACTTTCCTACGTACGGTTCTATGGGCTGCCATTGACTTTTGGGTGGAAGAACGAGGAAGATAAATAATAATAAGAAAACTAACAGAAACAATAGGTGTCTACGCCACTTCGTGGCTTGACCCCTAATAATAAGAAAACTAACAATAACAATAGGGTTCTACGCCCCTTCGGGGCTTGACCCCTAATAATAATAATAATAAGAAAACTAACAATAACAATAGGGTTCTACGCCCCTTCGGGGCTTGACCCCTAATAATAAGAAAACTAACAATAACAATAGGGTTCTACGCCCCTTCGGGGCTTGACCCCTAAATATAGCTGCAAGCAGCGATACCGGGGTCAAGCCAAACATGGCAAAAAATGATTCATACGTGATGACTGTCATGATTTAAGATCTAAGTTTACATTAGTTTTATGAAAAAAAGCAATTTTTTCGTATCTTGAGACCACTAGGTGGCACTGTGCCGAAAGAATAGATGGTGCCTCAGGTCATGACTGTGATGACACATACCAAATTTAGTTTAAATACAATAAAGCGATACGGAGATATAGCCTTAAATTACTTGACCACTAGGGGGCACTGACCAAAAAAATAAATTGTGACTCAGGTCTTGATTGTGATGACACCCACCAAATTTGGTGTAAATACAATAAAGAGATGCAGAGATATAGCCTTAAATGACTTGACCACTAGGGGGCACTGACCAAAAAATAAATTGTGACTCAGGTCTTGATTGTGATGACACCCACCAAATTTGGTGTAAATACGATAAAGAGATGCAGAGATATAGCTTCAAATCTCTTGACCACTAGGGGGCACCGGAAAGTTTACAAGTCCTCCCAGAACATGTTGCTGATGAACCATACCAAGTTTCATAACAATACGCAATTGCGTTTCTGAATTGCTTGAACTTAAAGAAAAATTCAAAATGGCCGACACACAAAATGGCTGACCAAAAACCATTTGGTATCGTTTGACTCGGCATGCCTCACGAAATCTAGCAAGACCAGTCTCATAATTTTACATTCAAATTTGCAGTAGTTATAAGCAAAAATAGACATTTTTTATATCTCGTGACCAGTAGGGGGCAGTGTGACGAAATGGTGCATGCACCCTCAGGTCATCACTGTTATGACATATACCAAGTCTCATATTAATACGCAAAAGTTTTGCGAAGATACAGGCTCAAACACATTTTGGCGTGCTCGCCCTCGCATTCTTTGATGCGTTATACGACAACGGATAGGTCTACCGAAAAGCTTTTGATAACTTTTTGTCTAGAGTGTCTCTAGATGATGCATACCAAAAATAAAGCCAATCACACGAGCGCTCTAGGAGGAGTTCGAAAAAGTAGGTGTTCAATATAATTCAAAATGGCCGACATGAAGTAGGTTTGACTCAGACATATTTGGTACAGTCGGACTCAGCATGAGCCAAGGAATCAATAGAGTGAATTCTTATGTCATAGTGGCAATGCAATCAAATGATATAAAGATTTTAAACAATTTATTTACATATCCTGACCACTAGGTGGCGCTGTCCTAAAGATTTATGGGTGCGCTCAGAACATGTCACTGATGAACCATGCCAAATTTCGTAGCGATACGCCATTCTGTTTGTGAAATACTGAACTTAATGAGAAAATTCAAAATGGCCGACACCCAAAATGGCCGACCGAAAACCGTTTGGTATAGTTTGACTCGGCATGCCTCAAGGAATCTAACAAGACCAACTTCATGATTTTAGACTCAAGTTTGAAGTAGTTATAAGCAAAAATAGGCATTTTTCGAATCTCGTGACCACTAGGTGGCGCTGTGACGAAACGTTGCAGGCACCCTCAGGTCATGACTGTAATTACATATACCAAGTTTCGTGTCGATACAATAAAGTTTTGCGAAGATACGGCCTCACGTCCGTTTTGGCGTGCTCGCCGCCATATATGGTGTCAATTTATACGAGAACGCATTGGTCTATCAAAAAGCTTTTGATAACTTTTTGTCTGGGGTGTCTCTAGATGCTACATACCAAAGGACATGCAAATCGGATGAACGCTCTAGGAGGAGTTCGAAAAAGTAGGTTTTATGGAAAATTCAAAATGGCGGAAAGATTTGCATGACACAAATGACATCAATGTGTGCAATTGAATCATCATGAGCAAATGATTCAGTGGAAACAAGAATTTAGTTTCTAGGACTCACGGGTCAGAAGTTATGAGCATGAACATAAGTGGATTTTTGGACTGTTGGTGGCGCTAGAGGGTTTGAGTCAGACACACCAATGTTGCTATAGTAACTTCTGAGACTGTCCTCTACATGTGTTCCAAATTTCATAACTTTCCTACGTACGGTTCTATGGGCTGCCATTGACTTCAATGGCGGAAGAACAAGAAACTGAATAATAATAATAAGAAATATAGCTGCAAGCAGCGATACCGGGGTCAAGCCAAACATGGCAAAAAATGATTCATACGTGATGACTGTCATGATTTCACATCTAAGTTTGCAATATTTTTATGAAAAAATAGCAATTTTTTTGTATCTTGAGACCACAAGGTGGCGCTGTGCCGAAACAATAGATGGTGCCTCAGGTCATGACTGTGATGACACATACCAAATTTAGTGTAAATACGATAAAGCGATATGGAGATATAGCCTTAAATGACTTGACCACTAGGGGGCACTGACCAAACCATAAATTATGACTCAGGTCTTGATTGTGATGACACCCACCAAATTTGATGTAAATACGATAAAGCGATACGGAGATATAGCCTTAAATGACTTGACCACTAGGGGGCACTGACCAAACCATAAATTATGACTCAGGTCTTGATTGTGATGACACCCACCAAATTTGGTGTAAATATGATAAAGACATGCAGAGATATAGCTTCAAATCTCTTGACCACTAGGGGGTGCCGAAAAGTTTACAAGTTCTTCCAGAACATGTTGCTGATGAACCGTACCAAGTTTCATAACTATACGCAATTGCGTTTCTGAAATACTTGAATTTAAAGAAAAAATTCAAAATGGCCGACACACAAAATGGCCGACCAAAAACCATTTGTTATCGTTTGACTCGGCATGCCTCACGAAATCTAACAAGACCAGTCTCATAATTTTACATTCAAGTTTGCAGTAGTTATAAGCAAAAATAGACATTTTTTATATCTCGTGACCAGTAGGGGGCAGTGTGACGAAATGGTGCATGCACCCTCAGGTCATCACTGTTATGACATATACCAAGTCTCATATTAATATGCAAAAGTTTTGCAAAGATACAGGCTCAAACACATTTTGGCGTGCTCGCTCTCGCATTCTTTGATGCGTTATACGACAACGGATAGGTCTACCAAAAAGCTTTTGATAACTTTTTGTCTAGAGTGTCTCTAGATGATGCATACCAAAAATCAAGCCAATCACACGAGCGCTCTAGGAGGAGTTCGAAAAAGTAGGTGTTCAATATAATTCAAAATGGCCGACAGGAAGTAGGTTTGACTCAGACATATTTGGTACAGTCGGACTCAGCATGAGCCAAGGGATCAATAGACTGAAGTTGTATGTCATAGTGGCAATTTAATCAAATGATATAAAGATTTAAAAAATTTTTTACATATCCTGACCACTAGGTGGCGCCGTCCTAAAGATTTATAGGTGCGCTCAGAACATGTCACTGATGAACCATGCCAAATTTCGTAGCGATACGCCATTCTGTTTGTGAAATACTAAACTTAATGAGAAAATTCAAAATGGCCGACACCCAAAATGGCCGACCAAAAACCGTTTGGTATCGTTTGACTCGGCATGCCTCAAGGAATCTAACAAGACCACCTTCATGATTTTAGACTCAAGTTTGAAGTAGTTATAAGCGAAAATAGGCATTTTTCGAATCTCGTGACCACTAGGTGGCGCTGTGACAAAACGTTGCAGGCACCCTCAGGTCATGACTGTTATGACATATACCAACTTTCGTGTCGATACAATAAAGTTTTGCGAAGATAAGGCCTCACGTCCGTTTTGGCGTGCTCGCCGCCATATATGTTGTCAATTTATATGAGAACGCAATGGTCTATCAAAAAGCTTTTGATAACTTTTTGTCTTGGGTGTCTCTAGATGCTACATACCAAAGGACATGCAAATCGGACAAACGGTCTAGGAGGAGTTCGAAAAAGTAGGTTTTACGAAAAATTCAAAATGGCGGAAAGATGTGCATGACACAAATGACATCAGTGTGTGCATTTGAATCATCATGAGCCAAGGATTCAGAGGAAACAAGAATTTAGTTTCTAGGACTCACGGGTCAGAAGTTATGAGCATGAACATAAGTGGATTTTTGGACTGTTGGTGGCGCTAGAGGGTTTGAGTCAGACACACCAATGTTGCTATAGTAACTTCTAAGACCGTCCTCTACATGTGTGCCAAATTTCATAACTTTCCTATGTACGGTTCTATGGGCTGCCATTGACTTCAATGGCGGAAGAACAAGAAGAAGAATAATATATAATAATAATAATAATAATAATAATAAGAAAACTAACAATAACAATAGGGTTCTACGCCCCTTCGGGGCTTGACCCCTAAATATAGCTGCAAGCAGCAATGCCGGGGTCAAGCCGAAAAGGGCAACAAAGGATGTAAAATTGAGATTGGATAAGCAGATTGGAGAACCTAGGTAAACCTAATAATTTTAGATGAAAAAACAAAAAAGTTATCAACAAAAATAATCTAAGTTCTTGTATACTGCAATCGTCCTTCTGTTATTGACAATCATGGAACATTAGAGCACTGAAAGACATGTGAGTGGTGTTTGCAGTGGCAAAACATGGGTCACATCATGTTACAACAAGTTTAACTAGTCAAAAGAGACCATCCCCGTGTCTCTACGATGTTTTGATGCTGAGATATAGTTTTGTAAAAACGGTTGATAAGGTATTCTCAATGGTTGCTGGGAAGTGAATTGGCAACCACCAGTAATTATAGTCAAAGCTATGAAAGGAATAATCCATGATGGCTCATGGTTTTAGATGTGTTGTTGCAGTAGTTTTAGGCAAAAATACCATATTCTATCTAAAAACCAGTAGGTGGCGCAATGACAAAATTGTGCATGCAACATTAGGTCATGATTGCGTTACATCTAGCTAGTTTTATGACTATACACTTTAGTTTAGTTAAGAAACAGTTGTATGACCATAAGGCTGGCTTGTTATCAAAGGTTTTGTTCAATTTTAAGGCCATCTAGTGGTGAAAGCATACAATTATTTTTGTGTGGCCTCAGACTGTGCTAATACATCAGCGTATCAAATCTGGTGAAAAAATCTCTTTTCATCACAAAGTTACAACCATTTATGTGTAAAAAACACAAAATTTAAAGGTAATTTTTCGTTTTTTGCAATTTTCGGCCATTTCTGATGAATATTTTAATATAACGCCAATAGAACTTTTTTTTCAGAAGGTAAGGTTAGTTTCTTCCTATGGTGTTTTCGAGTCGATCGGAAAAACGCTTGCGGAGATATTCACGCGTGTTTTTTAAGCGCTATTTTGCTGCACAGGGTTAACCGTAAGGCAAATTCTGGCATGTTTGGTATCGTTGGACTTGGCAACTATTCATAACTCCAAGAAAATAAGTCCCGTGAAAAAAAGTTGCTCACAGCCAAAGTTATAGGCGTATAAAACATTCGTCTGGGCACTAGGTGGCGCTGCAACGAAACTGTGCATGCACCCTCAGTTCCTGACTGGCATCACAAGTACCAAGTGTCGTGTCAATAGTCCTAAGTTTAGCGAAGATACAGGCTAAAATCTGTTATTTTGAGCTCTACGTAAAATTTGTTAAGTTGGTATATGACAACGGATTGCTGTATCGAAATTCTTTTGATAACTTTTTGCCATGAGTGTCTCTAGATGCTGCATACCGATTTTCGTGGCAATCAGGTAAAAACTCTAGGACGAGTTCGCAAAAGTAGGTTTTACGAATAATTCAAAATGGCGGAAAAATTTTCATGACGGAAAATGACGTCATATAATCTAATCGAATCGTCTTGAGCCAAGGAATCAGAAGAAACAAGAATTTCGTTTCTAAGCCTTACGGATCACAAATTATAAGCAAAAATGTAAGTGCAACTTTGGACTGTTGGTGGCGCTAGCGGGTTTGAGATAGAGACTCCAAAATTGCTATGGATATTATTTGGACTGTCCTCTATCAGTGTGCCAAATTTCATAACTTTCCTACGTACGGTTCTATGGGTTGCCATAGACCGCAATGGCGGAAGAAGAAAAATTTACTAACAGAAACAATTGCCAATATAGCTGCAAGCAGCGATACCGGGGTCAAGCCAAACATGGGATAAAATGATTCATACGTGATGACTGTCATGATTTATGATCTAAGTTTACATTAGTTTTATGAAAAAAAAGCAATTTTTTTTGTATCTTGAGACCACTAGGTGGCGCTGTGCCGAAACAATAGATGATGCCTCAGGTCATGACTGTGATAACGCATACCAAATTTAGTGTAAATACGATAAAGCGATACGGAGATATAGCCTTAAATGACTTGACCACTAGGGGGCACTGACCAAAACATTAGATTGTGACTCAGGTCTTGATTGTGATGACACCCACCAAATTTGGTGTAAATACGATAAAGAGATGCAGAGATATAGCTTCAAATCTCTTGACCACTAGGGGGCGCCGAAAAGTTTACAAGTCCTCTCAGAACATGTTGCTGATGAACCATACCAAGTTTCATAACAATACGCAATTGCGTTTCTGAAATACTTGAACTTAAAAAAAAATTCAAAATGGCCGACACACAAAATGGCCGACCAAAAACCATTTGGTATCGTTTGACTCGGCATGCCTCAAGGAATCTAACAAGACCACCTTCATGATTTTAGACTAAAGTTTGAAGTAGTTATAAGCGAAAATAGGCATTTTTTGAATCTCGTGACCACTAGGTGGCGCTGTGACGAAACGTTGCAGGCACCCTCAGGTCATGACTGTTATGACATATACCAAGTTTCGTGTCGATACAATAAAGTTTTGCGAAGATAAGGCCTCACGTCCGTTTTGGCGTGCTCGCCGCCATATATGTTGTCAATTTATACGAGAACGCATTGGTCTATCAAAAAGCTTTTGATAACTTTTTGTCATGGGTGTCTCTAGATGCTACATACCAAAGGACATGCAAATCAGACAAACGGTCTAGGAGGAGTTAGAAAAAGTAGGTTTTACGAAAAATTCAAAATGGCGGAAAGATGTGCATGACACAAATGACATCAATGTGTGAATTTGAATCATCATGAGCCAAGGATTCAGAGGAAACAAGAATTTAGTTTCTAGGACTCACTGGTCAGAAGTTGTGAGCATGAACATAAGTGCATATTTGGACTGTTGGTGGCGCTAGAGGGTTTGAGTCAGACACACCAATGTTGCTATAGTAACTTCTGAGACTGTCCTCTACATGTGTGCCAAATTTCATAACTTTCCTATGTACGGTTCTATGGGCTGCCATTGACTTCAATGGCGGAAGAACAAGAAGAAGAATAATATATAATAATAATAATAATAAATATAGCTGCAAGCAGCGATACCGGGGTCAAGCCAAACATGGCAAAATTGATTCATACGTGATGACTGTCATGATTTAAGATCTAAGTTTGCATTAGTTTTAGGAAAAAAATAGCAATTTTTTTGTATCTTGAGACCACTAGGTGGCGCTGTGCCGAAACAATAGATCGTGCCTCAGGCCATGACTGTGATGACACATACCAAATTTAGTGTAAATACGATAAAATGATACGGAGATATAGCCTTAAATGACTTGACCACTAGGGGGCACTGACCAAAACAATAGATGGGGACTCATGTCATGATTGTGATGACACCCACCAAATTTGGTGTAAATACGATAAAGAGATGCAGAGATATAGCTTCAAATATCTTGACCACTAGGGGGCGCAGAAAAGTTTACAAGTCCTCTCAGAACATGTTGCTGATGAAACATACCAAGTTTCATAACAATACGCAATTGCGTTTCTGAAATACTTGAACTTAAAGAAAAAATTCAAAATGGCCGACACACAAAATGGCCGACCAAAAACCATTTGGTATCGTTTGACTTGGCATGCCTCACGAAATCTAACAAGACCAGTCTCATAATTTTACATTCAAGTTTGCAGTAGTTATAAGCAAAAATAGACATTTTTTATATCTCGTGACCAGTAGGGGGCGCTGTGACGAAACGGTGCATGCACCCCTACGTCATCACTGTTATGACATATACCAAGTCTCATATCAATACGCAAAAGTTTTGCAAATATACAGGCTCAAACACATTTTGGCATGCTCACCCTCGCATTCTTTGATGGGTTATACGACAACGGATAGGTCTACCGAAAAGCTTTTGATAACTTTTTGTCTGGAGTGTCTCTAGATGATGAGTACCAAAAATCAGGACTATCAAACAAGCGCTCTAGGAGGAGTTCGAAAAAGTAGGTGTTCAATATAATTCAAAATGGCTGACAGGAAGTAGGTTTGACTCTGACATATTTGGTACAGTTGGACTCGGCACGAGCCAAGGAATCAATAGAGTGAAGTCTTATGTCAGTGTGGCAAATGAATCAAATGCTATAAAGATTTTAAACAATTTCTTTACATATCCTGACCACTAGGTGGCGCCGTCCTAAAGATTTATAGGTGTGCTCAGAACATGTCACTGATGAACCATGCCAAATTTCGTAGCGATACGTCATTCTGTTTGTGAAATACTGAACTTAATGAGAAAATTCAAAATGGCCGACAGGAAGTATGTTTGACTCAGACATATTTGGTACAGTCGGACTCAACATGAGCCAAGGAATCAATAGAGTGAAGTCTTATGTCATAGTGGCAATTTAATCAAATGACAAAGATTTAAAAAAAATTATTTTCATATCCTGACCACTAGGTGGCGCCGTCCTAAAGATTTATAGGTGCGCTCAGAACATGTCACCGATGAACCATGCCAAATTTCGTAGCGATACGCCATTCTGTTTGTGAAATACGGAACTTAATGAGAAAATTCAAAATGGCCGACACCCAAAATGGCCGACTGAAAACCGTTTGGTATCGTTTGACTCGGCATGCCTCAAGGAATCTAACAAGACCACCTTCATGATTTTAGACTCAAGTTTGAAGTAGTTATAAGCGAAAATAGGCATTTTTCGAATCTCGTGACCACTAGGTGGCGCTGTGACGAAACGTTGCAGGCACCCTCAGGTCATGACTGTAATGACATATACCAAGTTTCGTGTCGATACAATAAAGTTTTGTGAAGATATGGCCTCACGTCCGTTTTGGCGTGCTCGCCGCCATATATGTTGTCAATTTATACGAGAACACATTGGTCTATCAAAAAGCTTTTGATAACTTTTTGTCTGGGGTGTCTCTAGATGCTATATACCAAAGGACATGCAAATCGGACGGACGCTCTAGGAGGAGTTCGAAAAAGTAGGTTTTACCGAAAATTCAAAATGGCGGAAAGATTTGCATGACACAAATGACATCAACGTGTGCAATTGAATCATCATGAGCCAATGATTCAGAAGAAACAGGAATTTAGTTTCTAGGACTCACGGGTCAGAAGTTATGAGCATGAACATAAGTGGATTTTTGGACTGTTGGTGGCGCTAGAGGGTTTGAGTCAGACACACCAATGTTGCTATAGTAACTTCTGAGACTTTCCTTTACATGTGTGCCAAATTTCATAACTTTCCTAGGTACGGTTCTATGGGCTGCCATTGACTTCAATGGCGGAAGAGGAAACATAATAATAATAATAATAATAATAATAATAATAATAATAATAAGAAAACTAACAATAACAATAGGGTTCTACGCCCCTTCGGGGCTTGACCCCTAATAATAAGAAAACTAACAATAACAATAGGGTTCTACGCCCCTTCGGGGCTTGACCCCTAAATATAGCTGCAAGCAGCGATACCGGGGTCAAGCCAAGCATGGCAAAAAAATAATAATACGTGATGACTGTCATGATCTAAGATCTAAGTTTGCATTAGTTTTATGAAAAAAATAGTAATTTTCTTGTATCTTGAGACCACTAGGTGGCGCTTTGCCGAAACAATAGATGGTGCCTCAGGTCATGACTGTGATGACACATACCAAATTTAGTGTAAATACAATAAAGCAATACGGAGATATAGCCTTAAATGACTTGACCACTAGGGGGCACTGACCAAACAATAAATTGTGACTCAGGTCTTGATTGTGATGACACCCACCAAATTTGGTGTAAATACGATAAAGAGATGCAGAGATATAGCTTCAAATCTCTTGACCACTAGGGGGTGCCGAAAAGTTTACAAGTCCTCCCAGAACATGTTGCTGATGAATCATACCAATTTTCATAACAATACGCAATTGCGTTTCTGAAATACTTGAACTTAAAGAAAAAATCAAAATGGCCGACACACAAAATGGCCGACCAAAAACCATTTGGTATCGTTTGACTCGCCATGCCTCACGAAATCTAACAAGACCAGTCTCATAATTTTACATTCAAATTTGCAGTAGTTATAAGCAAAAATAGACATTTTTTATATCTCGTGACCAGTAGGGGGCAGTGTGACGAAATGGTGCATGCACCCTCAGGTCATCACTGTTATGACATATACCAAGTCTCATATTAATACGCAAAAGTTTTGCGAAGATACAGGCTCAAACACATTTTGGCGTGCTCGCCCTCGCATTCTTTGATGCGTTATACGACAACGGATAGGTCTACCGAAAATCTTTTGATAACTTTTTGTCTAGAGTGTCTCTAGATGATGCATACCAAAAATCAAGCCAATCACACGAGCGCTCTAGGAGGAGTTCGAAAAAGTAGGTGTTCAATATAATTCAAAATGGCCGACAGGAAGTAGGTTTGACTCAGACATATTTGATACCGTCGGACTCAGCACGAGCCAAGGAATCAATAGAGTGAAGTCTTATGTCATAGTGGCAATTTAATCATATGATATAAAAATTTTAAACAATTTCTTTACATATACTGACCACTAGGTGGCGCCGTCCTAAAGATTTAGAGGTGCGCTCAGAACATGTCACTGATGAACCATGCCAAATTTCGTAGCGATACGCCATTCTGTTTGTGAAATACTGAACTTAATGAGAAAATTCAAAATGGCCGACACCCAAAATGGCCGACCGAAAACCGTTTGGTATCGTTTGACTCGGCATGCCTCAAGGAATCTAACAAGACCACCTTCATGATTTTAGACTCAAGTTTGAAGTAGTTATAAGCGAAAATAGGCATTTTTCGAATCTCGTGACCACTAGGTGGCGCTGTGACGAAACGTTGCAGGCACCCTCAGGTCATGACTGTTATGACATATACCAAGTTTCGTGTTGATACAAGAAAGTTTTGCGAAGATACGGCCTCACGTCCGTTTTGGCGTGCTCGCCGCCATATATGTTGTCAATTTATATGAGAACGCATTGATCTATTAAAAAGCTTTTGATAACTTTTTGTCTTGGGTGTCTCTAGATGCTACATACCAAAGTACATGCAAATCGGACAAACGGTCTAGGAGGAGTTCGAAAAAGTAGGTTTTACGAAAAATTCAAAATGGCGGACAGATGTGCATGACACACATGACATCAATGTGTGCATTTTAATCATCATGAGCCAAGGATTCAGAGGAAACAAGAATTTAGTTTCTAGGACTCATGGGTCAGAAGTTATGAGCATGAACATAAGTGGATTTTTGGACTGTTGGTGGCGCTAGAGGGTTTGAGTCAGACACACCAATGTTGCTATAGTAACTTCTGAGACTGTCCTCTACATGTGTGCCAAATTTCATAACTTTCCTACGTACGGTTCTATGGGCTGCCAATGACTTCAATGGCGGAAGAACAAGAAGAAGATTAAATATAGCTGCAAGCAGCGATACCGGGGTCAAGCCAAACATGGCAAAAAATGATTCATACGTGATGACTGTCATGATTTAAGATCTAAGTTTGCATTAGTTTTACGAAAAAAAAAGCTTTTTTTGTAACTTGAGACCACTAGGTGGCACTGTGCCGAAACAATAGATGGTGCCTCAGGCCATGACTGTGATGACACATATTAAATTTAGTGTAAATACAATAAAGCGATACAGAGATATAGCTTTAAATGACTTGACCACGAGGGGGCACTGACCAAACAATAAATTGTGACTCAGGTCTTGATTGTGATGACACCCACCAAATTTGGTGTAAATACAATAAAGAGATGCAGAGATATAGCTTTAAATGACTTGACCACTAGGGGGCACTGACCAAAAAATAAATTGTGACTCAGGTCTTGATTGTGATGACACCCACCAAATTTGGTGTAAATACAATAAAGAGATGCAGAGATATAGCCTTAAATGACTTGACCACTAGGGGGCACTGACCAAAAAGTAAATTGTGACTCAGGTCTTGATTGTGATGACACCCACCAAATTTGGTGTAAAAACGATAAAGAGATGCAGAGATATAGCTTCAAATCTCTTGACCACTAGGGGGCACCGGAAAGTTTACAAGTCCTCCCAGAACATGTTGCTGATGAACCATACCAAGTTTCATAACAATACGCAATTGCGTTTCTGAAATACTTGAACTTAAAGAAAAATTCAAAATGGCCGACACACAAAATGGCCGACCAAAAACCATTTGGTATCGTTTGACTCGCCATGCCTCACGAAATCTAACAAGACCAGTCTCATAATTTTACATTCAAATTTGCAGTAGTTATAGGCAAAAATAGACATTTTTTATATCTCGTGACCAGTAGGGGGCAGTGTGACGAAATGGTGCATGCACCCTCAGGTCATCACTGTTATGACATATACCAAGTCTCATATTAATACGCAAAAGTTTTGCGAAGATACAGGCTCAAACACATTTTGGCGTGCTCGCCCTCGCATTCTTTGATGCGTTGTACGACAACGGATAGGTCTACCGAAAAGCTTTTGATAACTTTTTGTCTGGAGTGTCTCTAGATGATGCCTACCAAAAATCAAGCCAATCAAACGAGCGCTCTAGGAGGAGTTCGAAAAAGTAGGTGTTCAATATAATTCAAAATGGCCGACAGGAAGTAGGTTAGACTCAGACATATTTGGTACAGTCGGACTCAGCACGAGCCAAGGAATCAATAGAGTGAAATCTCATGTAAGTGTGGCAATTTAATCAAATGAAATAAAGATTTTAAACAATTTCTTTACATATCCTGACCACTAGGTGGCGCCGTCCCAAAGATTTATATGTGCGCTCAGAACATGTCTCTGATGAACCATGCCAAATTTCGTAGCGATACGCCATTCTGTTTGTGAAATACTGAACTTAATGGGAAAATTCAAAATGGCCGACACCCAAAATGGCCGACCGAAAACCGTTTGATATCGTTTGACTCGGCATGCCTCAAGGAATCTAACAAGACCAACTTCATGATTTTAGACTCAAGTTTGAAGTAGTTATAAGCAAAAATAGGCATTTTTTGAATCTCGTGACCACTAGGTGGCGCTGTGACGAAATGTTGCAGGCACCCTCAGGTCATGACTTTAATGACATATACCAAGTTTCGTGTCGATACACCAAAGTGTTGCGAAGATACGGCCTCACGTCCGTTTTGGCGTGCTCGCTGCCGTATATGTTGTCACGGTATACGAGAACGCATTGGTCTATCAAAAAGCTTTTGATAACTTTTTGTCAGGGGTGTCTCTAGATGCTAGATACCAAAGGACATGCAAATCGGACAAACGCTCTAGGAGGAGTTCGAAAAATTAGGTTTTACGGAAAATTCAAAATGGCGGAAAGATGTGCATGACACAAATGACATCAATGTGTGCATTTGAATCATCATGAGCCAAGGATTCAGAGGAAACAAGAATTTAGTTTCTAGGACTCATGGGTCAGAAGTTATGAGCATGAACATAAGTGGATTTTTGGACTGTTGGTGGCGCTAGAGGGTTTGAGTCAGACACACCAATGTTGCTATAGTAACTTCTGAGACTGTCCTCTACATGTGTGCCAAATTTCATAACTTTCCTACGTACGGTTCTATGGGCTGCCATTGACTTCAATGGCGGAAGAGGAAACATAATAATAATAATAATAATAATAATAAGAAAACTAACAATAACAATAGGGTTCTACGCCCCTTCGGGGCTTGACCCCTAATAAGAAAACTAACAATAACAATAGGGTTCTACGCCCCTTCGGGGCTTGACCCCTAAATATAGCTGCAAGCAGCAATACCGGGGTCAAGCCGAAAAGGGCACAAAAGGATGTAAAATTGAGATTGGATAAGCAGATTGAAGAACCTAGGTTAACAAAATAATTTTAGAAGAAAAAACAAAAAAGTTATCAACAAAATTAATCTAAGTTCTTGTCTACTGCAATCTACCTTCTGTTATTGACAATCATGGAACATTAGAGCACTGAAGGACATGTGAGTGGTGTTTGCAGTGGCCACATCATGTTATAACAAGTTTAATTAGTAAAAAAAGAGACCATCCCCGTGTCTCTATGATGTTCTGATGCAGAGATATAGCTTTTGCAAAAACGGTTAATAAGGTATTCTCAATGGTTGCTAGGGAGTGAATTGGCAACCACCAGTGATCATAGTCAAAGCCATGAAAGGAATAATCCATGATGACTCATGGTTTTAGATGTGTTGTTGCAGTAGTTTTAGGCAAAAATGCCATATTTCCATCTCAGAACCATTAGGTGGCGCAATGACAAAATTGTGCATGCAACATCAGGTCAAGATTGTGTTACATCTAGCTACTTTTATGACTATACACTTTAGTTTAGTGAAGAAACAGTTGTATGACCATAGGACTGACTTGATATCAAAGGTTTTGTTCAATTATAAGGCCATCTAGTGGTGCAAGCATACAATTTTTTTTGTGTGGTCTCAGAATGTGCTCATGCATCAGCGTATCAAATCTGGTGAAAAAATATATTTTCGTTACAAAGTTACAACCATTTATGTGTAAAAAACACAAAATTTGAAGGTAATTTTTCGTTTTTCGCAATTTTCGGCCATTTCTGATGAAAATTTTAATATAATGCCAACAGAACTTTTTGTTCAGAAGGTAAGGTTAGTTTCTTCCTATGGTGTTTTCGAGTCGATCGGAAAAACGTTCGCGGAGATATTCACGCATGTTTTTTAAGCGCTATTTTGCTGCGCAGGGTTAACCGTAAGGCGAAATCTGGCATGTTTGGTATCGTTGGACTCGGCGACTACTAAGGACTCCTAAAAAACAAGTCCCGTCACAATACGTTGATCGCAGCCAAAGTTATAGGTGTATAAATCATTTGTCTGGCCACTAGGTGGCGCTGCGACGAAACTGTGCATGCACCCTCAATTCCTGACTGGCATCACAAGTACCAAGTGTCGTGTCAATAGGCCTAAGTTTGATGAAGATACAGCCTAAAATCAGTTTTTATGCGCTATACGTAAAATTCGTTAAGGCGGTATACGACAACGGATTGCTGTATCGAAATTCTTTTGATAACTTTTTGCCATGAGTGTCTCTAGATGATACATACGAATTTTCGTGGCAATCGGACAAAAGCTCTAGGACGAGTTTGAAAAAGTAGGTTTTACGAATAATTCAAAATGGCGGAAGAATTTTCATGACGGAAAATGACGTCATAGGGTCCAATCGAATCGTCCTGAGCCAGGGAATCAGAGGAAACAAGAATTTTATTTCTAGGACTTATGGATCAGAAGTTATAAGCAAAAACATAAGTGTAAATTTGGACTGTTGGTGGCGCTAGCGGGTTGGAGATAGAGACTCAAAATTTGCTGTGGGGACACATTGGACTGTCCTCTATCAGTGTGCCAAATTTCATAACTTTCCTACGTACGGTTCTATGGGCTGCCATAGACCGCAATGGCGGAAGAAGAAAAATTTACTAACAGAAACAATTGCCAATATAGCTGCAAGCAGCAATGCCGGGGTCAAGCCGAAAAGGGCACAAAAGGATGTAAAATTGAGATTGGATAAGCAGATTGAAGAACCTAGGTAAACCTAATAAATTTAGATGAAAAAACAAAAAAGTTATCAACAAAAATAATCTAAGTTCTTGTCTACTGCAATCGTCCTTCTGTTATTAACAATCATGGAACATTAGAGCACTGAAGGACATGTGAGTGATGTTTGCAGTGGCAAAACATGGGTCACATCATGTTACAACAAGTTTAATTAGTCAAAAGAGACCATCCCCGTGTCTCTACGATGTTCTGATGCAGAGATATAGCTTTTGCAAAAACGGTTGATAAGGTACTCTCAATGGTTGCTATGGAGTGAATTGGCAACCACCAGTGATTATAGTCAAAGCCATGAAAGGAATAATTCATGATGACTCATGGTTTTAGATGTGTTGTTGCCGTAGTTTTAGGCAAAAATACCATATTCTATCTCAAAACCAGTAGGTGGCGCAATGAAAAAATTGTGCATGCAACATCAGGTCATGATTGTGTTACGTCTAGCTAGTTTTATGACTATACACTTTAGTTTAGTTAAGAAACAGTTGTATGACCATAAGGCTGGCTTGTTATCAAAGGTTTTGTTCAATTATGAGGTCATCTAGTGGTGCAAGCATACAATTTTTTTTTGTGTAGCCTCAGAATGTGCTCATGCATCAGCGTATCAAATCTGGTGAAAAAATATGTTTTCGTCATGAAGTTACAACAATTTTTGTGTAAAAAACACAAAATTTGAAGGTAATTTTTCGTTTTTTGCAATTTTCGGCCATTTCTGATGAAAATTTTAATATAACGCCAATAGAACTTTTTGTTCAGAAGGTAAAGTTAGTTTCTTCCTATGGTGTTTTCGAGTCGATCGGAAAAACGCTCGTGGAGATATTCACGCGTGTTTTTTAAGCGCTATTTTGCTACGCAGGGTTAACCGTAAGGCGAAATCTGGCCTGTTTGGTATCGTTGGACTCGGCAACGATTCAGAACTCCAAAGAAACAAGTCCCATGAAAATACGTCAATCGCAGCCAAAGTTATAGGTGTATAAAACATTCGTCTGGCCACTAGGTGGCGCTGCGACGAAACTGTGCATGCACCCTCAGTTCCTGACTGGCATCACAAGTACCAAGTGTTGTGTCAATAGGCTTAAGTTTGGCGAAGATACAGACAAAAACCTGTTTTTTTGCACTCTACGTAAAATTTGTTGATGCGCCATACGACAAAGGATTGGTTTATCAAAATTCTTTTAATAACTTTTTGCCTTAAGTGTCTATAGATGCTGCATACTGATTTTCGTGGCAATCGGGCAAAAGGTCTAGGACGAGTTCGCAAAAGTAGGTTTTACGAATAATTCAAAATGGCGGAAAATTTTCATGACGGAAAATGACGTCATAGGGTCCAATCGAATCGTCTTGAGCCAAGGAATCAGAGGAAGCAAGAATTTTGTTTCTTGGGCTTACGGATCAGAAGTTATAAGCAAAAACATAAGTGCAACTTTGGACTGTTGGTGGCGCTAGCGGGTTAGACATAGAGACTCCAAATTTGCTATGGGGACACATTGGACTGTCCTTTATCAGTGTGCCAAATTTCATAACTTTCCTACGTACGGTTCTATGGGCTGCCATAGACCGCAATGGCGGAAGAAGAAGAAGAAGAATAACTAATAATAATAAGAAAACTAACAAATACAATAGGGGTCTTCGCCCCTTCGGGGCTTGACCCCTAAATATAGCTGCAAGCAGCGATACCGGGGTCAAGCCAAACATGGCAAAAAATGATTCATACGTGATGACTGGCATGATTTAAGATCTAAGTTTGCATTAGTTTTATGAAAAAAAGCAATTTTTTCGTATCTTGAGACCACTAGGTGGCACTGTACCGAAAGAATAGATGGTGCCTCAGGTCATGACTGTGATGACACATACCAAATTTGGTGTAAATACAATAAAGCGATACGGAGATATAGCCTTAAATGACTTGACCACTAGGGGGCACTGACCAAAAAATTAATTGTGACTCAGGTCTTGATTGTGATGACACCCACCAAATTTGGTGTAAATACAATAAAGAGATGCAGAGATATAGCCTTAAATGACTTGACCACTAGGGGGCACTGACCAAAAAATAAATTGTGACTCAGGTCTTGATTGTGATGACACCCACCAAATTTGGTGTAAATACGATAAAGAGATGCAGAGATATAGCTTTAAATCTCTTGACCACTAGGGGGCACCGGAAAGTTTACAAGTCCTCCCAGAACATGTTACTGATGAACCATACCAAGTTTCATAACAATAAGCAATTGCGTTTCTGAAATACTTGAACTTAAAGAAAAATTCAAAATGGCAGACACACAAAATGGCCGACCAAAAACCATTTGGTTAGTTTGATTCGCCATGCCTCACGAAATCTAACAAGAGCAGTCTCATAATTTTACATTCAAATTTGCATTAGTTATAAGCAAAAATAGACATTTTTTATATCTCGTGACCAGTAGGGGGCAATGTGACGAAATGGTGCATGCACCCTCAGGTCATCACTGTTATGACATATACCAAGTCTCATATTAATACGCAAAAGTTTTGCGAAGATACAGGCTCAAACACATTTTGGCGTGCTCGCCCTCGCATTCTTTGATGCGTTATACGACAACGGATAGGCCTACCGAAAATCTTTTGATAACTTTTTGTCTAGAGTGTCTCTAGATGATGCATACCAAAAATCAAGCCAATCACACAAGCGCTCTAGGAGGAGTTTGAAAAAGTAGGTGTTCAATATAATTCAAAATGGCCGACAGGAAGTAGGTTTGACTCAGACATATTTGGTACAGTCGGACTCAGCACGAGCCAAGGGATCAATAGACTGAAGTTGTATGTCATAGTGGCAATTTAATCAAATGATATAAAGATTTTAAAAAAAATTTACATACCCTGACCACTAGGTGGCGCCGTCCTAAAGATTTATAGGTGCGCTCAGAACATGTCACTGATGAACCATGCCAAATTTCGTAGCGATACGCCATTCTGTTTGTGAAATACTAAACTTAATGAGAAAATTCGAAATTGCCGACACCCAAAATGGCCGACCGAAAACCGTTTGGTATCGTTTGACTCGGCATGCCTCAAGGAATCTAACAAGACCACCTTCATGATTTTAGACTCAAGTTTGAAGTAGTTATAAGCGAAAATAGGCATTTTTCGAATCTCGTGACCACTAGGTGGCGCTGTGACGAAACGTTGCAGGCACCCTCAGGTCATGACTGTTATGACATATACCAACTTTCGTGTCGATACAATAAAGTTTTGCGAAGATAAGGCCTCACGTCCGTTTTGGCGTGCTCGCCGCCATATATGTTGTCAATTTATATGAGAACGCAATGGTCTATCAAAAAGCTTTTGATAACTTTTTGTCTTGGGTGTCTCTAGATGCTACATACCAAAGGACATGCAAATCGGACAAACGGTCTAGGAGGAGTTCGAAAAAGTAGGTTTTACGAAAAATTCAAAATGGCGGAAAGATGTGCATGACACAAATGACATCAATGTGTGCAATTGAATCATCATGAGCAAAGGATTCAGAGGAAACAAGAATTTAGTTTCTAGGACTCACGGGTCAGAAGTTATGAGCATGAACATAAGTGGATTTTTGGACTGTTGGTGGCGCTAGAGGGTTTGAGTCAGACACACCAATGTTGCTATAGTAACTTCTAAGACCGTCCTCTACATGTGTGCCAAATTTCATAACTTTCCTATGTACGGTTCTATGGGCTGCCATTGACTTCAATGGCGGAAGAACAAGAAGAAGAATAATATATAAATATAGCTGCAAGCAGCGATACCGGGGTCAAGCCAAAAAGGGCACAGAAGAAGGTAAACTTGAGTCCGGATGAGCAGTTTAAAAAACCTAGCAAAACCTCCTGATTTCAGACAAATTAATATAACGGTAATCAGCAAAAAAGCTGTGTTCTAATTCAGTGAAATCTCTCCCTCACGTCTTGAGGAGCATTGACAACTAGAACACTGAAGGAAATTGCAGTGGTAATACTCAGCTCACAAAATGTTACTGTGGTGTTAATGAGTCGAAAGAGCCCACCCCCGTGTCTCTACGCTGTTCTGATGAAGAGATATAGCTCTTGCAAAAACAGTTGATAAGGTATTCTCATTGGTTGCTAGACAGTAAATTGACATCCACCAGTGATTATAATCCAAGCCATGAAATG
Source organism: Misgurnus anguillicaudatus (assembly GCF_027580225.2). Lineage (NCBI taxonomy): Eukaryota > Metazoa > Chordata > Actinopteri > Cypriniformes > Cobitidae > Misgurnus > Misgurnus anguillicaudatus. Next base: position 39,447,723 of record NC_073338.2, on the reverse strand, counting down.
AATAATCCATGATGACTTGTGGTTTTAGATGTGTTTGTTGCAGTAGTTTTAGGCAAAAATTACAATTTTCTATCTCAAAACCACTAGGTGGCGCTGTGACAAAATTGTGCATGCAACTTCAGGTCATGATTACGTTACATTGAGCTAGTTTTATGACTATACACTTTAGTTTAGTGAAGAAACAGTTGTATGACCATAGGGCTGGCTTGATATCACAGTTTTTGTTCAATTATAACGCCACCTAGTGGTGCAAGCAAGCAATTTTTTTTGTGTAGCCTCAAACTGTGGTCGTACATCAGCGTATCAAATCTGGTGAAAAAATCTCTTTTCGTTGCGAAGTTATAACCATTTATGTGTAAAAAATACAAAATTTAAAGGTAATTTTTCGTTTTTTGCAATTTTCGGCCATTTCTGATGAAAATTTTAATATAACGCCAATAGAACTTTTTGTTCAGAAGGTAAGGTTAGTTTCTTCTTATGGTGTTTTTGAGTCGATCAGAATTACGGTCGCGGAGATATTTGCGCGTGTTTTTTAAGCGCTATTTTGCCGCACAGGGTTAACCGTAAGGCGAATCCTGGCATGTTTGGTATCGTTGGACTCGGCAACTATTCAAAACTCCAAGGAAACAAGTCCCTTGTAAATATGATGATCATAGCCAAAGTTATAGGCCTATAAAACATTCGTCTGGCCACTAGGTGGCGCTGCAACGAAACTGTGCATGCTCCCTCAGTTCCTGACTGGCATCTCAAGTACCAAGATTTGTGTCAATAGGCCTAAGTTTGGTGAAGATACAGCCTAAAATCTGTTTTTTTGCGCTCTACGTAAAATTCGTTGATGCGCTATACGACAACGGATTGGTTTATCAAAATTATTTTAATAACTTTTTGCCATGAGTGTCTCTAGATGCTGCATACCAATTTTCGTGGAAATCGGCCAAAAGCTCTAGGACGAGTTCGCAAAAGTAGGTTTTACGAATAATTCAAAATGGTGGAAAAATTTTCATGACGGAAAATGACGTCATAGGGTCCATTCGAATCGTCTTGAGCCAAGGAATCAGAGGAAACAAGAATTTCATTTCTAGGATTTACGGATCAGAAGTTATAAGCAAAAACATAAGTTCAACTTTGGACTGTTGGTGGCGCTAGCGGGTTTGAGATAGAGACTCCAAATTTGCTGTGGATAATATTTGGACTGTCCTTTATCAGTGTGCCAAATTTCATAACTTTCCTACGTACGGTTCTATGGGCTGCCATAGACCGCAATGGCGGAAGAAGAATAACTAATAATAAATATAGCTGCAAGCAGCAATGCCGGGGTCAAGCCGAAAAGGGCACAAAAGGATGTAAAATTGAGATTGGATGAGCAGATTGAAGAACCCAAGTAAACCTAATAATTGTAGATGAAAAAACAAAAAAGTTATCCACAAAAATAATCTATGTTCTTGTCTACTGCAATCGTCCTTCTGTTATTGACAATTATGGAACATTAGAGCACTGAAGGACATGTGAGTGGTGTTTGCAGTGGCAAAACATCACATCATGTTATAACAAGTTTAATTAGTCAAAAGAAACCATCTCCGTGTCTCTACGATGTTCTGATGCAGAGATATAGCTTTTGCAAAAACGGTTAATAAGGTATTCTCAATGGTTGCTAGGGAGTGAATTGGCAACCACCAGTGATCATAGTCAAAGCCATGAAAGGAATAATCCATGATGACTCATGGTTTTAGATATGTTATTGCAGTAGTTTTAAGCAAAAATACCATATTTCTATCTCAAAACCACTAGGTGGTGCAATGACAAAATTGTGCATGCAACATCGGGTCATGATTGTGTTACATCTAGCTAGTTTTATGACTATACACTTTAGTTTAGTGAAGAAACAGTTGTAAGACCATAGGGATGGCTTGTTATCAAAGGTTTTGTTCAATTATAAGGCCATCTAGTGGTGCAAGCATACAATTTTTTTTGTGCAGCCTCAGAATATGCTCATGCATCAGTGTATCAAATCTGGTGAAAAAATATATTTTCGTTACGAAGTTACAACCATTTATGTGTAATAAACACAAATTTTGAAGGAAATTTTTCGTTTTTTTGCAATTTTCGGCCATTTCTGATAAAAATTTTAATATAACGTCAATAGAACTTTTTGTTCAGAAGGTAAGGTTAGTTTCTTCCTATGGTGTTTTCGAGTCGATCGGAAAAACGTTCGCGGAGATATTCATGCGTGTTTCTTAAGCGCTATTTTGCTGCGCAGGGTTAACCGTAAGGCGGATTCTGGCATGTTTGGTATCGTTGGACTCGACAACTATTCAGAACTCCAAAGCAACAAGTCCCGTGAAAATACGTCAATCGGAGCCAAAGTTATAGGTGTATAAAACATTTCTCTGGCCACTAGGTGGCGCTGCGACGAAACTGTGCATGCACCCTCAGTTCCTGACTGGCATCACAAGTACCAAGTGTCGTGTCAATAGGCCAAAGTTTGACGAAGATACAGCCTAAAATCCGTTTTTTTGCGCTCTACGTAAAATTCGTTAAGGAGGTATATGACAACGGATTGCTGTATCAAAATTCTTTTGATAACTTTTTGCCATGAGTGTCTCAAGATGATACATACCAATTTTCGTGGAAATCGGACAAAAGCTCTAGGACGAGTTCGAAAAAGTAGGTTTTTTAAACAATTCAAAATGGCGGAAAAATTTAATGACGGAAAATGACGTCATAGGGTCCAATCGAATTGTCTTGAGCCAAGGAATCAGAAGAACCAAGAATTTTGTTTCTGGGACTTACGGATCAGAAGTTATAACCAAAAACATAAGTGCAACTTTGGACTGTTGGTGGCGCTAGCGGGTTAGAGATAGAGACTCCAAATTTGCTGTGGGGACACATTGGACTGTCCTCTATCAGTGTGCCAAATTTCATAACTTTCCTATGTACGGTTCTATGGGCTGCCATAGACCGCAATGGCGGAAGAAGAACCAGAATAATAATTATTATAATAGGAAAACTAACAAATACAATAGGGTTCTACGCCCCTTCGGGGCTTGACCCCTAAATATAGCTGCAAGCAGCAATGCCGGGGTCAAGCCGAAAAGGGCACAAAAGGATTTAAAATTGAGATTGGATAAGCAGATTGAAGAACCTAGGTAAACCTAATTATTTTAGATGAAAAAACAAAAAAGTTATCAACAAAAATAATCTAAGTTCTTGTCTACTGCAATCGTCCTTCTGTTATTGACAATAATGGAACATTAACCCCCAGGGGTCCAAAAACGCGGGGACGCGTTTTGACGTGTTTTCTCCTTATCATAGCAGAATCAACTTAAAATACTCCATCATTAATAATCAAACACTTACGTGTTTGACATCATTTGAAACTCTGAAGGGTCCTCTTAAATTAGTGTACATTCACAATAACAACAGATCTTTGTGTTTTTGTCAAATAAAGAAAATAAACAGGGTGCTCATTCAGACATTTCTGTCTCCGCCAGCTGTCTCTCAAATCACGTTACAAAAATTAGTTGAAACTCCGCGAATACTCGTCACACAAACATAATACACATATCCAAAGAAAGCCTGAAATGTCTACTTTTAAACAAGCTAATTATTATCAAAAACAAATATTTCCTGTTTATATAATCTGCACTGAAGTAAAGAGAGTACCGTTTTTCCTGGCTCAGCTCATTATCTCTAATGCGGTCACGCCCACACGCTGTTGACATGGTAATGAAGAGACGAGCTGTTCAAACCAGCAAAGCGTAATGTTTGATAAGATTTAAAGACTTTAGCGCATGTTTGGATTATAAACTTTATACACACACGTGAGGAATATCTTCATTTATGTCTGGACATTGAGGAAGAGAAGCGTTAATCTTTAACGTTACCTAAGAAGAAGAACAATGGAAGGCGCAATGGAGGCGGATATATTCCTGAAGAAACTGTAAGTCATTTGTCTTCATTTATATTTGCTATCATGTAATATGTTATGGCTTGTGCAGTTCAGCCTACATAAGCAACCTCAACAGACTGCACGCCTCGGATTGAAAAACGTTCGCATTGTTTACAAACGAGTAACTTACGCGTGATCATGTAATGGCGGATTTCATTGTTTGCTGTACAGTGTTAGACACAGTTATTCACTTTCGTATCCTTCATGGCAACTTTGAGTAATGCTTCACTGCTGTGTCTTTTAAGTGTGTGCTGTAAGATTCCATGTTTACATGCTTATTTACAAACGAGTACGCGTGATCACGTAATGGCGGATTTCATTGTTACATGCTGTACAGTAGACACTTTCGTATCCTTCATGGCAACTTTGAGTAATGCTGCACTGGGGGGGTCTGCTGTAATATGATATTGTTTACATGCAACGCATTCCATACATTGCGTTTTACACGCGACACCGTTTCATTATGAGCTCCGCGTTGTTTGACTCGCCTTTTTTTTATTATAAATTTACCTTGGCCAGTCTATCTAGCTGTGTGAAAGATACCAATCACGTGACCAAATGGTGGCGCAGCGGTAGTGCGTTAGGCCGCCATGTGGTAGACCCGGGTTCGAAACCCGCCTAGGCCAAGTTTTTTTTATACAGTATATTGAGTTTAGGCGACCACCGTTACAAGTGCTATCATTTACCCATCAGTTATGTATGTAAGGGTATTTCTGTGGACAATTTATGCTAACAGCTGTTCATAACTCTCTTACAGGTCTGCATCCCTCTCATCAGTAAACTATGAAGTGGAAAAACATATTCACACTCTTTGGACATAAAGTTGTATGGTAACATGAGCCACATGAAGTTTACAGCTCTGTTGTTTATCAGTTTCTTATACAAGTTAAGTTTTTGAATAGGGTCCTACTGACCTTCATTTCTATTTTGATTATATTGTTAACTTCTTAATAAACCTCAAACAAACATGTTCATTTGTCCTCACATTCTTTACTGTAGTTCCCTCCTCCCTCATTATGCAGCTCATTATGCAGCTCATTATGCGAGCCCTTGTTTGCTAGCTGTCAATCAATCCTTCTCGCATACGGCCCCTCCAAACAAAAAGTGTCTTACAATTTCTAAATAAATATACTGGTTTATGTGAATAAGTAGGCAGGATGATTTTCACATCATTTTAAAGAAAAAACTCTAGGCTACTAGATTCAGTTTAGGAAAGTCTTGTTAAAACATGTTTAGTATGGGTTTTGTGGACTTATATCAGTGACTAAAAATTTTAGCTTTTTAAAAAACCACGCATAAACCTTTTTCTCTCAAAAATACAAACATGTACATACATGTAGCTCATATAATATTTAAGCCCAGTTTGTGCTGAACACAGTGGTATGAGACACTTGCCATTATTATGTTTTAAAGCAACTGAAAAAAGACCAAATGTAAGAGCATGTCAGAACCTCTGACAGTGTCCCAAAATGGTCGGACCCCAGAGGGTTAAGCACTGAAGGACATGTGAGTGGTGTTTGCAGTGGCAAAACATGGGTCACATTATGTTATAACAAGTTTAATTAGTCAAAAGAGACCATCGCCGTGTCTCTACGATGTTCTGATGCAGAGATATAGCTTTTGCAAAAACGGTTAATAAGGTATTCTCAATGGTTGCTAGGGAGTGAATTGGCAACCACCAGTGGTAATAGTCAAAGCCATGAAAGGAATAATCCATGATGACTCATGGTTTTAGATGTGTTGTTGCAGTAGTTTTAGGCAAAAATGCCATATTTCTCAGAACCATTAGGTGGCGCAATGACAAAATTGTGCATGCAACATCAGGTCAAGATTGTGTTACATCTAGCTACTTTTATGACTATACACTTTAGTTTAGTGAAGAAACAGTTGTATGACCATAGGACTGACTTGATATCAAAGATTTTGTTCAATTATAAGGCCATCTAGTGGTGCAAGCATATAATTTTTTTTGTGTGATCTCAGAATGTGCTCATGCATCAGCGTATCAAATCTGGTGAAAAAATCTCTTTTCGTTACGAAGTTACAACCATTTATGTGTAAAAAACACAAAATTTGAAGGTAATTTTTCGTTTTTTGCAATTTTCGGCCATTTCTGATGAAAATTTTAATATAACACCAATAGAACTTTTTGTTCAGAAGGTAAGGTTAGTTTCTTCCTATGGTGTTTTCGAGTCGATCGGAAAAACGTTCGCGGAGATATTCACGCGTGTTTTTTAAGCGCTATTTTGCTGCGCAGGGTTAATCGTAAGGCGAATTCTGGCATGTTTGGTATCGTTTGACTCGGCAACTATTCAGAACTCCAAAGAAGCAAGTCCCATGAAAATACGTCAATCGGAGCCAAAGTTATAGGTGTATAAAACATTTCTCTGGCCACTAGGTGGCGCTGCAACGAAACTATGCATGCACCCTCGGTTCCTGACTGGCATCTCAAGTACCAAGTGTCGTGTCAATAGGCCTAAGTTTGACGAAGATACAGCCTAAAATCTGTTTTTTTGCGCTCTACGTAAAATTCGTTAAGGCGGTATACGACAACGGATTGGTGTATCGAAATTCTTTTGATAACTTTTTGCCTTAAGTGTCTCAAGATGATACATACCAATTTTCGTGGCAATTGGACAAAAGCTCTAGGACGAGTTCGAAAAAGTAGGTTTTACGAATAATTCAAAATGGCGGAAAATTTTCATGTCAAAAAAAGACGCCATAGGGTCCAATCGAATCGTCTTGAGCCAATGAATAAGAGAAAGCAATAATTTTGTTTCTAGGGCTTACGGATCAGAAGTTATAAGCAAAAACATAAGTGCAACTTTGGACTGTTGGTGGCGCTAGCGGGTTAGACATAGAGACTCCAAATTTGCTGTGGGGACACATTGGACTGTCCTCTATCAGTGTGCCAAATTTCATAACTTTCCTACGTACGGTTCTATGGGCTGCCATAGACCGCAATGGCGGAAGAAGAAGAAGAAGAATAACTAATAATAATAATAAGAAAACTAACAAATACAATAGGGTTCTACGCCCCTTCGGGGCTTGACCCCTAATAATAATAATAATAATAATAATAAGAAAACTAACAATAACAATAGGGTTCTACGCCCCTTCGGGGCTTGACCCCTAAATATAGCTGCAAGCAGCGATACCGGGGTCAAGCCGAACATGGCAAAAAATGATTCATAAATGATGACTGCCATGATTTAACATCTAAGTTTGCATTAGTTTTATGAAAAAAAGCATTTTTTTCCTATCTTGAGACCACTAGGTGGCACTGTGCCAAAAGAATAGATGGTGCCTCAGGTCATAACTGTGATGACACATACCAAATTTAGTGTAAATACAATAAGGCGATACGGAGATATAGCCTTAAATGACTTGACCACTAGGGGGCACTGACCAAAAAATAAATTGTGACTCAGGTCTTGATTGTGATGACACCCACCAAATTTGGTGTAAATACAATAAAGAGATGCAGAGATATAGCCTTAAATAACTTGACCACTAGGGGGCACTGACCAAAAAATTAATTGTGACTCAGGTCTTGATTGTGATGACACCCACCAAATTTGGTGTAAATACGATAAAGAGAGGCAGAGATATAGCTTCAAATCTCTTGACCACTAGGGGGCACCGAAAAGTTTACAAGTCCTCCCAGAACATGTTGCTGATGAATCATACCAAGTTTCATAACAATACGCAATTGCGTTTCTGAAATACTTGAACTTAAAGAAAAAATTCAAAATGGCCGACACACAAAATGGCCGACCAAAAACCATTTGGTATCGTTTGACTCGGCATGCCTCACGAAATCTAACAAGACCAGTCTCATAATTTTACATTCAAATTTGCAGTAGTTATAAGCAAAAAAAGACATTTTTTATATCTCGTGACCAGTAGGGGGCAGTGTGACGAAATGGTGCATGCAATCTCAGGTCATCACTGTTATGACATATACCAAGTCTCATATTAATACGCAAAAGTTTTGCGAAGATACAGGCTCAAACACATTTTGGCGTGCTCGCCCTCGCATTCTTTGATGCGTGATACGACAACGGATAGGTCTACCGAAAAGCTTTTGATAACTTTTTGTCTAGAGTGTCTCTAGATGATGCGTACCAAAAATCAAGCCAGTCAAACAAGCGCTCTAGGAGGAGTTCGAAAAAGTAAGTGTTCAATATAATTAAAAATGGCCGACAGGAAGTAGGTTTGACTCTAACATATTTGGTGCAGTCGGACTCGGCACGAGCCAAGAAATCAATAGAGTGAAGTCTCATGTCAGTGTGGCAAATAAATCAAATTATATAAAGATTTTAAACAATTTATTTACATATCCTGACCACTAGGTGGCGCCGTCCTAAAGATTTATAGGTGCGCTCAGAACATGTCACTGATGAACCATGGCAAATTTCGTAGCGATACGCCATTCTGTTTGTGAAATACTGAACTTAATGAGAAAATTCAAAATGGCCGACACCCAAAATGGCCGACCGAAAACCGTTTGGTATCGTTTGACTCGGCATGCCTCAAGGAATCTAACAAGACCACCTTCATGATTTTAGACTCAAGTTTGAAGTAGTTAAAAGCGAAAATAAGCATTTTTTGAATCTCGTGACCACTAGGTGGCGCTGTGACGAAACGTTGCAGGCACCCTCAGGTCAAGACTGTAATGACATATACCAAGTTTCGTGTCGATACACCAAAGTGTTGCGAAGATACGGCCTCACGTCCGTTTTGGCGTGCTCGCCACCGTATATGTTGTCATGGTATACGAGAACGCATTAGTCTATCAAAAAGCTTTTGATAACTTTTTGTCAGGGGTGTCTCTAGATGCTAGATACCAAAGGACATGCAAATCGGACAAACGCTCTAGGAGGAGTTCGAAAAAGTAGGTTTTACGGAAAATTCAAAATGGCGGAAAGACGTGCATGACACAAATGACATCAATGTGTGCAATTGAATCATCATGAGCAAAGGATTCAGAGGAAACAAGAATTTAGTTTCTAGGACTCACGGGTCAGAAGTTATGAGCATGAACATAAGTGGATTTTTGGACTGTTGGTGGCGCTAGAGGGTTTGAGTCAGACACACCAAAGTTGCTATAGTAACTTCTGAGACTGTCCTCTACATGTGTGCCAAATTTCATAACTTTCCTACGTACGGTTCTATGGGCTGCCATTGACTTTTGGGTGGAAGAACGAGGAACAAGAATAACAATAATAAGAAAACTAACAATAACAATAGGTGTCTACGCCACTTCGTGGCTTGACCCCTAAATATAGCTGCAAGCAGCGATACCGGGGTCAAGCCAAACATGGCAAAAAATGATTCATACGTGATGACTGTCATGATTTAAGATCCAAGTTTGCATTAGTTTTATGTACAAAAAGCAATTTTTTTGTATCTTGAGACCACTAGGTGGCACTGTGCCGAAAGAATAGATGGTGCCTCAGGTCATGACTGTGATGACACATACCAAATTTAGTGTAAATACAATAAAGCAATACGGAGATATAGCCTTAAATGACTTGACCACTAGGGGGCACTGACCAAAAAATAAATTGTGACTCAGGTCTTGATTGTGATGACACCCACCAAATTTGGTGTAAATACGATAAAGAGATGCAGAGATATAGCTTCAAATCTCTTGACCACTAGGTGGCACCGGAAAGTTTACAAGTCCTCCCAGAACATGTTGCTGATGAACCATACCAAGTTTCATAACAATACGCAATTGCGTTTCTGAAATACTTGAACTTAAAGAAAAATTCAAAATGGCTGACACACAAAATGGCCGACCAAAAACCATTTGGTATCGTTTGACTCGCCATGCCTCACGAAATCTAACAAGACCAGTCTCATAATTTTACATTCAAATTTGCATTAGTTATAAGCAAAAATAGACATTTTTTATATCTCGTGACCAGTAGGGGGCAGTGTGACGAAATGGTGCATGCACCCTCAGGTCATCACTGTTATGACATATACCAAGTCTCATATTAATACGCAAAAGTTTTGCGAAGATACAGGCTCAAACACATTTTGGCGTGCTCGCCCTTGCATTCTTTGATGCGTTATACGACAACGGATAGGTCTACCAAAAATCTTTTAATAACTTTTTGTCTAGAGTGTATCTAGATGATGCATACCAAAAATCAAGCCAATCACACAAGCGCTCTAGGAGGAGTTTGAAAAAGTAGGTGTTCAATATAATTCAAAATGGCCGACAGGAAGTAGGTTTGACTCAGACACATTTGGTACAGTCGGACTCAGCATGAGCCAAGGGATCAATAGACTGAAGTTGTATGTCATAGTGGCAATTTAATCAAATGATATAAAGATTTTAAAAATTTTTTTACATATCCTGACCACTAGGTGGCGCCGTCCTAAAGATTTATAGGTGCGCTCAGAACATGTCACTGATGAACCATGCCAAATTTCGTAGCGATACGCCATTCTGTTTGTGAAATACAAAACTTAATGAGAAAATTCAAAATGGCCGACACCCAAAATGGCCGACCGAAAACCGTTTGGTATCGTTTGACTCGGCATGCCTCAAGGAATCTAACAAGACCACCTTCATGATTTTAGACTCAAGTTTGAAGTAGTTATAAGCGAAAATAGGCATTTTTCGAATCTCGTGAGCACTAGGTGGCGCTGTGACGAAACGTTGCAGGCACCCTCAGGTCATGACTGTTATGACATATACCAACTTTCGTGTCGATACAATAAAGTTTTGCGAAGATACGGCCTCACGTCCGTTTTGGCGTGCTCGCCGCCATATATGTTGTCAATTTATATGAGAACGCATTGGTCTATCAAAAAGCTTTTGATAACTTTTTGTCTTGGGTGTCTCTAGATGCTACATACCAAAGGACCTGCAAATCGGACAAACGGTCTAGGAGGAGTTCGAAAAAGTAGGTTTTACGAAAAATTCAAAATGGCGGAAAGATGTCCATGACACAAATGACATCAATGTCTGCATTTGAATCATCATGAGCCAAGGATTCAGAGGAAACAAGAATTTAGTTTCTAGGACTCACGGGTCAGAAGTTATGAGCATGAACATAAGTGGATTTTTGGACTGTTGGTGGCGCTAGAGGGTTTGAGTCAGACACACCAATGTTGCTATAGTAACTTCTAAGACCGTCCTCTACATGTGTGCCAAATTTCATAACTTTCCTATGTACGGTTCTATGGGCTGCCATTGACTTCAATGGCGGAAGAACAAGAAGAAGAATAATATATAATAATAATAATAATAAATATAGCTGCAAGCAGCGATACCGGGGTCAAGCCAAACATGGCAAAAAATGAATCATACGTGATGACTGTCATGATCTAAGATCTAAGTTTGCATTAGTTTTATGAAAAAAATAGTAATTTTCTTGTATCTTGAGACCACTAGGTGGCGCTTTGCCGAAACAATAGATGGTGCCTCAGGTCATGACTGTGATGACACATACCAAATTTAGTGTAACTACAATAAAGCGATACGGAGATATAGCCTTAAATGACTTGACCACTAGGGGACACTGACCAAACAATAAATTGTGACTCAGGTCTTGATTGTGATGACACCCACCAAATTTGGTGTAAATAAGATAAAGAGATGCAGAGATATAGCTTCAAATCTCTTGACCACTAGGGGGCGCCAAAAAGTTTACAAGTCCTCCCAGAACATGTTGCTGATGAACCATACCAAGTTTCATAACAATACGCAATTGCGTTTCTGAAATACTTGAACTTAAAGAAAAAATTCAAAATGGCTGACACACAAAATTGCCGACCAAAAACAATTTGGTATCGTTTGACTCGGCATGCCTAACGAAATCTAACAAGACCGGTCTCATAATTTTACATTCAAGTTTGCAGTAGTTATAAGCAAAAATAGACATTTTTTATATCTCGTGACCAGTAGGGGGCAGTGTGACGAAATGGTGCATGCACCCTCAGGTCATCACTGTTATGACATATACCAAGTCTCATATTAATACACAAAAGTTTTGCGAAGATACAGGCTCAAACACATTTTGGCGTGCTCGCCCTCGCATTCTTTGATGCGTTATACGACAACGGATAGGTCTACCGAAAAGCTTTTGATAACTTTTTGTCTAGAGTCTCTCTAGATGATGCATACCAAAAATCAAGCCAATCACACGAGCGCTCTAGGTGGAGTTTGAAAAAAAGGTGTTCAATATAATTCAAAATGGTCGACAGGAAGTAGGTTTGACTCAGACATACTTGGTACAGTTGGACTCAGCATGAGCCAAGGAATCAATAGAGTGAAGTCTTATGTCATAGTGGCAATTTAATCAAATTATATAAAGATTTTAAACAATTTATTTACATATCCTGACCACTAGGTGGCGCTGTCTTAAAGATTTATAGGTGTGCTCAGAACATGTCACTGATGAACCATGCCAAATTTCGTAGCGATACGCCATTCTGTTTGTGAAATGCTGAACTTAATGAGAAAATTCAAAATGGCCGACACCCAAAATGGCCGACCGAAAACCGTTTGGTATCGTTTGACTCGGCATGCCTCAAGGAATCTAACAAGACCACCTTCATGAATTTAGACTCAAGTTTGAAGTAGTTATAAGCGAAAATAGGCATTTTTCGAATCTCGTGACCACTAGGTGGCGCTGTGACGAAACGTGGCAGGCACCCTCAGGTCATGACTGTAATGACATATACCAAGTTTCGTGTCGATACAATGAAGTTTTACGAAGATACGGCCTGACGTCCGTTTTGGCGTGCTCGCCGCCTTGTATGTTGTCACTGTATACGAGAACGCATTGGTCTATCAAAAAGCTTTTGATAACTTTTTGTCTGGGGTGTCTCTAGATGCTACATACCAAAGGACATGCAAATCGGACGAACGCTGTAGGAGGAGTTCGAAAAAGTAGGTTTTACGGAAAATTCAAAATGGCGGAAAGATTTGCATGACACAAATGGCATCAGTGTGTGCATTTGAATCATCATGAGCAAAGGATTCAGAGGAAACAAGAATTTAGTTTCTAGGACTCACGGGTCAGAAGTTATGAGCATGAACATAAGTGGATTTTTGGACTGTTGGTGGCGCTAGAGGGTTTGAGTCAGACACACCAATGTTGCTATAGTAACTTCTGAGACTGTCCTCTACATGTGTGCCAAATTTCATAACTTTCCTATGTACGGTTCTATGGGCTGCCATTGACTTTCGGCGGAAGAACGAGGAAGATAAATAATAATAATAATAAGAAAACTAACAATAACAATAGGGTTCTACGCCCCTTCGGGGCTTGACCCCTAATAATAATAAGAAAACTAACAATAACAATAGGGTTCTACGCCCCTTCGGGGCTTGACCCCTAAATATAGCTGCAAGCAGCGATACCGGGGTCAAGCCAAACATGGCAAAAAATGATTCATACGTGATGACTGTCATGATTTAAGATCTAAGTTTGCATTAGTTTTATGAATTTTTTCGTATCTTGAGACCACTAGGTGGCGCTGTGCCGAAACAATAGATGGTGCCTCAGGTCATGACTGTGATGACACCCACCAAATTTGGTGTAAATACAATAAAGAGATGCAGAGATATAGCCTTAAATGACTTGACCACTAGGGGGCACTGACCAAAAAATAAATTGTGACTCAGGTCTTGATTGTGATGACACCCACCAAATTTGGTGTTAATACGACAAAGAGATGCAGAGATATAGCTTCAAATGTCTTGACCACTAGGGGGCACCGGAAAGTTTACAAGTCCTCCTAGAACACGTTGCTGATGAACCATACCAAGTTTCATAACAATACGCAATTGCGTTTCTGAAATACTTGAACTTAAAGAAAAATTCAAAATGGCCGACACACAAAATGGCCGACCAAAAACCATTTGGTATCGTTTGACTCACCATGCCTCACGAAATCTAACAAGACCTGTCTCATAATTTTACATTCAAATTTGCAGTAGTTATAAGCAAAAATAGACATTTTTATATCTCGTGACCAGTAGGGGGCAGTGTGACGAAATGGTGCATGCACCCTCAAGTCATCACTGTTATGACATATACCAAGTCTCATATCAATACGCAAAAGTTTTGCGAAGATACAGGCACAAACACATTTTGGCGTGCTCGCCCTCGCATTCTTTGATGCGTTATACGACAACGGATAGGTCTACCGAAAATCTTTTAATAACTTTTTGTCTAGAGTGTCTCTACATGATGCATACCAAAAATCAAGCCAATCACACGAGCGCTCTAGGAGGAGTTCGAAAAAGTAGGTGTTCAATATAATTCAAAATGGCCGACAGGAAGTAGGTTTGACTCAGACATATTTGGTACAGTCGGACTCAGCATGAGCCAAGGGATCAATAGACTGAAGTTGTATGTCATACTGGCAATTTAATCAAATGACATAAAGATTTAAAAAATTTTTTTACATATCCTGACCACTAGGTGGCGCCGTCCTAAAGATTTATAGGTGCGCTCAGAACATGTCACTGATGAACCATGCCAAATTTCGTAGCGATACGCCATTCTGTTTGTGAAATACTAAACTTAAGAGAAAATGCAAAATGGCCGACACCCAAAATGGCCGACCGAAAACCGTTTGGTATCGTTTGACTCGGCATGCCTCAAGGAATCTAACAAGACCACCTTCATGATTTTAGACTCAAATTTGAAGTAGTTATAAGCGAAAATAGGCATTTTTCGAATCTCGTGACCACTAGGTGGCGCTGTGACGAAACGTTGCAGGCACCCTCAGGTCATGACTGTTATGACATATACCAACTTTCGTGTCGATACAATAAAGTTTTGCGAAGATAAGGCCTCACGTCCGTTTTGGCGTGCTCGCTGCCATATATGTTGTCAATTTATATGAGAACGCAATGGTCTATCAAAAAGCTTTTGATAACTTTTTGTCTTGGGTGTCTCTAGATGCTACATACCAAAGGACATGCAAATCGGACAAACGGTCTAAAAGGAGTTCGAAAAAGTAGGTTTTACGAAAAATTCAAAATGGCGGAAAGATGTGCATGACACAAATGACATCAATGTGTGCATTTGAATCATCATGAGCCAAGGATTCAGAGGAAACAAGAATTTAGTTTCTAGGACTCACTGGTCAGAAGTTATGAGCATGAACATAAGTGGATTTTTGGACTGTTGGTGGCGCTAGAGGGTTTGAGTCAGACACACCAATGTTGCTACAGTAACTTCTGAGACCGTCCTCTACATGTGTGCCAAATTTCATAACTTTCCTATGTACGGTTCTATGGGCTGCCATTGACTTCAATGGCGGAAGAACAAGAAGAAGAATAATATATAATAATAATAATAATAATAATAATAAGAAAACTAACAATAACAATAGGGTTCTACGCCCCTTCGGGGCTTGACCCCTAAAAATATAGCTGCAAGCAGCGATACCGGGGTCAAGCCAAACATGGCAAAAAATGATTCATACGTGATGACTGTCATAATTTAAGATCTAAGTTTGCATTAGTTTTATGAAAAAATAACAATTTTTGTGTATCTTGAGACCACTAGGTGGTGCTGTGCCGAAACAATAGATGGTGCCTCAGGTCATGACTGTGATGACACATACCAAATTTAGTGTAAATACGATAAAGCGATACGGAGATATAGCCTTAAATGACTTGACCACTAGGGGGCACTGACCAAACAATAAATTGTGACTCAGGTCTTGATTGTGATGACACCCACCAAATTAGGTGTAAATACGATAAAGAGATGCAGAGATATAGCTTCAAATCTCTTGACCACTAGGGGGCGCCGAAAAGTTTACAAGTCCTCCCAGAACATGTTGCTGATGAACCATACCAAGTTTCATAACAATACGCAATTGCGTTTCTGAAATACTTGAACTTAAAGAAAAAATTCAAAATGGCCGACACACAAAATGGCCGACCAAAAACCATTTGGTATCGTTTGACACACGAAATCTAACAAGACCAGTCTCATAATTTTACATTCAGGTTTGCAGTAGTTATAAGCAAAATAGAATTTTTTAATATCTCGTGACCAGTAGGGGGCAGTGTGACGAAATGGTGCATGCACCCTCAGGTCATCACTGTTATGACATATACCAAGTCTCATATTAATACGCAAAAGTTTTGCGAAGATACAGGCTCAAACACATTTTAGCGTGCTCGCCCTCGCATTCTTTGATGCGTTATACGACAACGGATAGGTCTACGGAAAAGCTTTTGATAACTTTTTGTCTAGAGTGTCTCTAGATGATGCATACCAAAAATCAAGCCAATCACACGAGCGCTCTAGGAGGAGTTCGAAAAAGTAGGTGTTCAATATAATTCAAAATGGCCGACAGGAAGTAGGTTTGACTCAGACATATTTGGTACAGTCGGACTCAGCATGAGCCAAGGAATCAATAGAGTGAAGTCTTATGTCATAGTGGCAATTTAATCAAATGATACAAAGATTTTAAACAATTTATTTACATATCCTGACCACTAGGTGGCGCCGTCCTAAATATTTAGAGGTGCGCTCAGAACATGTCACTGATGAACCATGCCAAATTTCGTAGCGATACGCCATTCTGTTTGTGAAATACTGAACTTAATGAGAAAATTCAAAATGGCCGACACCCAAAATGGCCGACCGAAAACCGTTTGGTATCGTTTGACTCGGCATGCCTCAAGGAATCTAACAAGACCACCTTCATGATTTTAGACTCAAGTTTGAAGTAGTTATAAGCGAAAATAGGCATTTTTCGAATCTCGTGACCACTAGGTGGCGCTGTGACGAAACGTTGCAGGCACCCTCAGGTCATGACTGTTATGACATATACCAAGTTTCGTGTTGATACAAGAAAGTTTTGCGAAGATACGGCCTCACGTCCGTTTTGGCGTGCTCGCTGCCATATATGTTGTCAATTTATATGAGAACGCATTGGTCTATCAAAAAGCTTTTGATAACTTTTTGTCTTGGGTGTCTCTAGATGCTACATACCAAAGGACATGCAAATCGGACAAAAGGTCTAGGAGGAGTTCGAAAAAGTAGGTTTTACGAAAAATTCAAAATGGCGGACAGATGTGCATGACACACATGACATCAATGTGTGCATTTTAATCATCATGAGCCAAGGATTCAGAGGAAACAAGAATTTAGTTTCTAGGACTCATGGGTCAGAAGTTATGAGCATGAACATAAGTGGATTTTTGGACTGTTGGTGGCGCTAGAGGGTTTGAGTCAGACACACCAATGTTGCTATAGTAACTTCTGAGACTGTCCTCTACATGTGTGCCAAATTTCATAACTTTCCTACGTACGGTTCTATGGGCTGCCATTGACTTTCGGCGGAAGAACGAGGAAGAAAAATAATAATAAGAAAACTAACAATAACAATAGGGTTCTACGCCCCTTCGGGGCTTGACCCCTAAATATAGCTGCAAGCAGCGATACCGGGGTCAAGCCAAACATGGCAAAAAATGATTCATACGTGATGACTGTCATGATTTAAGATCTAAGTTTGCATTAGTTTTATGAAAAAAATAGCAATTTTTTGTATCTTGAGACCACTAGGTGGCGGGGTGCAGAAACAATAGATGGTGCCTCATGTCATGACTGTGATGACACATACCAAATTTAGTGTAAATACGATAAAGCAATACAGAGATATAGCCTTAAATGACTTGACCACTAGGGGGCACTAACCAAACAATAAATTGTGACTCAGGTCTTGATTGTGATGACACCCACCAAATTTGGTGTAAATACAATAAAGAGATGCAGAGATATAGCCTTAAATGACTTGACCACTAGGGGGCACTAACCAAACAATAAATTGTGACTCAGGTCTTGATTGTGATGACACCCACCAAATTTGGTGTAAATACGATAAAGAGATGCAGAGATATAGCTTCAAATCTCTTGACCACTAGGGGGCACCGAAAAGTTTACAAGTCCTCCCAGAACATGTAGGTAATGAACCATACCAAGTTTCATAACAATACACAGTTGCGTTTCTGAAATACTTGAACTTAAAGAAAAATTCAAAATGGCCGACACACAAAATGGCCGACCAAAAACCATTTGGTATCGTTTGACTCGCCATGCCTCACGAAATCTAACAAGACCAGTCTCATAATTTTCCATTCAAATTTGCAGTAGTTATAAGCAAAAATAGACATTTTTATATCTCGTGACCAGTAGGGGCCAGTGTGACGAAATGGTGCATGCACCCTCAGGTCATCACTGTTATGACATATACCAAGTCTCATATTAATACGCAAAAGTTTTGCGAAGATACAGGCTCAAACACATTTTGGCGTGCTCGCCCTCGCATTCTTTGATGCGTTATACGACAACGGATAGGTCTACCGAAAATCTTTTGATAACTTTTTGCCTAGAGTGTCTCTAGATGATGCATACCAAAAATCAAGCCAATCACACGAGCGCTCTAGGAGGAGTTCAAAAAAGTAGGTGTTCAATATAATTCAAAATGGCCGACAGGAAGTAGGTTTGACTCAGACATATTTGATACCGTCGGACTCAGCATGAGCCAAGGAACCAATAGAGTGAAGTCTTATGTCATAGTGGCAATTTAATCAAATGATATAAAGATTTTAAACAATTTATTTACATATCCTGACCACTAGGTGGCGCCGTCCTAAAGATTTATAGGTGCGCTCAGAACATGTCACTGATGAACCATGCCAAATTTCGTAGCGATACACCATTCGGTTTGTGAAATACTGAACTTAATGAGAAAATTCAAAATGGCCGACACTCAAAATGGCCGACCGAAAACGGTTTGGTATCGTTTGACTCGGCATGCCTCAAGGAATCTATAAAGACCTCCTTCATGATTTTAGACTCAAGTTTGAAGTAGTTATAAGCGAAAATAGGCTTTTTTCGAATCTCGTGACCACTAGGTGGCGCTGTGACGAAACGTTGCAGGCACCCTCAGGTCATGACTGTTATGACATATACCAAGTTTCGTGTTGATACACAAAAGTTTTGCAAAGATACGGCCTCACGTCCGTTTTGGCGTGCTCGCCGCCGTATATGTTGTCACTGTATACGAGAACGCATTGGTCTATCAAAAAGCTTTTGATAACTTTTTGTCTTGGGTGTCTCTAGATGCTACATACCAAAGGACATGCAAATCGGACAAACGGTCTAGGAGGAGTTCGAAAGAGTAGGTTTTACGAAAAATTCAAAATGGCGGAAAGATGTGCATGACACAAATGACATCAATGTGTGCAATTGAATCATCATGAGCAAAGGATTCAGAGGAAACAAGAATTTAGTTTCTAGGTCTCACGGGTCAGAAGTTGTGAGCATGAACATTAGTGGATTTTTGGACTGTTGGTGGCGCTAGAGGGTTTGAGTCAGACACACCAATGTTGCTATAGTAACTTCTGAGACTGTCCTCTACATGTGTGCCAAATTTCATAACTTTCCTATGTACGGTTCTATGGGCTGCCATTGAATTTCGGCGGAAGAACGAGGAAGAAAAATAATAATAATAAGAAAACTAACAATAACAATAGGGTTCTACGCCCCTTCGGGGCTTGACCCCTAATAAGAAAACTAACAATAACAATAGGGTTCTACGCCCCTTCGGGGCTTGACCCCTAAATATAGCTGCAAGCAGCGATACCGGGGTCAAGCCAAACATGGCAAAAAATTATTCATACGTGATGACTGTCATGATTTAAGATCTAAGTTTGCATTAGTTTTAGGAAAAAAATAGCAATTTTTTTGTATCTTGAGACCACTAGGTGGCGCTCTGTCGAAACAATAGATGGTGCCTCAGGTCATGACTGTGATGACACATACCAAATTTAGTGTAAATACGATAAAGCGATACGGAGATATAGCCTTAAATACCTTGACCACTAGGGGGCTCTGACCAAACAATAAATTGTGACTCAGGTCTTGATTGTGATGACACCCACCAAATTTGGTGTAAATATGATAAAGAGATGCAGAGATATAGCTTCAAATCTCTTGACCACTAGAGGGCGCCGAAAAGTTTACAAGTCCTCCCAGAACATGTTGCTGATGAACCATACCAAGTTTCATAACAATACGCAATTGCGTTTCTGAAATACTTGAACTTAAAGAAAAAATTCAAAATGGCCGACACACAAAATGGCCGACCAAAAACCATTTGGTATCGTTTGACTCGGCATGCCTCACGAACTCTAACAAGACCGCTCTCATAATTTTACATTCAAGTTTGCAGTAGTTATAAGCAAAAATAGACATTTTTTATATCTTGTGACCAGTAGGGGGCAGTGTGACGAAACGGTGCATGCACCCTCAGGTCATCACTGTTATGACATATACCAAGTCTCATATTAATACGCAAAAGTTTTGCGAAGATACAGGCTCAAAGACATTTTGGCGTGCTCGCCCTCGCATTCTTTGATGCGTTATACGACAACGGATAGGTCTACCGAAAAGCTTTTGATAACTTTTTGTCTAGAGTGTCTCTAGATGATGCATACCAAAATTCAAGCCAATCACACGAGCGCTCTAGGAGGAGTTCGAAAAAGTAGGTGTTCAATATAATTCAAAATGGCCGACAGGAAGTAGGTTTGACTCAGACATATTTGGTACAGTCAGACTCAGCATGAGCCAAGGAATCAATAGAGTGAAGACTTATGTCATAGTGGCAATTTAGTCAAAAGATATAAAGATTTTAAACAATTTATTTACATATCCTGACCACTAGGTGGCGCCGTCCTAAAGATTTATAGGTGCGCTCAGAACATGTCACCGATGAACCATGCCAAATTTCGTAGCGATACGCCATTCGGTTTGTGAAATACTGAACTTAATGAGAAAATTCAAAATGGCCGACACCCAAAATGGCCGACCGAAAACGGTTTGGTATCGTTTGACTCGGCATGCCTCAAGGAATCTAACAAGACCTCCTTCATGATTTTAGACTCAAGTTTGAAGTATTTATAAGCGAAAATAGGCATTTTTCGAATCTCGTGACCACTAGGTGGCGCTGTGACGAAACGTTGCAGGCACCCTCAGGTCATGACTGTTATGACATATGCCAAGTTTCGTGTCGATACACAAAAGTTTTGCGAAGATACGGCCTCACGTCCGTTTTGGCGTGCTCGCCGCCATATATGTTGTCAATTTATACGAGAACGCAATGGTCTATCAAAAAGCTTTTGATAACTTTTTGTCTTGGGTGTCTCTAGATGCTACATACCAAAGGACCTGCAAATCGGACAAACGGTCTAGTAGGAGTTCGAAAAAGTAGGTTTTACGGAAAATTCAAAATGGCGGAAAGATGTGTATGACACAAATGACATCAATGTGTGCAATTGAATCATCATGAGCCAAGGATTCAGAGGAAACAAGAATTTAGTTTCTAGGACTCACGGGTCAGAAGTTGTGAGCATGAACATAAGTGGATTTTTGGACTGTTGGTGGCGCTAGAGGGTTTGAGTCAGACACACCAATGTTGCTATAGTAACTTCTGAGACTGTCCTCTACATGTGTGCCAAATTTCATAACTTTCCTATGTACGGTTCTATGGGCTGCCATTGAATTTCGGCGGAAGAACGAGGAAGAAAAATAATAATAAATATAGCTGCAAGCAGCGATACCGGGGTCAAGCCAAACATGGCAAAAATTATTCATACGTGATGACTGTCATGATTTAAGATCTAAGTTTGCATTAGTTTTATGAAAAAAAACAATTTTTCGTATCTTGAGACCACTAGGTGGCACTGTGCCGAAAGAATAGATGGTGCCTCAGGTCATGACTGTGATGACACATACCAAATTTAGTGTAAATACAATAAAGCAATACGGAGATATTGCCTTAAATTACTTGACCACTAGGGGGCACTGACCAAAAAATAAATTTTGACTCAGGTCTTGATTGTGATGACACCCACCAAATTTGGTGTAAATACAATAAAGAGATGCAGAGATATAGCCTTAAATGACTTGACCACTAGGAGGCACTGACCAAACAATAAATTGTGACTCAGGTCTTGATTGTGATGACACCCACCAAATTTGGTGTAAATACGATAAAGAGATGGAGAGATATAGCTTCAAATCTCTTGACCACAAGGGGGCGCCAAAAAGTTTACAAGTCCTCCCAGAACATGTTGCTGATGAACCATACCAAGTTTCATAACAATACGCAATTACGTTTCTGAAATACTTGAACTTAAAGAAAAAATTCAAAATGGCCGACACACAAAATGGCCGACCAAAAACCATTTGGTATCGTTTGACTCAGCATGCTTCACAAAATCTAACAAGACTAGTCTCATAATTTTACATTCAAGTTTGCAGTAGTTATAAGCAAAAATAGACATATTTTATATCTCGTGACCAGTAGGGGGCAGTGTGACGAAATGGTGCATGCACCCTCAGGTCATCACTATTATGACATATACCAAGTCTCATATTAATACGCAAAAGTATTGCGAAGATACAGGCTCAAACACATTTTGGTGTGCTCGCCCTCGCATTCTTTGATGCGTTATACGACAACCGATAGGTCTACCGAAAAGCTTTTGATAACTTTTTGTCTAGAGTGTCTCTAGATGATGCATACCAAAAATCAAGCCAATCACACGAGCACTCTAGGAGGAGTTCGAAAAAGTAGGTGTTCAATATAATTCAAAATGGCCGACAGGAAGTAGGTTTGACTCAGACATATTTGGTACAGTCTGACTCAGCATGAGCCAAGGAATCAATAGAGTGAAGTCTTATGTCATAGTGGCAATTTAATCAAATGATATAAAGATTTGAAACAATTTCTTTACATATCCTGACCACTAGGTGGCGCTGTTCTAAAGATTTATAGGTGCGCTCAGAACTTGTCACTGATGAACCATGCCAAATTTCGTAGCGATATGTCATTCTGTTTGTGAAATACTGAACTTAATGAGAAAATTCAAAATGGCCGACACCCAAAATGGCCGACCGAAAACCGTTTGGCATCGTTTGACTCGGCATGCCTCAAGGAATCCAACATGACCACCTTCATGATTTTAGACTCAAGTTTGAAGTAGTTATAAGCGAAAATAGGCATTTTTCGAATCTCGTGACCACTAGGTGGCGCTGTGACGAAACGTTGCAGGCACCCTCAGGTCATGACTGTAATGACATATACCAAGTTTCGTGTCGATACAATAAAGTTTTGCGAAGATACGGCCTTACGTCCATTTTGGCGTGCTCGCCGCCTTGTATGTTGTCACTGTATACGAGAACGCATTGGTCTATCAAAAAGCTTTTGATAACTTTTTGTCTGGGGTGTCTCTAGATGCTACATACCAAAGGACATGCAAATCGGACGAACGCTCTAGGAGGAGTTCGAAAAAGTAGGTTTTACGGAAAATTCAAAATGGCGGAAAGATTTGCATGACAAAAATGTCATCAATGTGTGCATTTGAATCATCATGAGCAAAGGATTCAGAGGAAACAAGAATTTAGTTTCTAGGACTCACGGGTCAGAAGTTATGAGCATGAACATAAGTGGATTTTTGGACTGTTGGTGGCGCTAGAGGGTTTGAGTCAGACACACCAATGTTGCTATAGTAACTTCTGAGACTGTCCTCTACATGTGTGCCAAATTTCATAACTTTCCTACGTACGGTTCTATGGGCTGCCATTGACTTCAATGGCGGAAGAGGAAACATAATAATAATAATAATAATAATAATAAGAAAACTAACAATAACAATAGGGTTCTACGCCCCTTCGGGGCTTGACCCCTAATAAGAAAACTAACAATAACAATAGGGTTCTACGCCCCTTCGGGGCTTGACCCCTAAATATAGCTGCAAGCAGCGATACCGGGGTCAAGCCAAACATGGCAAAAAATGATTCATACATGATGACTGTCATGATTTAAGATCTAAGTTTGCATTAGTTTTATGAAAAAAATAGCAATTTTTTCGTATCTTGAGACCACTAGGTGGCGCTGTGCCGAAACAATAGATGGTGCTTCAGGTCATGACTGTGATGACACATACCAAATTTAGTGTAAATATGATAAAGCGATACAGAGATATAG
Source organism: Misgurnus anguillicaudatus (assembly GCF_027580225.2). Lineage (NCBI taxonomy): Eukaryota > Metazoa > Chordata > Actinopteri > Cypriniformes > Cobitidae > Misgurnus > Misgurnus anguillicaudatus. The sequence goes on along the minus strand of NC_073338.2, from coordinate 39,423,716 downwards.
CCTTAAAAACTTGACCACTAGAGGGCACTGACCAAACAATAAATTGTGACTCAGGTCTTGATTGTGATGACACCCACCAAATTTGGTGTATATACGATAAAGAGATGCAGAGATATAGCTTCAAATTTCTTGACCACTAGGGGGCGCCGAAAAGTTTACAAGCCCTCTCAGAACATGTTGCTGATGAACCATACCTAGTTTCATAACAATACGCAATTGCGTTTATGAAATACTTGAACTTAAAGAAAAAATTCAAAATGGCCGACACACAAAATGGCCGACCAAAAACCATTTGGTATCGTTTGACTCGGCATGCCTCACGAAAACTAACAAGACCAGTCTCATAATTTTACATTCAAGTTTGGAGTAGTTATAAGCAAAAATAGACATTTTTTATATCTCGTGACCAGTAGGGGGCAGTGTGACGAAATGGTGCATACACCCTCAAGTCATCACTGTTATGACATATACCAAATCTCATATTAATACGCAAATGTTTTGCGAAGATACAGGCTCAAACACATTTTGGCGTGCTCGCCCTCGCATTCTTTGATGCGTTATACGACAACGGATAGGTCTACCAAAAAGCTTTTGATAACTTTTTGTCTAGAGTGTCTCTAGATGATGCATACCAAAAATCAAGCCAATCACACGAGCGCTCTAGGAGGAGTTCGAAAAAGTAGGTGTTCAATATAATTCAAAATGGCCGACAGGAAGTAGGTTTGACTCGGACATATTTGGTACAGTCAGACTCAACATGAGCCAAGGAATCAATAGAGTGAAGTCTTATGTCAGTGTGGCAATTTAATCAAATGATATAAAGATTTTAAACAATTTATTTACATATCCTGACCACTAGGTGGCGCCGTCCTAAAGATTTATAGGTGCGCTCAGAACATGTCACTGATGAACCATGACAAATTTCGTAGCGATACGCCAATCTGTTTGTGAAATACTGAACTTAATGAGAAAATTCAAAATGGCCGACACCCAAAATGGTCGACCGAAAACCGTTTGGTATCGTTTGACTTGGCATGCCTCAAGGAATCTAACAAGACCACCTTCATGATTTTAGACTCAAGTTTTAAGTAGTTATAAGCGAAAATAGGCATTTTTCGAATCTCGTGACCACTAGGTGGCGCTGTGACGAAACGTTGCAGGCACCCTCAGGTCATGACTGTAATGACATATACCAAGTTTCATGTCGATACAATAAAGTTTTGCGAAGATACGGCCTCACGTCTGTTTTGGCGTGCTCGCCGCCTTGTATGTTGTCACTGTATACGAGAACGCATTGGTCTATCAAAAAGCTTTTGATAACTTTTTGTCTTGGATGTCTCTAGATGCTACATACCAAAGGACATGCAAATCGGACAAACGGTCTAGGAGGAGTTCGAAAAAGTAGGTTTTACGAAAATTCAAAATGGCGGAAAGATGTGCATGACACAAATGACATCAATGTGTGCATTTGAATCATCATGAGGCAAGGATTCAGAGGAAACAAGAATTTAGTTTCTAGGACTCACGGGTCAGAAGTTATGAGCATGAACATAATTGGATTTTTGGACTGTTGGTGGCGCTAGAGGGTTTGGGTCAGACACACCAATTTTGCTATAGTAACTTCTGAGACTGTCCTCTACATGTGTGCCAAATTTCATAACTTTCCTATGTACGGTTCTATGGGCTGCCATTGACTTTCGGCGGAAGAACGAGGAAGATAAATAATAATAATAAATATAGCTGCAAGCAGCGATACCGGGGTCAAGCCAAACATGGCAAAAAATGATTCATACCTGATGACTGTCATGATTTAAGATCTAAGTATGCATTAGTTTTACGAAAAAATAGCTATTTTTTTGTAACTTGAGACCACTAGGTGGCACTGTGCCGAAACAATAGATGGTGCCTCAGGCCATGACTGTGATGACACATACCAAATTTAGTATAAATACAATAAAGCGATACGGAGATATAGCCTTAAATGACTTGACCACTAGGGGGCACTGACCAAACAATAAATTGTGACTCAGGTCTTGATTGTGATGACACCCACCAAATTTGGTGTAAATACAATAAAGAGATGCAGAGATATAGCCTTAAATGACTTGACCACTAGGGGGCACTGACCAAAAAATAAATTGTGACTCAGGTCTTGATTGTGATGACACCCACCAAATTTGGTGTAAATACAATAAAGAGATGCAGAGATATAGCCTTAAATGACTTGACCACTAGGGGGCACTGACCAAAAAATAAATTGTGACTCAGGTCTTGATTGTGATGACACCCACCAAATTTGGTGTAAATACGATAAAGAGATGCAGAGATATAGCTTCAAATCTCTTGACCACTAGGGGGCACCGGAAAGTTTACAAGTCCTCCCAGAACATGTTGCTGATGAACCATACCAAGTTTCATAACAATACGCAATTGCGTTTCTGAAATACTTGAACTTAAGAAAAATTCAAAATGGCCGACACACAAAATGGCCGACCAAAAACCATTTGGTATCGTTTGACTCGCCATGCCTTACGAAATCTAACAAGACCAGTCTCATAATTTTACATTCAAATTTGTAGTAGTTATAAGCAAAAATAGACATTTTTTATATCTCGTGACCAGTAGGGGGCAGTGTGACGAAATGGTGCATGCACCCTCAGGTCATCACTGTTATGACATATACCAAGTCTCATATTAATACGCAAAAGTTTTGCGAAGATACAGGCTCAAACACATTTTGGCGTGCTCCCCCTCGCATTCTTTGATGCGTTATACGACAATGGATAGGTCTACCGAAAAGCTTTTGATAACTTTTTGTCTGGAGTGTCTCTAGATGATGCCTACCAAAAATCAAGCCAATCAAACGAGCGCTCTAGGAGGAGTTCGAAAAAGTAGGTGTTCAATATAATTCAAAATGGCCGACAGGAAGTAGGTTTGACTCAGACATATTTGGTACAGTCGGACTCAGCACGAGCCAAGGAATCAATAGAGTGAAGTCTCATGTCAGTGTGGCAATTTAATCAAATGAAATAAAGATTTTAAACAATTTCTTTACATATCCTGACCACTAGGTGGCGCCGTCCTAAAGATTTATATGTGCGCTCAGAACATGTCTCTGATGAACCATGCCAAATTTCGTAGCGATACGCCATTCTGTTTGTGAAATACTGAACTTAATGGGAAAATTCAAAATGGCCGACACCCAAAATGGCCGACCGAAAACCGTTTGGTATCGTTTGACTCGGCATGCCTCAAGGAATCTAACAAGACCAACTTCATGATTTTAGACTCAAGTTTGAAGTAGTTATGAGCAAAAATAGGCATTTTTTGAATCTCGTGACCACTAGGTGGCGCTGTGACGAAATGTTGCAGGCACCCTCAGGTCATGACTGTAATGACATATACCAAGTTTCGTGTCGATACACCAAAGTGTTGCGAAGATACGGCCTCACGTCCGTTTTGGCGTGCTCGCCGCCGTATATGTTGTCACGGTATACGAGAACGCATTGGTCTATCAAAAAGCTTTTGATAACTTTTTGTCAGGGGTGTCTCTAGATGCTAGATACCAAAGGACATGCAAATCGGACAAACGCTCTAGGAGGAGTTCGAAAAAGTAGGTTTTACGGAAAATTCAAAATGGCGGAAAGATGTGCATGACACAAATGACATCAATGTGTGCATTTGAATCATCATGAGCCAAGGATTCAGAGGAAACAAGAATTTAGTTTCTAGGACTGATGGGTCAGAAGTTATGAGCATGAACATAAGTGGATTTTTGGACTGTTGGTGGCGCTAGAGGGTTTGAGTCAGACACACCAAATTTGCTATAGTAACTTCTAAGACTGTCCTGTACATGTGTGCCAAATTTCATAACTTTCCTATGTACGGTTCTATGGGCTGCCATTGACTTCAATGGCGGAAGAGGAAGAATAATAATAATAATAATAATAAGAAGAAAACTAACAATAACAATAGGGTTCTACGCCCCTTCGGGGCTTGACCCCTAAATATAGCTGCAAGCAGCGATACCGGGGTCAAGCCAAACATGGCAAAAAATGATTAATACGTGATTGACTGTCATGATTTAAGATCTAAGTTTGCATTAGTTTTATGAAAAAAAAAATTTTTTCGTATCTTGAGACCACTAGGTGGCACTGTGCCGAAAGAATAGATGGTGCCTCAGGTCATTGACTGTGATGACACATACCAAATTTAGTGTAAATACAATAAAGCGATACGGAGATATAGCCTTAAATGACTTGACCACTAGGGGGCACTGACCAAAAAATAAATTGTGACTCAGGTCTTGATTGTGATGACACCCACCAAATTTGGTGTAAATACAATAAAGAGATGCAGAGATATAGCTTCAAATCTCTTGACCACTAGGGGGCACCGGAAAGTTTACAAGTCCTCCCAGAACATGTTGCTGATGAACCATACCAAGTTTCATAATAATACGCAATTGCGTTTCTGAAATACTTGAACTTAAAGAAAAATTCAAAATGGCCGACACACAAAATGGCCGACCAAAAACCATTTGGTATCGTTTGACTCGGCATGCCTCACGAAATCTAACAAGACCAGTCTCATAATTTTACATTCAAATTTGCAGTAGTTATAAGCAAAAATAGACATTTTTTATATCTCGTGGCCAGTAGGGGGCAGTGTGGCGAAATGGTGCATGCACCCTCAGGTCATCACTGTTATGACATATACCAAGTCTCATATTAATATGCAAAAGTTTTGCGAAGATACAGGCTCAAACACATTTTGGCGTGCGCGCCCTCGCATTCTTTGATAAGTTATACAACAACGGATAGGTCTAACGAAAATCTTTTGATAACTTTTTGTCTTGAGTGTCTCTAGATGATGCATACCAAAAATCAAGCCAATCACACAAGCGCTCTAGGAGGAGTTCGAAAAAGTAGGTGTTCAATATAATTCAAAATGGCCGACAGGAAGTAGGTTTGACTCAGACATATTTTATACAGTCGGACTCAGCATGAGCCAAGGAATCAATAGAGTGAAGTCTTATGTCATAGTGGCAATTTAATCAAATGAAATAAAGATTTTAAACAATTTATTTACATATCCTGACCACTAGGTGGCGCCGTCCTAAAGATTTATAGGTGCGCTCAGAACATGTCACTGATGAACCATGCCAAATTTCGTAGCGATACGCCATTCTGTTTGTGAAATACTGAACTTAATGAGAAAATTCAAAATGGCCGACACCCAAAATGGCCGACTGAAAACCGTTTGGTATCGTTTGACTCGGCATGCCTCAAGGAATCTAACAAGACCACCTTCATGATTTTAGACTCAAGTTTGAAGTAGTTATAAGCGAAAATAGGCATTTTTCGAATCTCGTGACCACTAGGTGGCGCTGTGACGAAACGTTGCAGGCACCCTCAGGTCATGACTGTAATGACATATACCAAGTTTCATGTCGATACAATAAAGTTTTGTGAAGATACAGCCTCACGTCCGTTTTGGCGTGCTCGCCGCCATATATGTTGTCAATTTATATGAGAACGCATTGGTCTATCAAAAAGCTTTTGATAACTTTTCGTCAGAGGTGTCTCTAGATGCTACATACCAAAGGACATGCAAATCGGACAAACGCTCTAGGAGGAGTTCGAAAAAGTAGGTTTTACGGAAAATTCAAAATGGCGGAAAGATGTGCATGACACAAATGACATCAATGTGTGCATTTGAATCAACATGAGCCAAGGATTCAGAGGAAACAAGAATTTAGTTTCTAGGACTCACGGGTCAGAAGTTGTGAGCATGAACATAAGTGGATTTTTGGACTGTTGGTGGCGCTAGAGGGTTTGAGTCAGACACACCAATGTTGCTATAGTAACTTCTGAGACTGTCCTCTACATGTGTGCCAAATTTCATAACTTTCCTATGTACGGTTCTATGGGCTGCCATTGACTTTCGGCGGAAGAACGAGGAAGAAAAATAATAATAATAAATATAGCTGCAAGCAGCGATACCGGGGTCAAGCCAAACATGGCAAAAAATGATTCATACGTGATGACTGTCATGATTTAAGATCTAAGTTTGCATTAGTTTTATGAAAAAAATAGCTATTTTTTCGTATCTTGATACCACTAGGTGGCGCTGTGCCGAAACAATAGATGGTGCCTCAGGTCATGACTGTGATGACACATACCAAATTAAGTGTAAATACGATAAACCGATACGGAGATATAGCCTTAAATGACTTGACCACTAGGGGGCACTGACCAAACAATAAATTGTAACTCAGGCCTTGATTGTGATGACACCCACCAAATTTGGTGTAAATACGATAAAGAGATGCAGAGATATAGCTTCAAATCTCTTGACCACTAGGGGGCACCGAAAACTTTACAAGTCCTCCCAGAACATATTGCTGATGAACCATACCAAGTTTCATAACAATACGCAATTGCGTTTCTGAAATACTTGAACTTAAAGAAAAAATTCAAAATGGCCGACACACAAAATGGCCGACCAAAAATCATTTGGTATGGTTTGACTCGGCATGCCTCAAGAAATCTAACAAGACCAGTCTCATAATTTTACATTCAAGTTTGCAGTAGTTATAAGTAAAAATAGACATTTTTTATATCTCCTGACCAGTAGGGGGCAGTGTGACGAAATGTTGCATGCCCCCTCAGGTCATCACTGTTATGACATATACAAAGTCTCATATTAATACGCAAAAGTTTTGCGAAGATACAGGCTCAAACACATTTTGGCGTGCTCGCCCTCGCATTCTTTGATGCGTTATACGACAACGGATAGGTCTACCGAAAAGCTTTTGATAACTTTTTGTCTGGAGTGTCTCTAGATGATGCATACCAAAAATCAAGCCAATCACACGAGCGCTCTAGGAGGAGTTCGAAAAAGTAGGTGTTCAATATAATTCAAAATGGCCGACAGGAAGTAGGTTTGACTCAGACATATTTGGTACAGTCGGACTCAACATGAGCCAAGGAATCAATAGAGTGAAGTCTTATGTCATAGTGGCAATTTAATCAAATGATATAAAGATTTTAAACAAATTATTTACATATACTGACCACTAGGTGGCGCTGTCCTAAAGATTTATAGGTGCGCTCAGAACATGTCACTGATAAACCATGCCAAATTTCGTAGCGATACACCATTCTGTTTGTGAAATACTGAACTTAATGAGAAAATTCAAAATGGCCGACACTCAAAATGGCCGACCGAAAACGGTTTGGTATCGTTTGACTCGGCATGCCTCAAGGAATCTATAAAGACCTCCTTCATGATTTTAGACTCAAGTTTGAAGTAGTTATAAGCGAAAATAGGCTTTTTTCGAATCTCGTGACCACTAGGTGGCGCTGTGACGAAACGTTGCAGGCACCCTCAGGTCATGACTGTTATGACATATACCAAGTTTCGTGTTGATACACAAAAGTTTTGCAAAGATACGGCCTCACGTCCGTTTTGGCGTGCTCGCCGCCGTATATGTTGTCACTGTATACGAGAACGCATTGGTCTATCAAAAAGCTTTTGATAACTTTTTGTCTTGGGTGTCTCTAGATGCTACATACCAAAGGACATGCAAATCGGACAAACGGTCTAGGAGGAGTTCGAAAGAGTAGGTTTTACGAAAAATTCAAAATGGCGGAAAGATGTGCATGACACAAATGACATCAATGTGTGCAATTGAATCATCATGAGCAAAGGATTCAGAGGAAACAAGAATTTAGTTTCTAGGTCTCACGGGTCAGAAGTTGTGAGCATGAACATTAGTGGATTTTTGGACTGTTGGTGGCGCTAGAGGGTTTGAGTCAGACACACCAATGTTGCTATAGTAACTTCTGAGACTGTCCTCTACATGTGTGCCAAATTTCATAACTTTCCTATGTACGGTTCTATGGGCTGCCATTGAATTTCGGCGGAAGAACGAGGAAGAAAAATAATAATAATAAGAAAACTAACAATAACAATAGGGTTCTACGCCCCTTCGGGGCTTGACCCCTAATAAGAAAACTAACAATAACAATAGGGTTCTACGCCCCTTCGGGGCTTGACCCCTAAATATAGCTGCAAGCAGCGATACCGGGGTCAAGCCAAACATGGCAAAAAATTATTCATACGTGATGACTGTCATGATTTAAGATCTAAGTTTGCATTAGTTTTAGGAAAAAAATAGCAATTTTTTTGTATCTTGAGACCACTAGGTGGCGCTCTGTCGAAACAATAGATGGTGCCTCAGGTCATGACTGTGATGACACATACCAAATTTAGTGTAAATACGATAAAGCGATACGGAGATATAGCCTTAAATACCTTGACCACTAGGGGGCTCTGACCAAACAATAAATTGTGACTCAGGTCTTGATTGTGATGACACCCACCAAATTTGGTGTAAATATGATAAAGAGATGCAGAGATATAGCTTCAAATCTCTTGACCACTAGGGGGCGCCGAAAAGTTTACAAGTCCTCCCAGAACATGTTGCTGATGAACCATACCAAGTTTCATAACAATACGCAATTGCGTTTCTGAAATACTTGAACTTAAAGAAAAAATTCAAAATGGCCGACACACAAAATGGCCGACCAAAAACCATTTGGTATCGTTTGACTCGGCATGCCTCACGAACTCTAACAAGACCGCTCTCATAATTTTACATTCAAGTTTGCAGTAGTTATAAGCAAAAATAGACATTTTTTATATCTTGTGACCAGTAGGGGGCAGTGTGACGAAACGGTGCATGCACCCTCAGGTCATCACTGTTATGACATATACCAAGTCTCATATTAATACGCAAAAGTTTTGCGAAGATACAGGCTCAAAGACATTTTGGCGTGCTCGCCCTCGCATTCTTTGATGCGTTATACGACAACGGATAGGTCTACCGAAAAGCTTTTGATAACTTTTTGTCTAGAGTGTCTCTAGATGATGCATACCAAAATTCAAGCCAATCACACGAGCGCTCTAGGAGGAGTTCGAAAAAGTAGGTGTTCAATATAATTCAAAATGGCCGACAGGAAGTAGGTTTGACTCAGACATATTTGGTACAGTCAGACTCAGCATGAGCCAAGGAATCAATAGAGTGAAGACTTATGTCATAGTGGCAATTTAGTCAAAAGATATAAAGATTTTAAACAATTTATTTACATATCCTGACCACTAGGTGGCGCCGTCCTAAAGATTTATAGGTGCGCTCAGAACATGTCACCGATGAACCATGCCAAATTTCGTAGCGATACGCCATTCGGTTTGTGAAATACTGAACTTAATGAGAAAATTCAAAATGGCCGACACCCAAAATGGCCGACCGAAAACGGTTTGGTATCGTTTGACTCGGCATGCCTCAAGGAATCTAACAAGACCTCCTTCATGATTTTAGACTCAAGTTTGAAGTATTTATAAGCGAAAATAGGCATTTTTCGAATCTCGTGACCACTAGGTGGCGCTGTGACGAAACGTTGCAGGCACCCTCAGGTCATGACTGTTATGACATATGCCAAGTTTCGTGTCGATACACAAAAGTTTTGCGAAGATACGGCCTCACGTCCGTTTTGGCGTGCTCGCCGCCATATATGTTGTCAATTTATACGAGAACGCAATGGTCTATCAAAAAGCTTTTGATAACTTTTTGTCTTGGGTGTCTCTAGATGCTACATACCAAAGGACCTGCAAATCGGACAAACGGTCTAGTAGGAGTTCGAAAAAGTAGGTTTTACGGAAAATTCAAAATGGCGGAAAGATGTGTATGACACAAATGACATCAATGTGTGCAATTGAATCATCATGAGCCAAGGATTCAGAGGAAACAAGAATTTAGTTTCTAGGACTCACGGGTCAGAAGTTGTGAGCATGAACATAAGTGGATTTTTGGACTGTTGGTGGCGCTAGAGGGTTTGAGTCAGACACACCAATGTTGCTATAGTAACTTCTGAGACTGTCCTCTACATGTGTGCCAAATTTCATAACTTTCCTATGTACGGTTCTATGGGCTGCCATTGAATTTCGGCGGAAGAACGAGGAAGAAAAATAATAATAAATATAGCTGCAAGCAGCGATACCGGGGTCAAGCCAAACATGGCAAAAATTATTCATACGTGATGACTGTCATGATTTAAGATCTAAGTTTGCATTAGTTTTATGAAAAAAAACAATTTTTCGTATCTTGAGACCACTAGGTGGCACTGTGCCGAAAGAATAGATGGTGCCTCAGGTCATGACTGTGATGACACATACCAAATTTAGTGTAAATACAATAAAGCAATACGGAGATATTGCCTTAAATTACTTGACCACTAGGGGGCACTGACCAAAAAATAAATTTTGACTCAGGTCTTGATTGTGATGACACCCACCAAATTTGGTGTAAATACAATAAAGAGATGCAGAGATATAGCCTTAAATGACTTGACCACTAGGAGGCACTGACCAAACAATAAATTGTGACTCAGGTCTTGATTGTGATGACACCCACCAAATTTGGTGTAAATACGATAAAGAGATGGAGAGATATAGCTTCAAATCTCTTGACCACAAGGGGGCGCCAAAAAGTTTACAAGTCCTCCCAGAACATGTTGCTGATGAACCATACCAAGTTTCATAACAATACGCAATTACGTTTCTGAAATACTTGAACTTAAAGAAAAAATTCAAAATGGCCGACACACAAAATGGCCGACCAAAAACCATTTGGTATCGTTTGACTCAGCATGCTTCACAAAATCTAACAAGACTAGTCTCATAATTTTACATTCAAGTTTGCAGTAGTTATAAGCAAAAATAGACATATTTTATATCTCGTGACCAGTAGGGGGCAGTGTGACGAAATGGTGCATGCACCCTCAGGTCATCACTATTATGACATATACCAAGTCTCATATTAATACGCAAAAGTATTGCGAAGATACAGGCTCAAACACATTTTGGTGTGCTCGCCCTCGCATTCTTTGATGCGTTATACGACAACCGATAGGTCTACCGAAAAGCTTTTGATAACTTTTTGTCTAGAGTGTCTCTAGATGATGCATACCAAAAATCAAGCCAATCACACGAGCACTCTAGGAGGAGTTCGAAAAAGTAGGTGTTCAATATAATTCAAAATGGCCGACAGGAAGTAGGTTTGACTCAGACATATTTGGTACAGTCTGACTCAGCATGAGCCAAGGAATCAATAGAGTGAAGTCTTATGTCATAGTGGCAATTTAATCAAATGATATAAAGATTTGAAACAATTTCTTTACATATCCTGACCACTAGGTGGCGCTGTTCTAAAGATTTATAGGTGCGCTCAGAACTTGTCACTGATGAACCATGCCAAATTTCGTAGCGATATGTCATTCTGTTTGTGAAATACTGAACTTAATGAGAAAATTCAAAATGGCCGACACCCAAAATGGCCGACCGAAAACCGTTTGGCATCGTTTGACTCGGCATGCCTCAAGGAATCCAACATGACCACCTTCATGATTTTAGACTCAAGTTTGAAGTAGTTATAAGCGAAAATAGGCATTTTTCGAATTTCGTGACCACTAGGTGGCGCTGTGACGAAACGTTGCAGACACCCTCAGGTCATGACTGTAATGACATATACCAAGTTTCGTGTCGATACAATAAAGTTTTGCGAAGATACGGCCTTACGTCCATTTTGGCGTGCTCGCCGCCTTGTATGTTGTCACTGTATACGAGAACGCATTGGTCTATCAAAAAGCTTTTGATAACTTTTTGTCTGGGGTGTCTCTAGATGCTATATACCAAAGGACATGCAAATCGGACGAACGCTCTAGGAGGAGTTCAAAAAAGTAGGTTTTACGGAAAATTCAAAATGGCGGAAAGATTTGCATGACAAAAATGTCATCAATGTGTGCATTTGAATCATCATGAGCAAAGGATTCAGAGGAAACAAGAATTTAGTTTCTAGGACTCACGGGTCAGAAGTTATGAGCATGAACATAAGTGGATTTTTGGACTGTTGGTGGCGCTAGAGGGTTTGAGTCAGACACACCAATGTTGCTATAGTAACTTCTGAGACTGTCCTCTACATGTGTGCCAAATTTCATAACTTTCCTACGTACGGTTCTATGGGCTGCCATTGACTTCAATGGCGGAAGAGGAAACATAATAATAATAATAATAATAATAATAAGAAAACTAACAATAACAATAGGGTTCTACGCCCCTTCGGGGCTTGACCCCTAATAAGAAAACTAACAATAACAATAGGGTTCTACGCCCCTTCGGGGCTTGACCCCTAAATATAGCTGCAAGCAGCGATACCGGGGTCAAGCCAAACATGGCAAAAAATGATTCATACATGATGACTGTCATGATTTAAGATCTAAGTTTGCATTAGTTTTATGAAAAAAATAGCAATTTTTTCGTATCTTGAGACCACTAGGTGGCGCTGTGCCGAAACAATAGATGGTGCTTCAGGTCATGACTGTGATGACACATACCAAATTTAGTGTAAATACGATAAAGCGATACAGAGATATAGCCTTAAAAACTTGACCACTAGAGGGCACTGACCAAACAATAAATTGTGACTCAGGTCTTGATTGTGATGACACCCACCAAATTTGGTGTATATACGATAAAGAGATGCAGAGATATAGCTTCAAATTTCTTGACCACTAGGGGGCGCCGAAAAGTTTACAAGCCCTCTCAGAACATGTTGCTGATGAACCATACCTAGTTTCATAACAATACGCAATTGCGTTTATGAAATACTTGAACTTAAAGAAAAAATTCAAAATGGCCGACACACAAAATGGCCGACCAAAAACCATTTGGTATCGTTTGACTCGGCATGCCTCACGAAAACTAACAAGACCAGTCTCATAATTTTACATTCAAGTTTGGAGTAGTTATAAGCAAAAATAGACATTTTTTATATCTCGTGACCAGTAGGGGGCAGTGTGACGAAATGGTGCATACACCCTCAAGTCATCACTGTTATGACATATACCAAATCTCATATTAATACGCAAATGTTTTGCGAAGATACAGGCTCAAACACATTTTGGCGTGCTCGCCCTCGCATTCTTTGATGCGTTATACGACAACGGATAGGTCTACCAAAAAGCTTTTGATAACTTTTTGTCTAGAGTGTCTCTAGATGATGCATACCAAAAATCAAGCCAATCACACGAGCGCTCTAGGAGGAGTTCGAAAAAGTAGGTGTTCAATATAATTCAAAATGGCCGACAGGAAGTAGGTTTGACTCGGACATATTTGGTACAGTCAGACTCAACATGAGCCAAGGAATCAATAGAGTGAAGTCTTATGTCAGTGTGGCAATTTAATCAAATGATATAAAGATTTTAAACAATTTATTTACATATCCTGACCACTAGGTGGCGCCGTCCTAAAGATTTATAGGTGCGCTCAGAACATGTCACTGATGAACCATGACAAATTTCGTAGCGATACGCCAATCTGTTTGTGAAATACTGAACTTAATGAGAAAATTCAAAATGGCCGACACCCAAAATGGTCGACCGAAAACCGTTTGGTATCGTTTGACTTGGCATGCCTCAAGGAATCTAACAAGACCACCTTCATGATTTTAGACTCAAGTTTTAAGTAGTTATAAGCGAAAATAGGCATTTTTCGAATCTCGTGACCACTAGGTGGCGCTGTGACGAAACGTTGCAGGCTCCCTCAGGTCATGACTGTAATGACATATACCAAGTTTCATGTCGATACAATAAAGTTTTGCGAAGATACGGCCTCACGTCTGTTTTGGCGTGCTCGCCGCCTTGTATGTTGTCACTGTATACGAGAACGCATTGGTCTATCAAAAAGCTTTTGATAACTTTTTGTCTTGGATGTCTCTAGATGCTACATACCAAAGGACATGCAAATCGGACAAACGGTCTAGGAGGAGTTCGAAAAAGTAGGTTTTACGAAAATTCAAAATGGCGGAAAGATGTGCATGACACAACTGACATCAATGTGTGCATTTGAATCATCATGAGGCAAGGATTCAGAGGAAACAAGAATTTAGTTTCTAGGACTCACGGGTCAGAAGTTATGAGCATGAACATAATTGGATTTTTGGACTGTTGGTGGCGCTAGAGGGTTTGGGTCAGACACACCAATTTTGCTATAGTAACTTCTGAGACTGTCCTCTACATGTGTGCCAAATTTCATAACTTTCCTATGTACGGTTCTATGGGCTGCCATTGACTTTCGGCGGAAGAACGAGGAAGATAAATAATAATAATAAATATAGCTGCAAGCAGCGATACCGGGGTCAAGCCAAACATGGCAAAAAATGATTCATACCTGATGACTGTCATGATTTAAGATCTAAGTATGCATTAGTTTTACGAAAAAATAGCTATTTTTTTGTAACTTGAGACCACTAGGTGGCACTGTGCCGAAACAATAGATGGTGCCTCAGGCCATGACTGTGATGACACATACCAAATTTAGTATAAATACAATAAAGCGATACGGAGATATAGCCTTAAATGACTTGACCACTAGGGGGCACTGACCAAACAATAAATTGTGACTCAGGTCTTGATTGTGATGACACCCACCAAATTTGGTGTAAATACAATAAAGAGATGCAGAGATATAGCCTTAAATGACTTGACCACTAGGGGGCACTGACCAAAAAATAAATTGTGACTCAGGTCTTGATTGTGATGACACCCACCAAATTTGGTGTAAATACAATAAAGAGATGCAGAGATATAGCCTTAAATGACTTGACCACTAGGGGGCACTGACCAAAAAATAAATTGTGACTCAGGTCTTGATTGTGATGACACCCACCAAATTTGGTGTAAATACGATAAAGAGATGCAGAGATATAGCTTCAAATCTCTTGACCACTAGGGGGCACCGGAAAGTTTACAAGTCCTCCCAGAACATGTTGCTGATGAACCATACCAAGTTTCATAACAATACGCAATTGCGTTTCTGAAATACTTGAACTTAAGAAAAATTCAAAATGGCCGACACACAAAATGGCCGACCAAAAACCATTTGGTATCGTTTGACTCGCCATGCCTTACGAAATCTAACAAGACCAGTCTCATAATTTTACATTCAAATTTGTAGTAGTTATAAGCAAAAATAGACATTTTTTATATCTCGTGACCAGTAGGGGGCAGTGTGACGAAATGGTGCATGCACCCTCAGGTCATCACTGTTATGACATATACCAAGTCTCATATTAATACGCAAAAGTTTTGCGAAGATACAGGCTCAAACACATTTTGGCGTGCTCCCCCTCGCATTCTTTGATGCGTTATACGACAATGGATAGGTCTACCGAAAAGCTTTTGATAACTTTTTGTCTGGAGTGTCTCTAGATGATGCCTACCAAAAATCAAGCCAATCAAACGAGCGCTCTAGGAGGAGTTCGAAAAAGTAGGTGTTCAATATAATTCAAAATGGCCGACAGGAAGTAGGTTTGACTCAGACATATTTGGTACAGTCGGACTCAGCACGAGCCAAGGAATCAATAGAGTGAAGTCTCATGTCAGTGTGGCAATTTAATCAAATGAAATAAAGATTTTAAACAATTTCTTTACATATCCTGACCACTAGGTGGCGCCGTCCTAAAGATTTATATGTGCGCTCAGAACATGTCTCTGATGAACCATGCCAAATTTCGTAGCGATACGCCATTCTGTTTGTGAAATACTGAACTTAATGGGAAAATTCAAAATGGCCGACACCCAAAATGGCCGACCGAAAACCGTTTGGTATCGTTTGACTCGGCATGCCTCAAGGAATCTAACAAGACCAACTTCATGATTTTAGACTCAAGTTTGAAGTAGTTATGAGCAAAAATAGGCATTTTTTGAATCTCGTGACCACTAGGTGGCGCTGTGACGAAATGTTGCAGGCACCCTCAGGTCATGACTGTAATGACATATACCAAGTTTCGTGTCGATACACCAAAGTGTTGCGAAGATACGGCCTCACGTCCGTTTTGGCGTGCTCGCCGCCGTATATGTTGTCACGGTATACGAGAACGCATTGGTCTATCAAAAAGCTTTTGATAACTTTTTGTCAGGGGTGTCTCTAGATGCTAGATACCAAAGGACATGCAAATCGGACAAACGCTCTAGGAGGAGTTCGAAAAAGTAGGTTTTACGGAAAATTCAAAATGGCGGAAAGATGTGCATGACACAAATGACATCAATGTGTGCATTTGAATCATCATGAGCCAAGGATTCAGAGGAAACAAGAATTTAGTTTCTAGGACTGATGGGTCAGAAGTTATGAGCATGAACATAAGTGGATTTTTGGACTGTTGGTGGCGCTAGAGGGTTTGAGTCAGACACACCAAATTTGCTATAGTAACTTCTAAGACTGTCCTGTACATGTGTGCCAAATTTCATAACTTTCCTATGTACGGTTCTATGGGCTGCCATTGACTTCAATGGCGGAAGAGGAAGAATAATAATAATAATAATAATAATAAGAAAACTAACAATAACAATAGGGTTCTACGCCCCTTCGGGGCTTGACCCCTAAATATAGCTGCAAGCAGCGATACCGGGGTCAAGCCAAACATGGCAAAAAATGATTAATACGTGATTGACTGTCATGATTTAAGATCTAAGTTTGCATTAGTTTTATGAAAAAAAAAATTTTTTCGTATCTTGAGACCACTAGGTGGCACTGTGCCGAAAGAATAGATGGTGCCTCAGGTCATTGACTGTGATGACACATACCAAATTTAGTGTAAATACAATAAAGCGATACGGAGATATAGCCTTAAATGACTTGACCACTAGGGGGCACTGACCAAAAAATAAATTGTGACTCAGGTCTTGATTGTGATGACACCCACCAAATTTGGTGTAAATACAATAAAGAGATGCAGAGATATAGCTTCAAATCTCTTGACCACTAGGGGGCACCGGAAAGTTTACAAGTCCTCCCAGAACATGTTGCTGATGAACCATACCAAGTTTCATAATAATACGCAATTGCGTTTCTGAAATACTTGAACTTAAAGAAAAATTCAAAATGGCCGACACACAAAATGGCCGACCAAAAACCATTTGGTATCGTTTGACTCGGCATGCCTCACGAAATCTAACAAGACCAGTCTCATAATTTTACATTCAAATTTGCAGTAGTTATAAGCAAAAATAGACATTTTTTATATCTCGTGGCCAGTAGGGGGCAGTGTGGCGAAATGGTGCATGCACCCTCAGGTCATCACTGTTATGACATATACCAAGTCTCATATTAATATGCAAAAGTTTTGCGAAGATACAGGCTCAAACACATTTTGGCGTGCGCGCCCTCGCATTCTTTGATAAGTTATACAACAACGGATAGGTCTAACGAAAATCTTTTGATAACTTTTTGTCTTGAGTGTCTCTAGATGATGCATACCAAAAATCAAGCCAATCACACAAGCGCTCTAGGAGGAGTTCGAAAAAGTAGGTGTTCAATATAATTCAAAATGGCCGACAGGAAGTAGGTTTGACTCAGACATATTTTATACAGTCGGACTCAGCATGAGCCGAGGAATCAATAGAGTGAAGTCTTATGTCATAGTGGCAATTTAATCAAATGAAATAAAGATTTTAAACAATTTATTTACATATCCTCACCACTAGGTGGCGCCGTCCTAAAGATTTATAGGTGCGCTCAGAACATGTCACTGATGAACCATGCCAAATTTCGTAGCGATACGCCATTCTGTTTGTGAAATACTGAACTTAATGAGAAAATTCAAAATGGCCGACACCCAAAATGGCCGACTGAAAACCGTTTGGTATCGTTTGACTCGGCATGTCTCAAGGAATCTAACAAGACCACCTTCATGATTTTAGACTCAAGTTTGAAGTAGTTATTAGCGAAAATAGGCATTTTTCGAATCTCGTGACCACTAGGTGGCGCTGTGACGAAACGTTGCAGGCACCCTCAGGTCATGACTGTAATGACATATACCAAGTTTCATGTCGATACAATAAAGTTTTGTGAAGATACAGCCTCACGTCCGTTTTGGCGTGCTCGCCGCCATATATGTTGTCAATTTATATGAGAACGCATTGGTCTATCAAAAAGCTTTTGATAACTTTTCGTCAGAGGTGTCTCTAGATGCTATATAGCAAAGGACATGCAAATCGGACAAACGCTCTAGGAGGAGTTCGAAAAAGTAGGTTTTACGGAAAATTCAAAATGGCGGAAAGATGTGCATGACACAAATGACATCAATGTGTGCATTTGAATCAACATGAGCCAAGGATTCAGAGGAAACAAGAATTTAGTTTCTAGGACTCACGGGTCAGAAGTTGTGAGCATGAACATAAGTGGATTTTTGGACTGTTGGTGGCGCTAGAGGGTTTGAGTCAGACACACCAATGTTGCTATAGTAACTTCTGAGACTGTCCTCTACATGTGTGCCAAATTTCATAACTTTCCTATGTACGGTTCTATGGGCTGCCATTGACTTTCGGCGGAAGAACGAGGAAGAAAAATAATAATAATAAATATAGCTGCAAGCAGCGATACCGGGGTCAAGCCAAACTTCGCAAAAAATGATTCATACGTGATGACTGTCATGATTTAAGATCTAAGTTTGCATTAGTTTTATGAAAAAAATAGCTATTTTTTCGTATCTTGATACCACTAGGTGGCGCTGTGCCGAAACAATAGATGGTGCCTCAGGTCATGACTGTGATGACACATACCAAATTAAGTGTAAATACGATAAACCGATACGGAGATATAGCCTTAAATGACTTGACCACTAGGGGGCACTGACCAAACAATAAATTGTAACTCAGGCCTTGATTGTGATGACACCCACCAAATTTGGTGTAAATACGATAAAGAGATGCAGAGATATAGCTTCAAATCTCTTGACCACTAGGGGGCACCGAAAACTTTACAAGTCCTCCCAGAACATATTGCTGATGAACCATACCAAGTTTCATAACAATACGCAATTGCGTTTCTGAAATACTTGAACTTAAAGAAAAAATTCAAAATGGCCGACACACAAAATGGCCGACCAAAAATCATTTGGTATGGTTTGACTCGGCATGCCTCAAGAAATCTAACAAGACCAGTCTCATAATTTTACATTCAAGTTTGCAGTAGTTATAAGTAAAAATAGACATTTTTTATATCTCCTGACCAGTAGGGGGCAGTGTGACGAAATGTTGCATGCCCCCTCAGGTCATCACTGTTATGACATATACAAAGTCTCATATTAATACGCAAAAGTTTTGCGAAGATACAGGCTCAAACACATTTTGGCGTGCTCGCCCTCGCATTCTTTGATGCGTTATACGACAACGGATAGGTCTACCGAAAAGCTTTTGATAACTTTTTGTCTGGAGTGTCTCTAGATGATGCATACCAAAAATCAAGCCAATCACACGAGCGCTCTAGGAGGAGTTCGAAAAAGTAGGTGTTCAATATAATTCAAAATGGCCGACAGGAAGTAGGTTTGACTCAGACATATTTGGTACAGTCGGACTCAACATGAGCCAAGGAATCAATAGAGTGAAGTCTTATGTCATAGTGGCAATTTAATCAAATGATATAAAGATTTTAAACAAATTATTTACATATACTGACCACTAGGTGGCGCTGTCCTAAAGATTTATAGGTGCGCTCAGAACATGTCACTGATAAACCATGCCAAATTTCGTAGCGATACACCATTCTGTTTGTGAAATACTGAACTTAATGAGAAAATTCAAAATGGCCGACACCCAAAATGGCCGACCGAAAACCGTTTGGTATCGTTTGACTCGGCATGCCTCAAGGAATCTAACAAGCCCACCTTCGTGATTTTAGGCTCAAGTTTGAAGTAGTTATAAGCGAGAATAGGCATTTTTCGAATCTCGTGACCACTAGGTGGCGCTGTGACGAAACGTTGCAGGCACCCTCAGGTCATGACTGTAATGACATATACCAAGTTTCGTGTCGATACAATAAAGTTTTGCGAAGATACGGCCTCACGTCCGTTTTCGCGTGCTCGCCGCCATATATATTGTCAATTTATACGAGAACGCATTGGTCTATCAAAAAGCTTTTGATAACTTTTTGTCAAGGGTGTCTCTAGATGCTACATACCAAAGGACATGCAAATCCGACGGACGGTCTAGGAGGAGTTCGAAAAAGTAGGTTTTACGGAAAATTCAAAATGGCGGAAAGATGTGCATGACACAAATGACATCAACATGTGCAATTGAATCATCATGAGCCAAGGATTCAGAGGAAACAAGAATTTATTTTCTAGGACTCACGGGTCAGAAGTTGTGAGCATGAACATAAGTGGATTTTTGGACTGTTGGTGGCGCTAGAGGGTTTGAGTCAGACACACCAATGTTGCTATAGTAACTTCTGTGACTGTCCTCTACATGTGTGCCAAATTTCATAACTTTCCTATGTACGGTTCTATGGGCTGCCATTGACTTTTGGGTGGAAGAACGAGGAACAAGAATAACAATAATAAATATAGCTGCAAGCAGCGATACCGGGGTCAAGCCAAACATGGCAAATAATGATTCATACGTGAGGACTGTCATGATTTAAGATCTAAGTTTGCATTAGTTTTATGTAAAAAAAGCAATTTTTTGTATCTTGAGACCACTAGGTGGCACTGTGCCGAAAGAATAGATGGTGCCTCAGGTCATGACTGTGATGACACATACCAAATTTAGTGTAAATACGATAAAGCGATACGGAGATATAGCCTTAAATGACTTGACCACTAGGGGGCACTGACCAAAAAATAAATTGTGACTCAGGTCTTGATTGTGATGACACCCACCAAATTTGGTGTAAATGCGATAAAGAGATGCAGAGATATAGCTTCAAATCTCTTGACCACTAGGGGATACCGAAAAGTTTACAAGTCCTCCCAGAACATGTTGCTGATGAATCATACCAAGTTTCTTAACAATACGCAATTGCGTTTCTGAAATACTTGAACTTAAAGAAAAATTCAAAATGGCCGACACACAAAATGGCCGACCAAAAACCATTTGGTATCGTTTGACTCGGCATGCCTCACGAAATCTAACAAGACCAGTCTCATAATTTTACATTCAAATTTGCAGTAGTTATAAGCAAAAAAAGACATTTTTTATATCTCGTGACCAGTAGGGGGCAGTGTGACGAAATGGTGCATGCACCCTCAGGTCATCACTGTTATGACATATACCAAGTCTCATATTAATACGCAAAAGTTTTGCGAAGATACAGGCTCAAACACATTTTGGCGTGCTCGCCCTCGCATTCTTTGATGCGTTATACGACAACGGATAGGTCTACCGAAAAGCTTTTGATAACTTTTTGTCTAGAGTGTCTCTAGATGATGCATACCAAAAATCAACCCAATCACACGAGCGCTCTAGGAGGAGTTCGAAAAAGTAGGTGTTCAATATAATTCAAAATGGCCGACAGGAAGTAGGTTTGACTGAGACATATTTGGTAAAGTCGGACTCAGCATGAGCCAAGGAATCTATAGAGTAAAGTCTTATGTCAGTGTGGCAATTTATAACAAATGATATAAAGATTTTAAACTATTTATTTACATATCCTGACCACTAGGTGGCGCCATCCTAAAGATTTATAGGTGCGCTCAGAACATGTCACTGATGAACCATGCCAAATTTCGTAGAGATACGTCATTCTGTTTGTGAAATACTGAACTTAATGAGAAAATTAAAAATGGCCGACACCCAAAATGGCCGACCAAAAACCGTTTTATATCGTTTGACTCGGCATGCCTCAAGGAATCTAACAAGACCACCTTCATGATTTTAGACTCAAGTTTGAAGTAGTTATAAGCAAAAATAGGCATTTTTCGAATCTCGTGACCACTAGGTGGCGCTGTGACGAAACGTTGCAGGCACCCTCAGGTCATGACTGTAATGACATATATCATGTTTCGTGACGATACACAAAAGTTTTGCAAAGATACGGCCTCATGTCCGTTTTGGCGTGCTCGCCGCCTTATATGTTGTCACTGTATACGAGAACGCATTGGCCTATCAAAAAGCTTTTGATAACTTTTTGTCTGGGGTGTCTCTAGATGCTATATATCAAAGGACATGCAAATCGGACGGACGCTCTAGGAGGAGTTCGAAAAAGTAGTTTTTACGGAAAATTCAAAATGGCGGAAAGATTTGCATGACACAAATGACATCAACTTATGCAATTGAATCATCATGAGCCAAGGATTCAGAAGAAACAGGAATTTAGTTTCTAGGACTCACGGGTCAGAAGTTATGAGCATGAACATAAGTGGATTTTTGGACTGTTGGTGGCGCTAGAGGGTTTGAGTCAGACACACCAATGTTGCTATAGTAACTTCTGAGACTTTCCTCTACATGTGTGCCAAATTTCATAACTTTCCTACGTACGGTTCTATGGGCTGCCATTGACTTCAATGGCGGAAGAACAAGAAGCGGAATAATAATAAGAAAACTAACAATAACAATAGGGTTCTACGCCCCTTCGGGGCTTGACCCCTAAATATAGCTGCAAGCAGCGATACCGGGGTCAAGCCAAACATGGCAAAAAATGAATCATACGTGATGACTGCCCTGAACTGATGACACCCACCACATTTGGTGTAAATACAATAAAGGAATACAGAGATATAGCCTCAAATGTCTTGACCACTAGGGGGCACTGGCTAAAACAATAGATGGGGACTCGGAACAATACTGTAATAACACCCACCAAATTTGGTGTAAATACGATGAAGAGATTCAGAGATATAGCCTCAAATCTTTTTGACCACTAGGGGGACCAAAAAGTTTACAAGTGCTTTCAGAACATGTTGCTGATGAACCATACCAAGTTTCATAACAATACGCAATTGCGTTTATGAAATACTTGAACTTAGAGAAAAAATCAAAATGGCCGACACCCAAAATGGCCGACCGAAAACCATTTGGTATCGTTTGACTCGACATGCTTCAGGAAATCTAACAAGACCAACTTCATGATTTTAGACTCAACTTTGAAGTAGTTATCAGCGAAAATAGGCATTTTTCGAATCTCGTGACCACTAGGTGGCGCTGTGACGAAACGTTGCAGGCACCCTCAGGTCATGACTGTAATGACATATACCAAGTTTCGTGTCGATACAATAAAGTTTTGCGAAGATACGGCCTCACGTCCGTTTTGGCGTGCTCGCCGCCATATATGTTGGCAATTTGTACGAGAACGCATTGGTCTATCAAAAAGCTTTTGATAACTTTTTGTCTGGGGTGTCTCTAGATGCTACATACCAAAGGACATGCAAATCGGACGAACGCTCTAGGAGGAGTTCGAAAAAGTAGGTTTTAAGGAAAATTCAAAATGGCGGAAAGATGTGCATGACAGAAATGACATCAATGTGTGCAATTGAATCATCATGAGCCAAGGATTCAGAGGAAACAAGAATTTAGTTTCTAGGACTCACGGGTCAGAAGTTATGAGCATGAACATAAGTGGATTTTTGGACTGTTGGTGGCGCTAGAGGGTTTGAGTCAGACACACCAATGTTGCTATAGTAACTTCTGAGACTGTCCTCTACATGTGTGCCAAATTTCATAACTTTCCTATGTACGGTTCTATGAGCTGCCATTGACTTCAATGGCGGAAGAACAAGAAGATGAATAATAAATATAGCTGCAAGCAGCAATGCCGGGGTCAAGCCGAAAAGGGCAAAAAAGGATGTAAAATTGAGATTGGATAAGCAGATTGAAGAACCTAGGTAAACCTAATAATTTTAGATGAAAAAACAAATAAGTTATCAACAAAAATAATCAAAGTTCTTGTCTACTGCATTCGTCCTTCTGTTATTGACAATCGTGGAACATTAGAGCACTGAAGGACATGTGAGTGGTGTTTGCAGTGGCAAAACATGGGTCACATCATGTTATAACACGTTTAATTGGTCAAAAGAGACCATCCCCGTGTCTCTACCATGTTCTGATGCAGAGATATAGCTTTTGCAAAAACGGTTAATAAGGTATTCTCAATGGTTGCTAGGGAGTGAATTGGCAACCACCAGTGATCATAGTCAAAGCCATGAAAGGAATAATCCATGATGACTCATGGTTTTAGATATGTTATTGCAGTAGTTTTAAGCAAAAATACCATATTTCTATCTCAAAACCACTAGGTGGCGCAATGACAAAATTGTGCATGCAACATCAGGTCATGATTGTGTTACATCTAGCTAGTTTTATGTCTATACACTTTAGTTTAGTGAAGAAACAGTTGTAAGACCATAGGGATGGCTTGTTATCAAAGGTTTTGTTCAATTATAAGGCCATCTAGTGGTGCAAGCATAAAATTGTTTTTGTGTAGCCTCAGAATATGCTCATGCATCAGTGTATCAAATCTGGTGAAAAAATATATTTTCGTTACGAAGTTACAACCATTTATGTGTAATAAACACAAATTTTGAAGGTAATTTTTCGTTTTTTGCAATTTTCGGCCATTTCTGATAAAAATTTTAATATAACGCCAATAGAACTTTTTGTTCAGCAGGTAAGGTTAGTTTCTTCCTATGGTGTTTTCGAGTCGATCGGAAAAAAGTTCGCGGAGATATTCACGCGTGTTTCTTAAGCGCTATTTTGCTGCGCAGGGTTAACCGTAAGGCGGATTCTGGCATGTTTGGTATCGTTGGACTCGACAACCATTCAGAACTCCAAAGCAACAAGTCCCGTGAAAATACGTCAATCTGAGCCAAAGTTATAGGTGTATAAAACATTTCTCTGGCCACTAGGTGGCGCTGCGACGAAACTGTGCATGCACCCTCAGTTCCTGACTGGCATCACAAGTACCAAGTGTCGTGTCAATAGGCCAAAGTTTGACGAAGATACAGCCTAAAATCCGTTTTTTTTAGCTCTACGTAAAATTCGTTAAGGCGGTATATGACAACGGATTGCTGTATCAAAATTCTTTTGATAACTTTTTGCCATGAATGTCTCAAGATGATACATACCAATTTTCGTGGAAATCGGACAAAAGCTCTAGGACGAGTTCGAAAAAGTAGGTTTTTTAAACAATTCAAAATGGCGGAAAAATTTAATATCGGAAAATGACGTCATAGGGTCCAATCGAATTGTCTTGAGCCAAGGAATCAGAGGAACCAAGAATTTTGTTTCTGGGACTCACGGATCAGAAGTTATAACCAAAAACATAAGTGCAACTTTGGACTGTTGGTGGCGCTAGCGGGTTAGAGATAGAGACTCCAAATTTGCTGTGGGGACACATTGGACTGTCCTCTATCAGTGTGCCAAATTTCATAACTTTCCTATGTACGGTTCTATGGGCTGCCATAGACCGCAATGGCGGAAGAAGAACCAGAATAATAATTATTATAATAGGAAAACTAACAAATACAATAGGGGTCTTCGCCCCTTCGGGGCTTGACCCCTAATAATAAATATAGCTGCAAGCAGCAATTACCGGGGTCAAGCCAAAAAGGGCACAGAAGAAAGTAAAGTTGAGTTCGGATGAGCAGTTTAAAGAACCTAGGAACATCTTTTGATTTCAGACAAAACAATATAACAGTTATCAGCAAAACAGCTGTGTTCTCATTTAGTGAAATCTCCCCCTCTCTTCTCAACTAGCATTGATAACTAGAACACTGAAGGAAATGTGAGTGGTGCTTGCAGTGGTAATACTCAGCTTACAAAATGTTACAGTGGTGTTAATGAGTCAAAAGAGCCCATCCCCATGTCTCTACGATAATCTGATGCAGAGATATAGCTCTTGCAAAAACGGTTGATAAGGTATTCTCATTGGTTGCTAGAGAGTAAATTGACATCCACCAGTGATTATAATCCAAGCCATGAAATGAATAATTCATGATGACTTATGGTTTTAGATGTGTTGTTGCAGTAGTTTTAGGCAAAAATTACCATTTTCTATCTCAAAACTACTAGGTGGCACACTGACAAAATTATGCATGCAACCTCAAATCATAACTGTGTTGTATCTAGCTAGTTTAATGACTATACACTTTAGTTTAGTGAAGAAACAGTTGTATGACCATAGGATTGGCTTGATATCACAGGTTTTGTTCAATTATAACGCCATCTAGTGGTGGAAGCATACAATTTTTTGTGTGGCCTCATACTGTGGTCATACATCAGCGTATCAAATATGGTGAAAAAATCTCTTTTCGTTGCGAAGTTATAACCATTTATGTGTTAAAAATACAAAATGTAAAGGTAATTTTTAGTTTTTTGCATTTTTCGGCCATTTCTGATGAAAATTTTAATATAACGCCAATAGAACTTTTTGTTCAGAAGGTAAGGTTAGTTTCTTCCTATGGTGTTTTCGAGTCGATCGGAATTACGCTCGCGGAGATATTCACGCGTGTTTTTTAAGTGCTGTTTTGCTGCGCAGGGTTAACCGTAAGGCGAAATCTGGCATGTTTGGTATCGTTGGACTCGGCAACTCTTCAGGACTTCAATGAAACAAGTCCCGTGAAAAAACGTCTATCATGTCCAAAGTTATAGGCATGTAAAGCATAAGTCTGACCACTAGGTGGCGCTGTGACGAAACGGTGCATGCACACTCAGTTCCTGACTGGCATCTCAATTACCAAGTTTCGTGTCAATAGGCCTAAGTTTGGCGAAGATACAGCCTAAAATCTGTTTTTTTGCGCTCTACCTAAAATTCGTTGACGCGCTATACGACAACGGATTGGTTTATCAAAATTCTTTTGATAACTTTTTGCCGTGAGTGTCTGTAGATGCTACATACCGATTTTCTTGGCAATCGGGCAAAAGCTCTAGGACGAGTTCGAAAAAGTAGGTTTTACGAATAATTCAAAATGGCGGAAAAATTTTCATGACGGAAAATGATGTCATAGGGTCCAGTCGAATCGGCTTGAGCCAAGGAATCAGAAGAATCAAGAATTTCGTTTCTAGGACTTACGGGTCAGAAGTTATAAGCGAAAACGTAAGTGCAACTTTGGACTGTTGGTGGCGCTAGAGGGTTGGAGATAGAGACTCCAAATTTGCTGTGGAGACACATTGGACTGTCCTTTATCAGTGTGCCAAATTTCATAACTTTCCTACGTACGGTTCTATGGGCTGCCATAGACCGCAATGGCGGAAGAAGAAACGGAAGAAGAAATATAGCTGCAAGCAGCAATGCCGGGGTCAAGCCGAAAAGGGCACAAAGGATGTAAAATTGAGATCGGATAAGCAGATTGAAGAACCTAGGTAAACCTAATAATTTTAGATGAAAAAACAAAAAAGTTATCAACAACAATAATCTAAGTTCTTGTCTACTGCAATCGTCCTTCTGTTATTGACAATCATGGAACATTAGAGCACTGAAGGACATGTGAGTGGTGTTTGCAGTGGTAAAACGTAGGTCACATCATGTTACAGCAAGTTTATTGAGTCAAAAGAAACCACCCCCATGTCTCTACGATGTTCTGATGCAGAGATATAGCTTTTGCAAAAACGGTTGATAAGGTGTTCTCAATGGTTGCTAGGGAGTCAATTGGCAATCACCAGTGATTATAGTCAAAGCCATGAAAGGAATAATCCATGATGACTCCTGGTTTTAGATGTGTTGTTGCAGTAGTTTTAGGCAAAAATACCATATTCTATCTCAAAACCAGTAGGTGGCAAAATGACAAAATTGCGCATGCAACATCAGGTCATGATTGTGTTACATCTAGCTACTATTATGTCTATACACTTTAGTTTAGTTAAGAAACAGTTGTATGACCATAGGGCTGGCTTGTTATCAAAGGTTTTGTTCAATTATAAGGCCATCTAGTGGTGAAAGCATAAAATTTTTTTTGTGGCCTCAGAATGTGCTCATACATCAGCGTATCAAATCTGGTGAAAAAATCTCTTTTCGTTACGAAGTTACAACCATTTATGTGTAAAAAACACAAAATTTGAAGTTACTTTTTCGTTTTTTGCAATTTTCGGCAATTTCTAATGAAAATTTTAATATAACGCCAATACAACTTTTTGTTCAGAAGGTAAGGTTAGTTTCTTCCTATGGTGTTTTCGAGTCGATCGGAAAAACGTTCGCGGAGATATTCACGCATGTTTTTTAAGCGCTATTTTGCTGCGCAGGGTTAACTGTAAGGCGGATTCTTGCATGTTTGGTATCGTTGGACTCGGCAACTACCCAGAACTCCAAAGAAACAAGTCCCGTGAAAATATGTCAATCGGGGCCAAAGTTATAGGCATGTAAAGCATTGGTCTGGCCACTAGGTGGCGCTGCGACGAAACTGTGCATGCACCCTCAGCTCCTGACTGACATCACAAGTATCAAGTGTCGTGTCAATAGGGCTAAGTTTCACGAAGATACAGCCTAAAATCAGTTTTTTTGTGCTCTACGTTAAATTCGTTAAGGCGGTATACGACAACGGATTGCTGTATCAAAATTCTTTTGATAACTTTTTGCCATGAGTGTCTCAAGATGATACATACCAATTTTCGTGGCAATCGGACAAAAGCTCTAGGACGAGTTCGAAAAAGTAGGTTTTACGAATAATTTAAAATGGCGGAAAAATTTTCATGACGGAAAATGACGACATAGGGTCCAATCGAATCGCCTTGAGCCAAGGAATCAGAAGAAGCAAGAATTTTGTTTCTAGGGCTTACGGATCAGAAGTTATAAGCAAAAACATAAGTGCAATTTTGGACTGTTGGTGGCGCTAGCGGGTTAGACATAGAGACTCCAAATTTGCTGTGGGGACACATTGGACTGTCCTCTATCAGTGTGCCAAATTTCATAACTTTCCTACGTACGGTTCTATGGGCTGCCATAGACCGCAATGGCGGAAGAAGAAGAATAACTAATAATAATAATAATTGTTATAAGAAAACTAACAAATACAATAGGGGTCTTCGCCCCTTCGGGGCTTGACCCCTAATAATAAATATAGCTGCAAGCAGCGATACCGGGGTCAAGCCAAACATGGCAAAAAATGATTCATACGTGATGACTGTCATGATTTAAGATCTAAGTTTGCATTAGTTTTATGAATTTTTTCGTATCTTGAGACCACTAGGTGGCGCTGTGCCGAAACAATAGATGGTGCCTCAGGTCATGACTGTGATGACACCCACCAAATTTGGTGTAAATACAATAAAGAGATGCAGAGATATAGCCTTAAATGACTTGACCACTAGGGGGCACTGACCAAAAAATAAATTGTGATTCAGGTCTTGATTGTGATGACACCCACCAAATTTGGTGTTAATACGACAAAGAGATGCAGAGATATAGCTTCAAATCTCTTGACCACTAGGGGGCACCGGAAAGTTTACAAGTCCTCCTAGAACACGTTGCTGATGAACCATACCAAGTTTCATAACAATACGCAATTGCGTTTCTGAAATACTTGAACTTAAAGAAAAATTCAAAATGGCCGACACACAAAATGGCCGACCAAAAACCATTTGGTATCGTTTGACTCACCATGCCTCACGAAATCTAACAAGACCTGTCTCATAATTTTACATTCAAATTTGCAGTAGTTATAAGCAA
Source organism: Misgurnus anguillicaudatus (assembly GCF_027580225.2). Classification (NCBI taxonomy): domain Eukaryota; kingdom Metazoa; phylum Chordata; class Actinopteri; order Cypriniformes; family Cobitidae; genus Misgurnus; species Misgurnus anguillicaudatus. Next base: position 39,394,223 of record NC_073338.2, on the reverse strand, counting down.
AAATAGACATTTTTATATCTCGTGACCAGTAGGGGGCAGTGTGACGAAATGGTGCATGCACCCTCAAGTCATCACTGTTATGACATATACCAAGTCTCATATCAATATGCAAAAGTTTTGCGAAGATACAGGCACAAACACATTTTGGCGTGCTCGCCCTCGCATTCTTTGATGCGTTATACGACAACGGATAGGTCTACCGAAAATCTTTTAATAACTTTTTGTCTAGAGTGTCTCTACATGATGCATACCAAAAATCAAGCCAATCACACGAGCGCTCTAGGAGGAGTTCGAAAAAGTAGGTGTTCAATATAATTCAAAATGGCCGACAGGAAGTAGGTTTGACTCAGACATATTTGGTACAGTCGGACTCAGCATGAGCCAAGGGATCAATAGACTGAAGTTGTATGTCATACTGGCAATTTAATCAAATGACATAAAGATTTAAAAAAAAATTTTTACATATCCTGACCACTAGGTGGCGCCGTCCTAAAGATTTATAGGTGCGCTCAGAACATGTCACTGATGAACCATGCCAAATTTCGTAGCGATACGCCATTCTGTTTGTGAAATACTAAACTTAAGAGAAAATGCAAAATGGCCGACACCCAAAATGGCCGACCGAAAACCGTTTGGTATCGTTTGACTCGGCATGCCTCAAGGAATCTAACAAGACCACCTTCATGATTTTAGACTCAAGTTTGAAGTAGTTATAAGCGAAAATAGGCATTTTTCGAATCTCGTGACCACTAGGTGGCGCTGTGACGAAACGTTGCAGGCACCCTCAGGTCATGACTGTTATGACATATACCAACTTTCGTGTCGATACAATAAAGTTTTGCGAAGATAAGGCCTCACGTCCGTTTTGGCGTGCTCGCCGCCATATATGTTGTCAATTTATACGAGAACGCATTGGTCTATCAAAAAGCTTTTGATAACTTTTTGTCTTGGGTGTCTCTAGATGCTACATACCAAAGGACATGCAAATCGGACAAACGGTCAAAAAGGAGTTCGAAAAAGTAGGTTTTACGAAAAATTCAAAATGGCGGAAAGATGTGCATGACACAAATGACATCAATGTGTGCATTTGAATCATCATGAGCCAAGGATTCAGAGGAAACAAGAATTTAGTTTCTAGGACTCACTGGTCAGAAGTTATGAGCATGAACATAAGTGGATTTTTGGACTGTTGGTGGCGCTAGAGGGTTTGAGTCAGACACACCAATGTTGCTACAGTAACTTCTGAGACCGTCCTCTACATGTGTGCCAAATTTCATAACTTTCCTATGTACGGTTCTATGGGCTGCCATTGACTTCAATGGCGGAAGAACAAGAAGAAGAATAATATATAATAATAATAATAATAATAATAATAAGAAAACTAACAATAACAATAGGGTTCTACGCCCCTTCGGGGCTTGACCCCTAATAAGAAAACTAACAATAACAATAGGGTTCTACGCCCCTTCGGGGCTTGACCCCTAAATATAGCTGCAAGCAGCGATACCGGGGTCAAGCCAAACATGGCAAAAAATGATTCATACGTGATGACTGTCATGATTTAAGATCTAAGTTTGCATTAGTTTTATGAAAAAAATAGCAATTTTTTGTATCTTGAGACCACTAGGTGGCGGGGTGCCGAAACAATAGATGGTGCCTCAGGTCATGACTGTGATGACACATACCAAATTGAGTGTAAATACGATAAAGCAATACAGAGATATAGCCTTAAATGACTTGACCACTAGGGGGCACTAACCAAACAATAAATTGTGACTCAGGTCTTGATTGTGATGACACCCACCAAATTTGGTGTAAATACAATACAGAGATGCAGAGATATAGCCTTAAATGACTTGACCACTAGGGGGCACTGACCAAAAAATAAATTGTGATTCAGGTCTTGATTGTGATGACACCCACCAAATTTTGTGTAAATACGATAAAGAGATGCAGAGATATAGCTTCAAATCTCTTGACCACTAGGGGGCACCGAAAAGTTTACAAGTCCTCCCAGAACATGTTGCTGATGAACCATACCAAGTTTCATAACAATACGCAATTGCGTTTCTGAAATACTTGAACTTAAAGAAAAAATTCAAAATGGCCGACACACAAAATGGCCGACCAAAAACCATTTGGTATTGTTTGACTCAGTATGCCTCAAGAAATCTAACAAGACCAGTCTCATAATTTTACATTCAAGTTTGCAATAGTTATAAGCAAATGTAGACATTTTTTATATCTCGACACCAGTAGGGGGCAGTGTGATGAAATGGTGCATGCACTCTTACATCATCACTGTTATGACATATACCAAGTCTCATATCAATACGCAAAAGTTTCGCGAAGATACAGGCTCAAACACATTTTGGCGTGCTCGCCCTCGCATTCTTTGATGCGTTATACGACAACGGATAGGTCTACCGAAAAGCTTTTGATAACTTTTTGTCTGGAGTGTTTCTAGATGATGCCTACCAAAAATCAAGCCAATCAAACGAGCGCTCTACGAGGAGTTTGAAAAAGTAGGTGTTCAATATAATTCAAAATGGCCGACAGGAAGTAGGTTTGACTCAGACATATTTGGTACAGTCGGACTCAGCATGAGCCAAGGAATCAATAGAGTGAAGTCTCATGTCAGTGTGGCAATTTAATCAAATGATATAAAGATTTTAAACAATTTCTTTATATATCCTGACCACTAGGTGGCGCCGTCCTAAAGATTTATAGGTGCGCTCAGAACATGTCTCTGATGAACCATGCCAAATTTCGTAACGATACGCCATTCTGTTTGTGAAATACTGAACTTAATGGGAAAATTCAAAATGGCCGACACCCAAAATGGCCGACCGAAAACCGTTTGATATCGTTTGACTCGGCATGCCTCAAGGAATCTAACAAGACCAACTTCATGATTTTAGACTCAAGTTTGAAGTAGTTATAAGCGAAAATAGGCATTTTTCGAATCTCGTGACCACTAGGTGGCGCTGTGACGAAATGTTGCAGGCACCCTCAGGTCATGACTGTAATGACATATACCAAGTTTCATGTCGATACAATAAAGTTTTGCGAAGATACGGCCTCACGTCTGTTTTGGCGTGCTCGCCGCCATATATGTTGTCAATTTATACGAGCACGCATTGGTCTATCAAAAAGCTTTTGATAACTTTTTGTCTGGGGTGTCTCTAGATGCTACATACCAAAGGACATGCAAATCGGACGAACGCTCTAGGAGGAGTTCGAAAAAGTAGGTTTTACGGAAAATTCAAAATGGCGGAAAGATTTGCATGACACAAATGACACCAATGTGTGCAATTGAATCATCATGAGCCAAGGATTCAGAGGAAACAAGAATTTAGTTTCTAGGACTCACGGGTCAGAAGTTATGAGCATGAACATAAGTGGATATTTGGACTGTTGGTGGCGCTAGAGGGTTTGAGTCAGACACACCAATGTTGCTATAGTAACTTCTGAGATTGTCCTCTACATGTGTGCCAAATTTCATAACTTTCCTACGTACGGTTCTATGGGCTGCCATTGACTTTTGGGTGGAAGAACGAGGAACAAGAATAACAATAATAAATATAGCTGCAAGCAGCGATACCGGGGTCAAGCCAAACATGGGAAAAAATGATTCATACGTGATGACTGTCATGATTTAAGATCTAAGTTTGCATTAGTTTTATGAAAAAATAGCATTTTTTTGTATCTTGAGACCACTAGGTGGCACTGTGCCGAAACTATAGATGGTGCCTCAGGTCTTGATTGTAATGACACCCACCAAATTTGGTGTAAATACAATAAAGAGATGCAGAGATATAGCCTTAAATGACTTGACCACTAGGGGGCACTGACCAAAAAATAAATTGTAACTCAGGTCTTGATTGTGATGACACCCACCAAATTTGGTGTAAATACGATAAAGAGATGCAGAGATATAGCTTCAAATCTCTTGACCACTAGGGGGCACCGAAAAGTTTACAAGTCCTCCCAGAACATGTTGCTGATGAACCATACCAAGTTTCATAACAATACGCAATTGCGTTTCTGAAATACTTGAACTTAAAGAAAAATTAAAAATGGCCGACACACAAAATGGCCGATTAAAAACCATTTGGTATCGTTTGACTCGGCATGCCTCACGAAATCTAAAAGGACCAGTCTCATAATTTTACATTCAAGTTTGCAGTAGTTATAAGCAAAAATAGACATTTTTTATATTTCGTGACCAGTAGGGGGCAGTGTGACGAAACGGTGCATGCACCCTCAGGACATCACTGTTATGACATATACCAAGTCTCATATTAATACGCAAAAGTTTTGCGAAGATACAGGCTCAAACACATTTTGGCGTGCTCGCCCTCGCATTCTTTGATGCGTTATACGACAACGGATAGGTCTACCGAAAAGCTTTTGATAACTTTTTGTCTGGAGTGTCTCTAGATGATGCGTACCAAAAATCAAGCCAATCACTCGAGCGCTCTAGGAGGAGTTCGAAAAAGTAGGTGTTCAATATGATTCAAAATGGCCGACAGGAAGTAGGTTTGACTCAGACATATTTGGTACAGTCGGACTCAGCATGAGCCAAGGAATCAATAGAGTGAAGTCTTATGTCAGTGTGGCAATTTATTCAAATGATATAAAGATTTAAAAATTTATTTTTACATATCCTGACCACTAGGTGGCGCCGTCCTAAAGATTTATAGGTGCGCTCAGAACATGTCACTGATGAACCATGCCAAATTTCGTAGCGATACGCCATTCTGTTTGTGAAATACTGAACTTAATGAGAAAATTCAAAATGGCCGACACCCAAAATGGCCGACCGAAAACCGTTTGGTATCGTTTGACTCGGCATGCCTCAAGGAATCTAACAAGACCACCTTCATGATTTTAGACTCAAGTTTGAAGTAGTTATAAGCGAAAATATGCATTTTTCGAATCTCGTGACCACTAGGTGGCGCTGTGACGAAACGTTGCAGACACCCTCAGGTCATGACTGTTATGACATATACCAAGTTTCGTGTCGATACACCAAAGTTTTGCGAAGATACAGCCTCACGTCCGTTTTGGCGTGCTCGCCGCCATATATGTTGTCAGTTAATATGAGAACGCATTGGTCTATCAAAAAGCTTTTGATAACTTTTTGTCTGGGGTGTCTCTAGATGCTACATACCAAAGGACATGCAAATCGGACAAACGGTCTAGGAGGAGTTCGAAAAAGTAGGTTTTACGAAAAATTCAAAAGGGCGGAAAGATGTGCATGACACAAATGACATCAATGTGTGCAATTGAATCATCATGAGCCAAGGATTCAGAGGAAACAAGAATTTAGTTTCTAGGACTCACGGGTCAGAAGTTATGAGCATGAACATAAGTGCATTTTTGGACTGTTGGTGGCGCTAGAGGGTTTGAGTCAGACACACCAATGTTGCTATAGTTACTTCTGAGACTGTCCTCTACATGTGTGCCAAATTTCATAACTTTCCTATGTACGGTTCTATGGGATGCCATTGACTTCAATGGCGGAAGAGGAAACTTAATAATAAATATAGCTGCAAGCAGCGATACCGGGGTCAAGCCAAACATGGCAAAAAATGAATCATACGTGATGACTGTCATGATTTAAGATCTAAGTTTGCATTAGTTTTATGAAAAAAATAGTAATTTTCTTGTATCTTGAGACCACTAGGTGGCGCTTTGCCACTGTGATGACACATACCAAATTTAGTGTAACTACAATAAAGCGATACGGAGATATAGCCTTAAATGACTTGACCACTAGGGGGCACAGACCAAATAATAAATTATGACTCAGGTCTTGATTGTGATGACACCCACCAAATTTGGTGTAAATACAATAAAGAGATGCAGAGATATAGCCTTAAATGACTTGACCACTAGGGGGCACTGACCAAAAAATAAATTGTGACTCAGGTCTTGATTGTGATGACACCCACCAAATTTGGTGTAAATACAATAAAGAGATGCAGAGATATAGCCTAAAATAACTTGACCACTAGGGGGCACTGACCAAAAAATAAATTGTGACTCAGGTCTTGATTGTGATGACACCCACCAAATTTGGTGTAAATACGATAAAGAGATGCAGAGATATAGCTTCAAATCTCTTGACCACTAGGGGGCACTGGAAAGTTTACAAGTCCTCCCAGAACATGTTGCTGATGAACCATACCAAGTTTCATAACAATACGTAATTGCGTTTCTGAAATACTTGAACTTAAAGAAAAATTCAAAATGGCCGACACACAAAATGGCCGACCAAAAACCATTTGGTATCGTTTGACTCGGCATGCCTCACGAAATCTAACGAGACCACTCTCATAATTTTACATTCAAGTTTGCAGTAGTTATAAGCAAAAATAGACATTTTTTATATCTCGTGACCAGTAGGGGGCAGTGTGACGAAATGGTGCATGCACCCTCAGGTCATCACTGTTATGACATATACCAAGTTTCATATTAATACACACAAGTTTTGCGAAGATACAGGCTCAAACACATTTTGGCGTGCTCGCCCTCGCATTCTTTGATGCGTTATAAGACAACAAATAGGTCTACCGAAAAGCTTTTGATAACTTTTTGTCTAGAGTGTCTCTAGATGATGCATACCAAAAATCTAGCCAATCACACGAGCGCTCTAGGAGGAGTTCGAAAAAGTAGGTGTTCAATATAATTCAAAATGGCCGACAGGAAGTAGGTTTGACTCAGACATATTTGGTACAGTCAGACTCAGCATGAGCCAAGGAATCAATAGAGTGAAGTCTTATGTCATAGTGGCAATTTAATCAAATGATATAAAGATTTTAAACAATTTATTTACATATCCTGACCACTAGGTGGCGCCGTCCTAAAGATTTATAGGTGCGCTCAGAACATGTCACTGATGAACCATGCCAAATTTCGTAGCGATACGCCATTCTGTTTGTGAAATACTGAACTTAATGAGAAAATTGAAAATGGCCGACACCCAAAATGGCCGACCGAAAACCGTTTGGTATCGTTTGACTCGGCATGCCTCAAGGAATCTAACAAGACCAACTTCATGATTTTAGACTCAACTTTGAAGTAGTTATCAGCGAAAATAGGCATTTTTCGAATCTCGTGACCACTAGGTGGCGCTGTGACGAAACGTTGCAGGCACCCTCAGGTCATGACTGTTATGACATATACCAAGTTTCGTGTCGATACAATAAAGTTTTGCGAAGATACGGCCTCACGTCCGTTTTGGCGTGCTCGCCGCCATATATGTTGTCAATTTATATGAGAACGCATTGGTCTATCAAAAAGCTTTTGATAACTTTTTGTCTGGGGTGCCTCTAGATGCTACATACCAAAGGACATGAAAATCGGACAAACGGTCTAGGAGGAGTTCGAAAAAGTAGGTTTTACGGAAAATTTAAAATGGCGGAAAGATGTGCATGACACAAATGACATCAATGTGTGCAATTGAATCATCATGAGCCAAGGATTAAGAGGGAACAAGAATTTATTTTCTAGGACTCACGGGTCAGAAGTTGTGAGCATGAACATAAGTGGATTTTTGGACTGTTGGTGGCGCTAGAGGGTTTGAGTCAGACACACCAAATTTGCTATAGTAACTTCTGAGACTGTCCTCTACATGTGTGCCAAATTTCATAACTTTCCTACGTACGGTTCTATGGGCTGCCATTGACTTCAATGGCGGAAGAACAAGATGCAGAATAATAATAAGAAAACTAACAATAACAATAGGGTTCTACGCCCCTTCGGGGCTTGACCCCTAATAAGAAAACTAACAATAACAATAGGGTTCTACGCCCCTTCGGGGCTTGACCCCTAAATATAGCTGCAAGCAGCGATACCGGGGTCAAGCCAAACATGGCAAAAAATGATTCATACGTGATGACTGTCATGATTTAAGATCTAACTTTGCATTAGTTTTAGGGAAAAAATAGCAATTTTTTGTATCTTGAGACCACTAGGTGGCGCTTTGCCGAAACAATAGATGGTGCCTCAGGTCATGACTGTGATGACACATACCAAATTTAGTGTAAATACGATAAAGCGATACGAAGACATAGCCTTAAATGACTTGACCACTAGGGGGCACTGACCAAACAATAAATGGTGACTCAGGTCTTGATTGTGATGACACCCACCAAATTTGGTATAAATACGATAAAGAGATGCAGAGATATAGCTTCAAATCTCTTGACCACTAGGGGGCGCCGAAAAGTTTACAAGTCCTCCCAGAACATGTTGCTGATGAACCATACCAAGTTTCATAACAATACGCAATTGCGTTTCTGAAATACTTGAACTTAAAGAAAAAATTCAAAATGGCCGACACACAAAATGGCCGACCAAAAACCATTTGGTATCATTTGACTCGGCATGCCTCACCAAATCTAACAAGACCAGTCTCATAATTTTACATTCAAGTTTGCAGTAGTTATAAGCAAAAATAGACATGTTTTATATCTCGTGACCAGTAGGGGGCAGTGTGACGAAATGGTGCATGCACCCTCAGGTCATCACTGTTATGACATATACCAAGTCTCATATCAATACGCAAAAGTTTTGCGAAGATACAGGCTCAAACACATTTTGGCGTGCTCGCCCTCGCATTCTTTGATGCGTTATACGACAACGGATAGGTCTACCGAAAAGCTTTTGATAACTTTTTGTCTAGAGTGTCTCTAGATGATGCATACCAAAAATCAAGCCAATCACACGAGCGCTCTAGGAGGAGTTCGAAAAAGTAGGTGTTCAATATAATTCAAAATGGCCGACAGGAAGTAGGTTTGACTCAGACATATTTGGTACAGTCGGACTCAGCACGAGCCAAGGAATCAGTAGAGTAAATTCTTATGTCAGTGTGGCAATTTAATCAAATGATATAAATATTTTAAACAATTTATTTACATATCCTGACCACTAGGTGGCGCCGTCCTAAAGATTTATAGGGGCGCTCAGAACATGTCACTGATGAATCATGCCAAATTTCGTAGCAATACGCCATTCTGTTTGTGAAATACTGAACTTAATGAGAAAATTCAAAATGGCCGACACCCAAAATGGCCGACCGAAAACCGTTTGGTATCGTTTGACTCGGCATGCCTCAAGGAATCTAACAAGACCACTTTCGTGATTTTAGACTCAAGTGTGAAGTAGTTATAAGCAAAAATAGGCATTTTTCGAATTTCGTGACCACTAGGTGGCGCTGTGACGAAACATTGCAGGCACCCTCAGGTCATGACTTTTATGACATATACCAAGTTTCGTGTCGATACAATAAAGTTTTGCGAAGATACGGCCTCACGTCCGTTTTGGCGTGCTCGCCGCCATATATGTTGTCAATTTATACGAGAACGCATTGGTCTATCAAAAAGCTTTTGATAACTTTTTGTCTGGGGTGTCTCCAGATGCTACATACCAAAGGACATGCAAATCGGATGAACGCTGTAGGAGGAGTTTGAAAAAGTAGGTTTTACGGAAAATTCAAAATGGCGGAAAGATTTGCATGACACAAATGACATCAATGTGTGCAATTGAATCATCATGAGCAAAGGAATAAGAGAAAACAAGAATTTAGTTTCTAGGACTCACGGGTCAGAAGTTATGAGCATGAACATAAGTGGATTTTTGGACTGTTGGTGGCGCTAGAGGGTTTGAGTCAGACACACCAATGTTGCTATAGTAACTTCTGAGACTGTCCTCTACATGTGTGCCAAATTTCATAACTTTCCTACGTACGGTTCTATGGGCTGCCATTGACTTTTGGGTGGAAGAACGCGGAACAAGAATAATAATAAATATAGCTGCAAGCAGCGATACCGGGGTCAAGCCAAACATGGCAAAAATAATTCATACGTGATGACTGTCATGATTTAAGATCTAAGTTTGCATTAGTTTTAGGAAAAAAAGTGAAATTTTTTTGTATCTTGAGACCACTAGGTGGCGCTGTGCCGAAACAATAGATGATGCCTCAGGTCATGACTGTGATGACACATACCAAATTAAGTGTAAATACAATAAAGCGATACGGAGATATAGCCTTAAATGACTTGACCACTAGGGGGCACTGTCCAAAACAATAGATTGTGACTCAGGTCTTGATTTTGATGACACCCACCAAATTTGGTTTAAATACGATAAAGAGACACAGAGATATAGCTTCAAATCTCTTGACCACTAGGGGGCGCCGAAAAGTTTACAAGTCCTCCCAGAACATGTTGCTGATGAACCATACCAAGTTTCATAACAATACGCAATTGCGTTTCTGAAATACTTGAACTTAAAGAAAAAATCAAAATGGCCGACACACAAAATGGCCGACCAAAAACCAGTTGGTGTCGTTTGACTCGGCATGCCTCACGAAATCTAACAAGACCAGTCTCATAATTTTACATTCAAATTTGCAGTAGTTATAAGCAAAAATAGACATTTTTTATATCTCGTGACCAGTAGGGGGCAGTGTGACAAAATGGTGCATGCACCCTCAGGTCATCACTGTTATGACATTTACCAAGTCTCATATTAATACGCAAAAGTTTTGCGAAGATACAGGCTCAAACACATTTTGACGTGCTCGCCCTCGCATTCTTTGATGCGTTATACGACAACGGATAGGTCTACCGAAAATCTTTTGATAACTTTTTGTCTAGAGTGTCTCTAGATGATGCATACCAAAAATCAAGCCAATCACACGAGCGCTCTAGGAGGAGTTCGAAAAAGTAGATGTTCAATATAATTCAAAATGGCCGACAGGAAGTAGGTTTGACTCTGACATATTTGGTACAGTCGGACTCAGCACGAGCCAAGGAATCAATAGAGTGAAGTCTCATTTCAGTGTGGCAAATGAATCAAATGCTATAAAGATTTTAAACAATTTATTTACATATCCTGACCACTAGGTGGCGCTGTCCTAAAGATTTATAGGTGCGCTCAGAACATGTCACTGATGAACCATGCCAAATTTCGTAGCGATACGTCATTCTGATTGTGAAATACTGAACTTAATGAGAAAATTCAAAATGGCCGACACCCAAAATGGCCGACCGAAAACCGTTTGTTATCGTTTGACTCGGCATGCCTCAAGGAATCTAACAAGACCACCTTCATGATTTTAGACTCAAGTTTGAAGTAGTTATAAGCGAAAATAGGCATTTTTCGAATCTCGTGACCACTAGGTGGCGCTGTGACGAAACGTTGCAGGCACCCTCAGGTCATGACTGTAATGACATATACCAAGTTTCGTGTCGATACAATAAAGTTTTGCGAAGATACGGCCTCACGTCCGTTTTGGCGTGCTCGCCGCCATATATGTTGTCACTGTATACGAGAACGCATTGGTCTATCAAAAAGCTTTTGATAACTTTTTGTCTGGGGTGTCTCTAGATGCTACATACCAAAGGACATGCAAATCGGACAAACGGTCTAGGAGGAGTTCGAAAAAGTAGGTTTTACGGAAAATTCAAAATGGCGGAAAGATGTGCATGACACAAATGACATCAATGTGTGCAATTGAATCAACATGAGCAAAGGATTCAGAGGAAACAATAATTTAGTTTCTAGGACTCACGGGTCAGAAGTTATGAGCATGAACATAAGTGGATTTTTGGACTGTTGGTGGCGCTAGAGGGTTTGAGTCAGACACACCAATGTTGCTATAGTAACTTCTGAGACTGTCCTCTACATGTGTGCCAAATTTCATAACTTTCCTACGTACGGTTCTATGGGCTGCCATTGACTTTTGGGTGGAAGAACGAGGAACAAGAATAACAATAATAATTAAAGCTGCAAGCAGCGATGGAAGGGCCCTCGCACGCATGTGCACCGCTACCCTATGCTATTATTAAAGCAGTTAACCAGGGGGATCTTAATTATAGTGGGCAAATATAGGTGGATATTCAAAGGGAAACTGATGTGCCACACCGCCTGTGTGCAGCAGGTGGCGCTGTGACTGTAACTGATTGTTGTTATATTAATGTGTTCAGGCCGGGACCCTTATCAAAAGTGTGAAGTATAGGGCAGATCGGATAATGTATGCCTGAATTGCAACAGATTCCTGTTTCATGGCGAAACATCACTCTTTGCCAGGCCGTCACGGACACGCCCTTCAACGAAATGTCAAGATCTTCGTAATTTTTCATCGCAAAGGGCTTAAGATCAGTCTCACCTGATATGATAATGATTTGATTAAATCTCTGAGAACAGTAAATCACAGTATAAAACAAGGCCTTTCCTGCTACCTTTAGGTGGCGCTAGGGCTGAAGCTGAATATTGGCATTGAAATGTGTTCAGGCCAAGACCCTTATCAAACATGTGAAGCGTGGGGCAGATTGGACATTGTATGCCTTAGTTATAAAAACGTCCTGTTTCATGGCGAAAACGCTGATATTTGGCAGGTCGCCACGGACACACCCTCCAACGAAAAGTCAAAAGCTCCGCAATTTAACATCGCAAAGGCCTTTAGATGAGATTGACCAAATATGATGACGATCTATTAAAATCTCTAGGAGGAGTTCGTTAAAGTACGAAGCCTGGAAATGACAAAATTTGCACATAAATTACAGCAAAAATTCAAAATGGACGACTTCCTGTGGGGTTTAGAGCTTTGCTCCAAGAGACTTTTTGGTAGGTCTTGGGGTGATAGATGACCCTACCAAATTTCGTTTCTGTAGGTTTTTCGTAGTGGGGGGGCTGTTCTCTTGAAATTTTGCAGGTGGCGCTATTGAGCAATTTCTACACGCCCACTTCTGGCGCCTATGCCACGTGTAAATTTTTGCCACTTCTGACGTGTGTGCAACGTTTTATGACTTTTTGAGCTTGTTTAGCCTGTCAAAAATGCGATTCATTTAGCGATACTTTGCGAGGCTGCCACGGACACGCCCTTTAATGAAAAGTCAAGGCCGTTGCTCTTTATCATCACACAAGGTCTTGAGATTACACTGGTGAAATATGATGTTGATATGTTTAAATCTCTAAGAGCAGTAAGACACAGCATAAAACATGGTATTTCCTGCTGCCTCTAGGTGGCGCTATGAGTGTTACTGAATTATGCCATGTTGATGTGTTCAGGCCAGGACCCTTATCAAACGTGTGAAATCAGGGGCAGATCGGACAACGTATGCCTGAATTACATCAGCTTCCTGTTTCATGGCGAAACATCAAAATTTCCCAGGCCGCCAAGGACACGCCCTCCAACAAAAAGTCAAAAGCTCCGCAATTTAGCATCGCAAAGGCCTTTAGATGATACTGACCAAATATGATGATGATCAGAGTAAATCTCTAGGAGGAGTTCGTTAAAGTACGACGCTTGGAAATGTCCAAAAATGACAGAGAAAATTCAAAATGGCCGACTTCCTGTGGGGTTTAGAGGTTCGCTCCAAGAGACTTTTTTGTAGGTCTTGGAGTGATAGATGATCCTACCAAATTTCGTATCTGTACGTTTTTCGTAGTGGGGGGGCTGTTCTCTTGAAATTTTGCAGGTGGCGCTATCGAGCCATTTTTACACGCCCACTTCTGACGCCTATACTACATGTAAATTTTCGCCACTTCTGACGCGTGTGCAAATTTTCATGAGTTTTCGGGTATGTTTAGGCCCTCAAAAATGCGATCCATTTCGGAGAAGAAGAAGAAGAAGAAGAAGAAGAAGAAGAAGAAGAAGAAAAATAATAATAATAATAAACGGAGCAAAAACAATAGGGTCCTCACACCCTGGTGTGCTCGGGCCCTAAATATAGCTGCAAGCAGCGATACCGGGGTCAAGCCAAACATGGCAAAAAATGATTCATACGTGATGACTGTCATGATTTCACATCTAAGTTTGCAATATTTTTATGAAAAAATAGCAATTTGTTTGTATCTTGAAACCACTAGGTGGCGCTGTGCCGAAACAATAAATGGTGCCTCAGGTCATGACTGTGATGACACATACCAAATTTAGTGTAAATACGATAAAGCGATATGGAGATATAGCCTTAAATGACTTGACCACTAGGGGACACTGACCAAACCATAAATTATGACTCAGGTCTTGATTGTGATGACACCCACCAAATTTGGTGTAAATACGATAAAGCGATACGGAGATATAGCCTTAAATGACTTGACCACTAGGGGGCACTGACCAAACCATAAATTATGACTCAGGTCTTGATTGTGATGACACCCACCAAATTTGGTGTAAATACGATAAAGACATGCAGAGATATAGCTTCAAATCTCTTGACCACTAGGGGGTGCCAAAAGGTTTACAAGTTCTGCCAGAACATGTTGCTGATGAACCGTACCAAGTTTCATAACTATACGCAATTGCGTTTCTGAAATACTTGAATTTAAAGAAAAAATTAAAAATGGCCGACACACAAAATGGCCGACCAAAAACCATTTGTTATCGTTTGACTCGGCATGCCTCACGAAATCTAACAAGACCAGTCTCATAATTTTACATTCAAATTTGCAGTAGTTATAAGCAAAAATAGACATTTTTTATATCTCGTGACCAGTAGGGGGCAGTGTGACAAAATGGTGCATGCACCCTCAGGTCATCACTGTTATGACATTTACCAAGTCTCATATTAATACGCAAAAGTTTTGCGAAGATACAGGCTCAAACACATTTTGGCGTGCTCGCCCTCGCATTCTTTGATGCGTTATACGACAACGGATAGGTCTACCGAAAATCTTTTGATAACTTTTTGTCTAGAGTGTCTCTAGATGATGCATACCAAAAATCAAGCCAATCACACGAGCGCTCTAGGAGGAGTTCGAAAAAGTAGGTGTTCAATATAATTCAAAATGGCCGACAGGAAGTAGGTTTGACTCTATCATATTTGGTACAGTCGGACTCAGCACGAGCCAAGGAATCAATAGAGTGAAGTCTCATTTCAGTGTGGCAAATGAATCAAATGCTATAAAGATTTTAAACAATTTATTTATATATCCTGACCACTAGGTGGCGCTGTCCTAAAGATTTATAGGTGCGCTCAGAACATGTCACTGATGAACCATGCCAAATTTCGTAGCGATACGTCATTCTGTTTGTGAAATACTGAACTTAATGAGAAAATTCAAAATGGCCGACACCCAAAATGGCCGACCGAAAACCGTTTGTTATCGTTTGACTCGGCATGCCTCAAGGAATCTTACAAGACCACCTTCATGATTTTAGACTCAAGTTTGAAGTAGTTATAAGCGAAAATAGGCATTTTTTGAATCTCGTGACCACTAGGTGGCGCTGTGACGAAACGTTGCAGGCACCCTCAGGTCATGACTGTAATGACATATTCCAAGTTTCGTGTCGATACAATAAAGTTTTGCGAAGATACGGCCTCACGTCCGTTTTGGCGTGCTCGCCGCCATATATGTTGTCACTGTATACGAGAACGCATTGGTCTATCAAAAAGCTTTTGATAACTTTTTGTCTGGGGTGTCTCTAGATGCTACATACCAAAGGACATGCAAATCGGACGAACGGTCTAGGAGGAGTTCGAAAAAGTACGTTTTACGGAAAATTCAAAATGGCGGAAAGATGTGCATGACACAAATGACATCAATGTGTGCAATTGAATCATCATGAGCAAAGGATTCAGAGGAAAGAAGAATTTAGTTTCTAGGTCTCACGGGTCAGAAGTTATTAGCATGAACATAAGTGGATTTTTGGACTGTTGGTGGCGCTAGAGGGTTTGAGTCAGACACACCAATGTTGCTATAGTAACTTCTGAGACTGTCCTCTACATGTGTGCCAAATTTCATAACTTTCCTACGTACGGTTCTATGGGCTGCCATTGACTTTTGGGTGGAAGAACGCGGAACAAGAATAATAATAATAATAATAAGAAAACTAACAATAACAATAGGGTTCTACGCCCCTTCGGGGCTTGACCCCTAAATATAGCTGCAAGCAGCGATACCGGGGTCAAGCCAAACATGGCAAAAAATGATTCATACGTGATGACTGTCATGATTTAAGATCTAAGTTTGCATTAGTTTTAGGAAAAAATAGCAATTTTTTGTATCTTGTGACCACTAGGAGGCAATGTGCCGAAACAAGAGATGGTGCCTCAGGTCATGACTGTGATGACACATACCAAATTTAGTGTAAATACGATAAAGCGATACGGAGATATAGCCTAAAATGACTTGACCACTAGGGGGCACTGACCAAAACAATAGATGGTGACTCAGGTCATGATTGTGATGACACCCACCAAATTTGGTGTAAATGCGATAAAGAGATGCAGAGATATAGCTTCAAATCTCTTGACCACTAGGGGGCGCCGAAAAGTTTACAAGCCCTCTCAGAACATGTTGCTGATGAACCATACCAAGTTTCATAACAATACGCAATTGCGTTTTTGAAATACTTGAACTTAAAGAAAATATTCAAAATGGCCGAAACACAAAATGGCCGACTGAAAACCATTTGGTATCGTTTGACTCGGCATGCCTCACATAATCTAACAAGACTAATCTCATAATTTTACATTCAATTTTAAAGTAGTTATAAGCAAAAATAGAAATTTTTTATATCTCATGACCAGTAGGGGGCAGTGTGACGAAACTAGGAGGAGTTCGAAAAAGTAGGTGTTCTTTATAATTCAAAATGGCCGACAGGAAGTAGGTTTGACTCAGACATATTTGGTACAGTCGGACTCGGCACGTGCCAAGGAATCAAAGGATTGAAGTCTCATTTCAGTGTGGCAAATGAATCAAATGCTATAAATATTTTAAACAATTTATTTACATATCCTGACCACTAGGTGGCGCTGTCCTAAAGATTTATAGGTGCGCTCAGAACATGTCACAGATGAACCATGTCAAATTTCATAGCGATACGCCATTCTGTTTGTGAAATACTGAACTTAATGAGAAAATTCAAAATGGCCGACACCCAAAATGGCCGACCGAAAACTGTTTGGTATCGTTTGACTCGGCATGCCTCAAGGAATCTAACAAGACTACCTTCATGATTTTAGACTCAAGTTTGAAGTAGTTATAAGCAAAAATAGGCATTTTTCGAATCTCGTGACCACTAGGTGGCGCTGTGACGAAACGTTGCAGGCACCCTCAGGTCATGACTGTAATGACATATACCAAGTTTCGTGTCGATACACCAAAGTGTTGCGAAGATACGGCCTCACGTCCGTTTTGGCGTGCTCGCCGCCGTATATGTTGTCACGGTATACGAGAACGCATTGGTTTATCAAAAAGCTTTTGATAACTTTTTGTCAGGGGTGTCTATAGATGCTAGATACCAAAGGACATGCAAATCGGACAAACACTCTAGGAGGAGTTCGAAAAAGTAGGTTTTACGGAAAATTCAAAATGGCGGAAAGATGTGCATGACACAAATGACATCAACATGTGCAATTGAATCATCATGAGCCAAGGATTCAGAGGGAACAAGAATTTAGTTTCTAGGACTCACGGGTCAGAAGTTATGAGCATGAACATAAGTGGATGTTTGGACTGTTGGTGGCGCTAGAGGGTTTGAGTCAGACACACCAAAGTTGCTATAGTAACTTCTGAGACTGTCCTCTACATGTGTGCCAAATTTCATAACTTTCCTACGTACGGTTCTATGGGCTGCCATTGACTTTTGGGTTGAAGAACGAGGAACAAGAATAACAATAATAATAATAATAATAAGAAAACGAACAATAACAATAGGGTTCTACGCCCCTTCGGGGCTTGACCCCTAATAAGAAAACTAACAATAACAATAGGGTTCTACGCCCCTTCGGGGCTTGACCCCTAATAATAATAATAATAATAATAAGAAAACTAACAATAACAATAGGGTTCTACGCCCCTTCGGGGCTTGACCCCTAATAAATATAGCTGCAAGCAGCGATACCGGAGTCAAGCCAAACATGGCAAAAAATGATTCATACGTGATGACTGTCATGATTTAAGATCTAAGTTTGCATTAGTTTTATGAAAAAAATAGCAATTTTTTTGTATCTTGAGACCACTAGGTGGCGCTTTGCCGAAACAATAGATGGTGCCTCAGGTCATGACTGTAATGACACATACCAAATTTAGTGTAAATACAATAAAGCAATACAGAGATATAGCCTTAAATGACTTGACCACTAGGGGGCACTAACCAAACAATAAATTGTGACTCAGGTCTTGATTGTGATGACACCCACCAAATTTGGTGTAAATACGATAAAGAGATGCAGAGATATAGCTTCAAATCTCTTGACCACTAGGGGGCGCCTAAAAAGTTTACAAGTCCTCCCAGAACATGTTGCTGATGAACCATACCAAGTTTCATAACAATACGCAATTGCGTTTCTGAAATACTTGAACTTAAAGAAAAAATTCAAAATGGCCGACACACAAAATGGCCGACCAAAAACCATTTGGTATCGTTTGACTCGGCATGCCTTCCGAAATCTAACAAGACCAGTCTCATAATTTTACATTCAAGTTTGCAGTAGTTATAAGCAAAAATAGACATTTTTTATATCTCGTGACCAGTAGGGGGCAGTGTGACGAAACAGTGCATGCACCCTCAGGTCATCACTGTTATGACATATACCAAGTCTCATATTAATACGCAAAAGTTTTGCGAAGATACAGGCTCAAACACATTTTGGCGTGCTCGCCCTCGCATTCTTTGAAGCGTTATACGACAACGGATAGGTCTACCGAAAAGCTTTTGATAACTTTTTGTCTGGAGTGTCTCTAGATGATGCGTACCAAAAATCAAGCCAATCACTCGAGCGCTCTAGGAGGAGTTAGAAAAAGTAGGTGTTCAATATAATTCAAAATGGCCGACAGGAAGTAGGTTTGACTCAGACATATTTGGTACAGTCGGACTCAGCATGAGCCAAGGAATCAATAGAGTGAAGTCTTATGTCAGTGTGGCAATTTAATCAAATGATATAAAGATTTTAAAAAAAATTTTACATATCCTGACCACTAGGTGGCGCCGTCCTAAAGATTTATTGGTGCGCTCAGAACATGTCACTGATAAACCATGCCAAATTTCGTAGCGATACGCCATTCTGTTTGTGAAATACTGAACTTAATGAGAAAATTAAAAATGGCCGACACCCAAAATGGCCGACCGAAAACCGTTTGGTATCGTTTGACTCGGCATGCCTCAAGGAATCTAACAAGACCACCTTCATGATTTTAGACTCAAGTTTGAAGTAGTTATAAGCAAAAATAGGCATTTTTCGAATCTCGTTACCACTAGGTGGCGCTGTGACGAAACGTTGCAGGCACCCTCAGGTCATGACTGTAATGACATATACCAAGTTTCGTGTCGATACAATAAAGTTTTGCGAAGATACGGCCTCACGTCCGTTTTGGCGTGCTCGCCGCCATATATGTTGTCAATTTATACGAGAACGGATAGGTCTACCGAAAAGCTTTTGATAACTTTTTGTCTTGGGTGTCTCTAGATGCTACATACCAAAGGACATGCAAATCGGACAAACGGTCTAGGAGGAGTTCGAAAAAGTAGGTTTTACGAAAAATTCAAAATGGCGGAAAGATGTGCATGACACAAATGACATCAATGTATGCAATTGAATCATCATGAGCCAAGGATTCAGAGGAAACAAGAATTTAGTTTCTAGGACTCACGGGTCAGAAGTTGTGAGCATGAACATAAGTGGATTTTTGGACTGTTGGTGGCGCTAGAGGGTTTGAGTCAGACACGCCAATGTTGCTATAGTAACTTCTGAGACTGTCCTCTACATGTGTGCCAAATTTCATAACTTTCCTATGTACGGTTCTATGGGCTGCCATTGACTTTCGGCGGAAGAACGAGGAAGATAAATAATAATAATAATAAGAAAACTAACAATAACAATAGGGTTCTACGCCCCTTCGGGGCTTGACCCCTAATAATAATAAGAAAACTAACAATAACAATAGGGTTCTACGCCCCTTCGGGGCTTGACCCCTAACTAACAGAAACAATAGGTGTCTACGCCACTTCGTGGCTTGACCCCTAATAATTATTATTTAAAAGATTTTGAAGTCATCAACAGTTACCTAGTTTTAGGTAAGCTAAAGCATTTGGTTGCAACGCAATTGATTATAAAATTATTAAGCCTTTTTGGAAAGAGATATTTTATGTGACAAAATGTCAGTCATCGTGTGATAACGAAAATATAACAAGGCTTAAACTAACTTACATGTTCTGAGTTCTGTCAGTGAACAGGCTGTAAAACTGTTGGCTAACTTACACTCATGAAAAACTGATGCTGATTATTTGGGAAACATTCTCTAACAGCAGTCAAGTTGTCATTGTTTCACGAGTTCACACTTACAAATAATTCAGAACAGAGTTATTAATATGCGTATTTGGCGTGCTGTCCGAGGAGAGGGCTCCGAGCTCGTTAATGGACTGAGCCTGGAGCACTTCCTGGCGGGGAGAGGGTTCCGGGCTCAGCCTTAGGCCCGAACCCAGAACAATCCCCCCTGTTCTGGTTAGTAAGGTGACTTAGGCAATCGTGCGGAGAAGGGGAGGTGGAGGGATGCTGAAACTATCGAGGAATGAGGGTGAGTTGGTTTCCAGTCTATATAGGTTTCTGTTGATGCCAATCAGGTGGATACCTGATTACTGATTGTCAACAGCTGGTCGTAGTTGAGGTGATTAGGTTGATTATTTGAACGTGTTCCTCCCGAACTTTGTTAATAAAAACATCATTTGTGTAAAACAAGTTGTGCATTTGTTGTAACATTAAAACAGGAGATCAGACTTACTCTGTGCTCAAAAAAAGATGCTCAAGGCTCCATTCCTTTGTGGGTGTGCGAGGAGGATATGCTTTTTTATTTGTTGTTGCGTTAAATCTTACCCAGATACAACAGTGCTATTTTCTGATTGGCTATTGTGTAGCCTCTTTCTTTTTCTTGATTGCCTGATAAATGGCACGCTTGAACTAGAACTCCAGGGGAGACGGGCTTGATCGAGAGAACGGTGTGGCCAGATGCATTTTGAGCACTGCAGCATATTAAATATATGATAAATAATTTTTCTGCGTGAGAAATACAATGTGTGGCAGGAGTGCATGACAAAAGACTGAAAGCCCGGCTATTATCAGAATGACCCTCGCGGCCTCAAAACACTACCGGCCCACTGGGAAAAGTCCTGACTCTTCTGATTGCCACTCCGCCACTGCTTCCAAGCTTTATAACGGTAGAAAACAAGGATCAGGGAACAATTTCTGACTTTAAACCCCTAAAAAGTGCATTCCTCCTTGACAGAGGCATCCATATGGCTCTAAAGAGTTATTAAGGTCTTCTGCGTGTAAACGATGCAAAACTAGTTTCCAGTAACGATGCCGTCTCACACGGTTCAATCAGACCCATGACCAAGGTGTTGCTAGTGCCACTACACAACTTTTAAGTGGAAAGATATGAAATTAAGAGATATTATTATTTCTATCTCTTATCTCTCTAAAGTTTAGTAAATACATTTATGTATTCCAAACATGGGCGTCGGAAAAAAAATGTGGGTGGGTCCAAAACATTTACTGGAGTAGATGCCATTTTCTTGTATTCTGGTGCCGTTTAATTAAACAATTGTTTTTATAGCCTATAACTTTGTTTACCTTGTTCTGTCACAGCCCGGAGTGCAGCATGCGAAAGTAATACATTTTCAAAATGGAGTTTAATTAATATAGACTCTACATGAGACAAGTGGAATGGATTTGAGGAAGCAGCAGTGTGGAAGTCAAGGCAGTAGGTAAAACGCAGAATGGAGTGGAATGGATTTGACTGACGGCGCTCTGACAAGTGAAAAGACATGCGTTGAATTAGAGAAAAAGTGATATCATTGGTCATAAAAAGTGTTTGGGTCTTGTCCCACTCACACATAATGGTTCTGACGCCCATAATTCCAAAAACCTTTCTCAAACTTTGTTTTTCTGTAAAAATAAAAGCTTTTCCACTTCAACACACATTTGCCATCATCAAATGTCCTGGATAAAAGCACAGAGTAAGCATTAAAGGTAGGGTAACACATTTTGAAAAATGCTAACGGTAGCCACCTAGCAATGAAATCCCGATCCCACCCTCAAGTCAAATCGCCATCCAAAGTCACGCCTCTTTCAAAACACATGAACACGCACAGATCAGACGGTCACATCTCATGTCTCATTCAGCAGTGAGAAAACTTTGCAGTACAAAGTCGAATAACACTTCCAAAATAACCAAACAACTGGTTTACATCAGAATTAGTTTAAGCACACATTCGGTTGTGTAGACGTAGTAACTATATCGTTACGCTAATCCGTAAACGAACACAAATTTTATAAGCAACACAATGTTTCATCAAAGTAGAATATCTGAATCCATCTCAATACAAACATATCGCGTACCTACCTTACCAAAATAAAAAGTGCAACGACTCTTTCAGACGCTTTGCAGCTCCTGCAGCTGTTTCATCTCGTGGTAAAGCAGTAAAGTTACCGATGTTCATTTGGGGTTTTGCTCTTGCTGATCCAGGCAGTTTTTGCTGTTGTTGTTATAAAAGATGCCTTTAGTTTTGTGCCTCCTGTGTAGGTTGTCAATTTAGCAGAAAAGTTTGCTGTTCTCACTGTTTACAGGCAGGAGGTGAGCGCACGTGAACGCGCCGATGACGTATGGTGTCTGAGTGGACTCGCTGCGCGGTTGGCATTCAAATTACACTTACGTATGAGCAGGGCCGGTTTTTGCTATGGGCAATGTGGGCGAACGCCCAGGGCGCAATCTATGTGAGGGCGCACGAGCGCCCTAAAAAGAAAAAAATTATATCAAAACCGCTCATTTCCATGTCAAGTTAGTGCTGAGAAACACAGTTGTGTGCATGTCAGAAGGAGACACCCCTCGCTGCAGCCTGCAGCGCGATGACGTAGTGGATTAATCCAATACGTAGTGGATGTTCAAACACGCATGCGCAGTTAATATAATGTTACGCGCATGCGCGGTGCTGTGTTGTTGTTGATGAACAATCGCACGTGCTTTGGTATTTCAAGAAGAATCTGCCGAAAAACGAAGGATTATTTAACAACAGTGATTGTATAAAGGTAGGTAATTAATCTTTATTTACTGATTTGTTGTTTCAACATGTATAGTCTTGTGTAACGTTAGTGTTATGTGTCCGAAGCGGTATAAAGGTGACTTAATATGCTAACAGCGATTCTCATTTTAATCATAACGTTACTTCAGAACATAATGCCACGCGTGGACAGACTGCAGGTCTAATGTAAAACTAACCTGATTTTTTTAGGCTAACTAATGCTATTGCATTGTTCTAGATGAATGTTTTTTTAAAGGACAGTTGCCCAGTAATAGGTGCACATACTGTAACCAGTGTCACTTAATCTTAAATTAATACATCTGGATTGGATTTTTTTATAAAAGAGACTTAGTACTTGTATGTTAACAATCCTTTGCATTTTTATTTGAAAAGTTCAACTTAATGAGATTTGACTGTTTTTTTTTGTAGATTTGACTGGATTTGGCAAGATGCCCTTGCTCATTAAAGAAGATGGAGATGTGGCTTTTATCAGACTGTTGACATGCCAGCTTTTTCACTATGTTGTTAGTAAAGCATCTTTCAGAGAAAAGGCTCATGTAGTCTGGCTTGACAGTAAGTTATTTAATTAAAAAAAATTTCCATAGCTCAATTAGAGCATTACATTATTAGCAAATATCATCAGGTAACACACATACTAATTAAAGCATGTCACTGTAAGTCACTTTGGATAAAAGCATCTGCCAAACGTGTAAGTGTGTGTGTGTGTGTGTGTGTGTGTGTGTGTGTGTGTGTGTGTGTGTGTGTGTGTGTGTGTGTGTGTGTGTGTGTGTGTGTGTGTGTGTGTGTGTGTGTGTGTGTGTGTGTGTGCTTATAGTAACAGTGTTTTTATTCTAAATTCATATAAAGTATCCCTAGATTTAGACTATACATTTAAGTTACTTTTTAATATTTACTTCTCCTTCTTAAAATAGGTGTTGTCAGCTGGAACACATTCTCCGGGGTGTAGAGATTTATTTACAGACTGTCCACCAGGTCGAGTTGGAGGAATTCGGGTGTCCCAGGGATGAATAGTTCATCTATTCTGCATCAGTAAAGCAGTGGTGGCGTGGCACTGACTTTAAACTATTTAAGATCAAACTGTGACAAACCTGTGCTGACTGCAGTCAGTTATATGTGACCCTGCCTGTGAAAAAACAGGATAAGTCTTGAAATGTAATTATGATATAATGAGCATCAAAGTGTTATTTTCATTAATTTCACATTGATTTTGACATTTGACATGATTTTACTCCGTCAACCCCACACACCCAGCCAACTTTTTCTTTGAACTTTTGCCCTTTGGCCGGCGCTACAGAGCACTGAACACTAGACACAACAACAGTTTGTTCCTCAGGTTATATTAAACCTAAACAATTAAAGAACCCATAACTTCCACACCTGTCATAACTGTATATTGTTTATAATCACCACATACTGTACATCTGTAACTACCATTCTAAACTATGCTACTGTAAATATCACCTATTATCTATTTGTACAACAACAGCATCTGAACATCCATACAGGCATCACTACACACAATTGTAAAAAAGGAGAAAATATATATACATATACTTATATATACTTACTGTACCATGCTGCTTATTTAAATTATTTTTGTTTTTATATTACTAGTGTGTTATTGTCTTTAATTTAACTTAGTTATTCTATTTATGTCCGTAACATGTCACCAAGACAAATTCCTTGTATGTGACAAAAACATACTTGGCAATAAAGCTGATTCTGATTCAATATTAAAGATATCAATGTTTTTTTTTACAGAATGTTGTTTACATTATGTAGAATGAGTTAATGTAGAAAACAGTAAATCACAGAAAGATTACTAGCTGAGTTTTCACTAAGTTCATGTTTAGGCCTAATGTTTATTGTTAAAATGTTTTAATATTTGCAGTCACTGATCATCAGTGAATTGAATAAGATGTGGGGTAAAAGTTAAATAAACAAACAACTTAAATAAATGACAAGTTATTTTTGTTTCCATTTAACAGTAACTTGAATAGATATATATATAAAAGAATATTTTTTAAATAACTCCAATACAACACTCAAATAAATGATTGATTAAAACGTTACATGTATCATTGCTAATATACCTTATCTTGTTGTTTAAAGATGATTGTTTAATACATCTTAACATTACCACATGTTAAGATAATACATTACACAATGCTAAAAATGTAAAATGAGTTTACAGTCCCTTACGAAAATTAACCATGGTTTTATTGTGGTAAAAGTGTAGTAACCATAGTTTTTGGTGTGATTATCAGCAAAACCATGGTTTTACTACACAACCATGGTTTTCAAAAACAATAGTTAAACAATGGTTAATCAAAACTATAGTTATTTTGTGGTTACCATGGTTTTACTACAGTACCAGGTTTTTTTGGTTTTAACTGTAGTAAAACCATGGTTAATTTTCGTAAGGGGTAACGTTAGCCTACTCATTCAATACGATCAGCTTTTATGGATAAATTATGTGAAAATAACTGCACTGAACACGCGAAAACATGGTATTATTTTGCCCGTGGGTATCCACGTAAATTTATTAACTAATCTAGGACAACAGCGCGTTTATCGGCATTTGACGGCAAATGTGTTAATGTTTGTGTTCAAATACACAACCGAGCACTGGATTTGGATTTATATTCACTGCGCATGCGTGTTTGAACATCCACTACGTACTGGATTAATCCACCACGTCATCGCGCTGCAAGCTGCAGCGAGGACTTCTTGGTCAGAAGAGGCACGGGTGAGGGGGGCGGGGAATCAACTTGCGACTGCAAGTCCCTCGCTCGCCTTAAGGGGGGCGAGCGAGGGATTGACTGATCCCAGGCCAGAGGTCACACAGCACAAACTGCTGCGTCTGCTTCCAAATAACTGATCCCAGGCCAGAGGCCACACAACACAAACTGCTGCGCCTGCTTCCAAGTAAATTGTATTTTTCATTCCTAAAATTAACATAGACCCATATACATACGAACATGTAATTAATTGGGTTTTGTGAAAAAAATTCTGTAGAGTCATCTAACTTACGTGACTCACGTCACGTGACTCCGGTTGATTGACGGGTAAAACGGACGTTATTGTTGTTGGCAAAATGTAAGGAAAGTTAATGATGTCGAGTCATCCATCATCCATGGATCAAATTAAAAGACCAAAGTAGCCATCTCAGTTGCCCGGTTCAGGAAAAGAAGATGAGGAGAAACGGGCAAAAGATAAAGGTATGCCGATTTATATGAGTGACGACGTGAGTGACAGTAGGAAATAGGCTATTTATATTAGCCTCGCACTCTTGCTAATATGTTGCTATTAGCCACAGAATACGACTGTATTTGGTTTTAGTTTTGCTGAACTAGCAACTATTAGAATTGAGGCATCATGCCATGCAACTAAATTCACTCTATAGGCAACACAGTCTAGTTGGTGTGTGCAACACAAAAAGTGCAAATTCACACAGACCTCCTGACTGTGAAATTTTTTATTGTTTTACGCTATATGTGTCAACTTAAATAACTTCTAATATACATTGACATGGCATTTTGTAAGCTACAGTGATATAGCTTTTTAAATAAATTGTAGTGTATGCTTAGTTTATATAGGATGTTAACAAATACTAATAAAATGTGTGTTATGGTCATTTTAATTGAGTAACTGATGCATGTGTGAAACAAGTGTATCTTACTTACATAAATGTATCTTAATTGTAAATTCAGGGGCATTTCTGAAATATTTTAGAGCTAGAGCACCCACTGGCCAAAATGAGGAGTCAGATACTTCCACAGCAGCATCTCTGTGTGTGTGTGTGTGTGTGTGTGTGTGTGTGTGTGTGTGTGTGTGTGTGTGTGTGTGTGTGTGTGTGTGTGCGTGTGCATGAGTGGGTGTTTATACTGTATTACATGTTTTTCTCTGTTCTTGCTACCTTTTTGTATTTAAGATTATATATAACAAAATAATACATGAAGGTGGCGGGGTTTGGGGGTAATTATTTTTTCTGGGGGCGGCCAAGGGATGGTTCGCCCAGGGCGTAAATCTAGCCAGGACCGCCACTGCGTATGAGGGACAAAAATGGAAATGCCTGTTCGGACCGAAATCTATGATTTGTTGAACATTTTTTGGTCCTACGCCTTTCACAGATAACATACATTTCTAGAAATACATTTAAACAACTTAACACAGTGATTGCTATCAGGATGTGAGGAGACTTTTAACCAGCATAACAAAAAATGTTTCAGGATCAAATCTGTTACCCTACCTTTAATATGTTTCACAAAAACTCATTTATGAGAACATTTAATAAAAATATGTCTGTATCTCAGGAAATATGACACAGTACATAAAGAGAGATATTGGAGAGATCTCTTTGCATTTGCGGCAGACACAAGGATTCAGAAACCAAAAGGATGATTGTGGAGCATTGCTGCAATTGTTACCATGATGTCAATAATGACAGCAGAAACAAGTAAGTATTTATTTTGCATTTAGTATGTAGTTGTGTGATATCTGAATTTGTAATAAATAGGCAACTGTCAATCATTCATTCATTACCAGGTCTAAGTGCAGCACATCCGTCTCCAGCAAGGAAATCACATCACCTGGCTATAACAGAATTTAAACTGCATCTACAAAATCTTTCTTATTTCAGAGCAGTCATGTAAGTAGGGCCTACTTACTGTCAAACACTATTTATTTTCTCCACCCTATTTTTTGTTATTCACAAATCATACTACCTGTCTTTGCACACAGTTTCTACATTGACAAGGGTCCAAGATGCAGGAGCTGGAGGGAGAGCTGGGTGGAAGGAAGGAAGATCCAGGAACTCAGACGCTAAAGAAGTAAGTCAATGGTGTAATTTAATTTAAAAATTACAATAAGCAATTTGGATTGATGCAATATAAAATATTTTTATATAATAAAATAGAGATGAAGAGCATAAGACTCCGAGATCTGAACATATTTTGTTTTCCACATCATAATTGAATCATAATTTACTAAATAATGAAAGCCACTAATTATTTGTTCCTGTCTGTTACAACGTATGATTATGCAAATCGGAAATAACATTCTGGGTTAAATATAGACGATTAGCTAATTCTCAAAGTAATGCATCTGGGTTCCCACGAAATCCAGACTTAGAAGGTGTCCAGTATCAGATTTTTTAAAAAGCCAATTTTTTTGCACATATAAGATTAAGGTCTAAACTTATTTTTAGAGGATTTAAAAAATATAATTATTTACATTTTTTAGATTATAATTATAAAAAAATTATCATTACCTCATCATGATATTACATTAAATAGATGCATTTACAATCTCATTTTTCGGTAATGAGAACTAACAAGTTGTCTAGGTACTATGACAAACAAACTTTCAACTTTTATCTGGAGAGAAAAAATAAGAACTGCTTACCTGGTAGCCATATTGAGTGTCACAGTCACAATTATGCCCCTTTCAACTTTTTTTTGAAAATGTTAGTTCCTTGAGGGCTTAGACAATGGTTGAAAATTGTTGCGGAGGATGAGAAAATTTTTCTTGGACACATTTATATTACTTATTATTGTCTCTACATTTAACAATGATCACCAAATACCACATTTTTATTTACTGTAAATGTTTATAGTATAAAATGCACTGAAGCTTTTTATTTATTTATTTATTTTTAATGATAAATATTTCCATGTCAAAGAACCCAAATCCAGTCATGGACACATTGCGGTAATGAAATTTTTCCCCTTAAATGTGGAAAAAACAACAAAATTGGTGTGTATGATGTTATTTGAAATCATGTGCAAATAGTACCTGAAGAGATGTTTGTATATGCTTCTTATTTTGATACTATAGGCTACTTTGCATTTACTTTTTTATCAAAATGTTTCATGACACCTCATAAGTCTAATTTCGCGAGAATCGAACATCTATTTAGGTGTTAAAGCCTTAATTCAACTATGGGTTCATTTATTCGTTTACACATTGCACATCCTCACCATCACGAGTGAAATCAGAAGTTGCAGGTGCTGCGCAGACCGATCGGCGAATGACATCAAAGTACCGCGAGAGCGATTGCGGTGCTTTGATGTCATACGCCGATCGTTGCTGCGCAACGCTTCACGAGACGTCTATCAAACGTTTTCCATTTGCGTGGAGTCGTACTCCTTCAGATGTATACACTGTTGTGCTTCGTGAATTAACATTTTATCGTGTCAGACAAACAGTAAAACTGAACGATAAACATTTATAAACAAATCTATCATACATTGTGGATAATGGGGTCATTTCTGTCTCCTGAACTGAGGAGAGTGCCTCCTCGAGCTTCCCCTGAGGAGTCTGTGAACGGTCAGTCAATACAAACAATATAATGACTAAGAATAAGCCTAAATCTGCTGTATGAACCTGCATTTGTTTAATCTGTTTTGTATTTTAAAATGTTTAAAACAGCTGGGTTATCACATATGCTTTTAGTCTAAACGTATAAAAATAGCTTTAGGCTAATGTACATTATCTATGACGTAACGTTATGTATTTTTCAGACGTTTTAACACCCCTTAATGTTTCAAACTTAGTGAAAGCATTGATTTATTGCAGTCTGGCGTGTAAATGTTTACTAATCTACAGTTGATAATGTTGTTTTTATAGACAACCAAACATAGCTACCATCAAAGTTACATAAATCTGAGGTTTTGTAAAAGCATTTTCCAGCAGGGCAAGCGATCTAGAAATGAACAGGCCAGTTTAATGGTATGAGCATCAGAGCTTAAAACATCTGTAATATCAATATAAGCCACTTGTCTTTGGTTTTGTAATCAATTATGTTCATCCTGTCTGTGGTATGATTTGTCAAAGTTGATTTACATGAATAATAAATCAAACATATTTTTTTCAGGATATAGACATAACTGGAGTAACTTTGTGGAGTTAAAGGGATAGTTCACTTTAAAATGAAAATTCTGTCATCACTTACTCATCCTCATGTTGTTCTTAACCTGTATGAATTTCTTTTTTCTGATGAATACAAAAGAATATATTTTAAGAAATGATGGTAAACACACAGCAGTAAGTGACCATAGACTTCCATAGTAGGAATAAAAAATATGATGAAATTTAATGGGTACCATCAGCTGTGTGCTTACCATCATTTATCAAAATATTTTTTTCATCATTTATCACAATACTTCCAAAATATTTTGTTCCTACTATGAAAGTCAATGGTCACTTACTACTGTGTGTTTACCATCATTTCTTAAAATATCTTCTTTTGTGTTGAACAGAAAAAATAAATTCATAAGTAAATGGTGACAGAATTTTCATTTTAAAGTGAACTATCCCTTTAAAGCAACAATATCCGCAATGGACACTAAAGACTTTTTGAACCTTAGACATCAGTTTAAGTTTTTTTAATTTTATTGTCTTGATTACAGTGATTTATAAGTAAATGACTAATGCATGCTACAAATACAGAGAACATTCTTTAAAGGGACAGTTCACCCAAAAATAAAAAAATGTGTCATTATTTACTCACCCCCATGCAGAGGCGGATTTATTTTACTTTTACTTAAGTAAAAAGTACTTTGGTACTTTTACTAAAGAAAAGTAAAAGTGCAATTTTTATGTATTTAGGTATTAAATCAAGTTTAATATGTATTATAAAAGGAATATACAGTATGATTCTATGCTTTAGAATGTAGTGAATTTTTTTTAGTAAAGTACATTTTTCCCCAAGACAAACACTCTGATAAAGCACAGATGCTTGGAATATGTAATTAAAATACTCAAGTAGTGTCCACATCTGCCCCCATGTTGTTTTAGACCTGTATGAATTTCTTTTCTCTAAAGAGGACATTTTAGTAAATGAGGATAAGCTCACAGCTGGTGGAAACCATTGGTTTCCATAGTAGAATAAACAAATACTATGGAAGTATTGTGATAAATGATGATGACGATATTTTGATAAAATATGGTAAGCACAGAGTTGACGGTTCCCATTGAATTCTGTGTGCTTTTCATCATTTCTTTTGTGTTCATCAGAAAAAAATAATTCATACAGGCCTAGAACAAAATGAGGATGAGTAAATTAAGACAGAATTGACATTTTTGGGTGAACTATCCCTTTAATGTCAAATTAATCACATGTAATTTGAGTATGTTCGCTCTAGGTGGCAGCACTGTCCAACATTTAGTGATGAGTGATTGGTTTTGCATTTTTTGTAACACAGCAAAATAATCTTTATTTTTCTTATGATCTTTTTAACTTCTAATCTTTTTAACCATAAACTCTGGGACAGCAATACAACACTTGACTTCTTTCGGGATAAATCCTCTCCTGAGCAGCAAAGAGCAATATTTGACAATGTAAACACCCATCACAACAACTTTATAAAATTTGCGGAGTATCTTCAGGTTTTTAATAAAAAAACATTACATTGAAAAATTATACTTACATTTATACAGAAGCGTTAATGGCGGTTTGTTTTATAGTGACTAACTAATTCAACTGCAGTTAACTATTTTGCCTGATGGTTGTAAGAAAAAAAATAGATATGGATGTTTCTATCTTTCAGATGATGAATGATATTAACATTGGGACACCTGTACCCAGAGCTCCAAAAATGGAGAATAACAAAAACCTTGCCAATTTGGACATAATCTCTGATGTAGAAAAAGCAGATCCCTTTATAGATAGGCCTATGTGTTATTCTAAACAAGAGTGATTAGTATTGTCTTTAGTAATAGCTATGTAGGTTTGAACGCATTATTTATTAGTGATTTAGAGACATTCACGGAGTGACTTTAATGCTATGTTTATTTCAGCATTGTTTACAAACAATGACAAACATCTCAGACTTTATAATCATACATAAAACATAAAGAATAAAAAATAAAGATTCACACAGAAGACAGTATACAGTTAATATTTTGTCAGATTAGAAATCATGAACAAATGATGACAGATGCAGATCTGAAATGAATGTAATCTGCATTCTGCACTCAAATAAAACCACAACTATCCGCAGAAACTATGGGCTGCTGTCCATTTTGGCAGTGGTGAGGTGCTGATGTCTAGTACGTGTCTTTTTATTCATTTTTGAGCTGTAAAAAATACAAATTTAAGTCATTAAATGTTATATGATCAACATGAAAGAGCAAGTACATTTGTCACTAATTTGAGATATAAATGTTACATGAGACTTCTTTTTAAGGTTACGAAACACCCAGGGCACCCATTTCTTACCTTAGACGATAAAGAATTTCTTTTACCCAATTGTCATTAATGCTCGCACACACCTTCTTCTTGTGCTTGGTAAAGAAACTTAAAAAAAAGATTATGACATCAATTACATATATCTCAAATGCACTTGTTGCACTACATATATTTTCTGGATCAAACTTTAAATTCAACAACCATCCAGTATTATTTTTGTCAAAAGGCTGCTTATTGTTATATGTTATTCTTTAAGATTAAAGGCAAATGTAATAATGCTGTAATAATAGTGCCCTGTTATAATGCCGTGGGTTTCGTGACAGTTACAGTATGTGCCACATATTTAAATGCATTGCTTATGCTGGTGTAACCACTTTGTTGTGGGTAGGTGGGTGAACCCTGACTCATTTCTGTGGTCACCTGGTTACAGTACTCACATAATGGCATCCATACGACACACCTCACGGGAGCTCTGCTCGATGTAGCCTTTGATCCAACTGAAGGGCAAAGGCTCTCGAGTGTATTTCACACAACAGGCATAGTTCATCGGCCCGTCTGATATGACACAAAACACGCACAGCAACAGATACATCAAACAGAAAATGACTTCATATCTGAAATTCAGACTTAAGTCTCATAATCTAATCATGCGGTTATAACCATCAAAATTTGATTTCAATCTTTGACGTGACCAAAAACCTTATTCACAAAAAATAACTAGTTGTGTTTTTTACAGACTGAGTCATATATTGCCTCTATACAGTATGTTAAATAAATAATTAAAATAATTGAACAAATCAACAACAACAAATACAAAGCTTATAAAGTGTTAGTATGCATGCTGGACTTACAAGCTGCTGGAGTTTGAGGAAACAAGCATAGAAGCAGGCTGCTGATGAGAGCAACTGTGACTACAGACATTATGAGAGTTGTATCAGTCAGTCAAAGATGTTTGCTTCGATACCGCAGGGCTTTATATATAAGCGAGATATACCCATATCTTAGAGCAAATCAAGATTCGGGGTCAAAAATGGGGACAGCAACATGTGAAAAGGGGACAGGAAGCCAATACAAGCAGAAATTTTATATTGCTTACAAAGCAGGTTTTAACCGCATGTGCAGAGTGATCTAAGATGCTTTCTATTCTTAAGCAATCACATGAGTAAGAAGTCCTGCATGTTTATTTTAGAAGAGCTTTGAATGTCACATTTGCCTTACTGCTTTGTAATTTTTATGGACTGCATAGGGGATTAAGAAATTAGGGCGTAAATCAGTGTTGTCATCATGGTGCTTGTGACAAAAAGTGTTTTCAATTCTTGTCTCTTTGATGTCTAACATGAAAAATATTATGCATGCACTCTAAAGAATCATTGGGTCAAAAATGGATGAACCCAACCCACTTGGTTGTAATTTAACCTATGCTGGGTTGTTCAAACTTAAATGCCGGGTTATTCAACCCAAAATTCTGGGTGTTTTAAGTTACTGTTGGATCAAATAAAAACATTTTCTGACTTAATTTAACCCTGGGGTGCATTAAAGGAATATTCAATTTTCTTAAAAGAAAAATCCAGATAATTTACTCACCACCATGTCATCCAAAATGTTGATGTCTTTCTTTGTTCAGTCCAGAGGAAGTTGTGTTTTTTGAGGAAAACATTGCAGGATTTTTCTCATTTTGATTGACTTTAATAGAGCCCAACATTTAATACTTAACTCAACACTTGGCAGTTTTTTTTCAGCGGAGTTTCAAGGGACTATAAACAATCCCAAACGAGGCATAAGGGTCTTATCTAGCGAAAGTGGACTAATCCTTTAAGACCTTAATTAGTTGCTTCAGGTGTGTTTGATTAGGGTTGAAGCTAAACTCTGCAGGACACTGCCCCTCCAGGACTGAGTTTGCACACCCCTGATTTGACCCAACGGCTGTGTTCGTCCCTTTTTGACCCAACGCTGGGTTGAAAGTAACCCAGCATATTTTAAGAGTGTGTCATGTTTGCATTTATGTGTAGTCTAGCTGTTTGTGATAGGCCTATTTACTTAATCTTATTCATTTTTTTGACTACATTACAATTTGATGACATCATTTCACACCTTATCTTATGCCACCAAATGTGTTTACTGCGGAATTTGTTTGTTATGCAATGTCAGGATTAGCTAAACCTCTTCTTTACCATGACCCATTTAGCGGTGAGAATGACAATTTCCCCTCTGAGCAAAAGAACAAATTAACACGCACAGCTTCTGTGACCTAGAAAACATTTCAATACCAGAATCTAACTGAGAAGAGAGAGAGAGAGTCAACACAAATATCATACAGTACATTATATACATTTAATGCACATATAGTCTGCCTACTACACTCTACATTCTGCTGGGTTATTTTTAACCCAATGCTGGGTAAATATTGCGCAAAACACATGTTGGGTTATAAATAAATGCTTGGTTGTTGTTAACCCAACCATGAGTTGAAACAACCCAGCATTGCATTGAAACAACCCAGCATAGGTTTATTTATTAACCCAACATCTGTTCTGTCCACTGTTTACCCAGCATTGGGTTAAATATAACCCAGCAGAATGTAGAGTGTATGTGGCAGTTTTCCAGACAATGTTTAGATTAATCCGAGACATTGGTCTATTAGGACATTTCCAAACATATCTTACAAAATATTACTGGTGTGCATCTTGACACAAAACAATATAATAAGATATGTTAGTGCAAATGTTTTTAAATTAAGGCAGATTAAATATCCATTTAGTCTGGGACTAGGATAAGCCCTATCTGGGAAACCGTCCCTATCTTTGATAAAGCCAAGAGATAAGATATACATTTAAAAAATCTTTTCATGTAAGGTGCAAAATGTCAGCTGCAAGTTCTATTTTTGTCCATTGGTAAATCATTTATACCATATTTCCAGGAAATGTCTTGAGAGCCAAGTGATATCTAAGAATTATAGCAAGAGTTATTTCTTTTGTCATACATTCCTCTATTACATTCTTTACAGCATAATAACATCTTTTTATATGTCAGTGATAGATGATAGTGATATATGTTTGACAGATAAATAAAACAGTCAAATAGATAGACAGACAGACAGACAGACAGCAATATTGGACATATTAAAGGTACATATTATTTGCAAAGGATGAGTCAGACTATTGCTGCTACATTTTCTTATCTCCTTTCTTATTCCTCTTTTACTTTATATATTTTTTTATATTATTAATTTTGCATTCACTACAAGTTCACTGTAAGCACAGACATGTTGATTCAACTTAAAAAACACAGGGGGACTCGCTGCCCTAAAATATTTGTTTAACAAACAAGTAATTTTAAAGGGGTCATAGCGTGATAATCGAACTTTTTCCATGTTTAAGTGCTATAATAATGTCCCCAGTGCTTCTATAAACGTTGAAAATATGAAAAAGAACAACCCAGTAACTTTGTTTGGGTAAGACATTTTTTGCAAGCATGTGAAAAATTAGGTCGTTCAGATTTCGCCAGTTTTGTGAGGTAGGTAACAAGGCGAATTACAATAATACTGCCCCTTAATCTGCCCTATCCAACCACGACACTGCCATTTAGTGCAGAAAGAAAGAGAGAGAAAAAATATAATTGACAGCACAATTGAGTTCCAAATGCAACAAACCACCACCAGATCAGTGTTTGCATTTCATCAGCTCATTTGCATTTTAGAGGACACACCCAAAACGGCACATTTTTGCTCTGACCTACAAAATGGGAATTTTAACATGCTATGCTAAATTATCTGTGGAGTATTTTGAACCAAAACTTCACATATGCACTCTGGGGAAACCAAAGACTTATTTTACATCTTAAAAAAATCTCATAATATGACCCCTTTAAGTTAAACCAATAAGTAATTTTAAGTTAAATCTACTTAAAATTGCGGAACAGGCAATTAAAATTTTTCATTCACTGAACGTAAAACATCTTGCTCCAGCAATCTATCATTGTTAGATTAACTAAACATTTCCTGTTCTACAAATGGTCATTTAACAATATAAGAAACTTTATTTCACACATCTAATTTTATAAAACTGGTAATGTTAAAGGCGGGGTGCACAATCTCGGAAAGCCAATGTTGGCATTTGAAATCACCTAAACAAACACGCCCCTACCCCAATATAATCTGGGCCTTCTTTTGATAGACCCGCCCCACACACGCAACCCAGGCAACGATGTCGCGAAGTAGACACACCCCTTACTGCTGATTGGCTACAAGTGTGTTTTAGGAGTCATCCCGACTCCCTTTTCCAAAATATTTTTTTAAAAATCACGCACCCCTCCTTTAAAGGAGACATTTCACAAGACTTTTTAAGATGTCAAATAAATCTTTGGTGTCCCCAGAGTACATATCGTCGCTGTCTTTCCAAATCCTTGTATCTCCATATTTTGTGATTTCATTTTTTTTTTGTCATAACTCATTCTTATTGGTCACTCTTTATGTTTGTCTAACACAGTCTCACCCCATGTCGTCAATATTTGACGACACTTGACCATTCGTCAATATGTGACGCGGAGGGTATACCTTTCGCGTCATTTTTTGACGAACTGGGGACTTCAATACTATTACGTCCGTTGCATTCTCTTCTCCTATTTCTTACCATTTTCGCGTCGGTTTAGGGTTAGATTACGCAAAATTAAACAGTGTACGCGAAATTAAACAGTGTACGCGAAATTAAACAGTTGTCACCTGGCGTTGGGGTTAGAAACAGTTGTCACCTGGCGTTGGGGTTAGAGTTAGGTTTGGGTAGGGATGTCATTATGTAAATCCAACCCTAAACCGACGCGAAAATGGCAAGAAAACAGGAGAAGAGAATGCAACGGACGTAATAGTATTGAAGTCCCCAGTTCGTCAAAAAATGACGCGAAAGGTATACCCTCCGCGTCACATATTGACGAATGGTCAAGTGTCGTCAAATATTGACGACATGGGGTGAGACTGGGTTGGTTTGTCAGTGGGTTTTGCAAATATTACATCAATAAAAAGTATTAAAAGTGCTTGTCAACTTACAAAACACAGTGTGTAATCAATAAAAAAATATAGTGTTTATTCTGTTTCTTGAAAATTTCTGAATTTGGACATACAAGCTTTCGGAAGGACTGCGACGATATGTAAAGTTCTAGCACCAAATACCATATAGTTAATTTATTATAGCATGTTAAAATTGCCACTTTGTAGGAGTGAGCAAAAATGTGCCGTTTTTGGGTGTGCCCTTTGAAATGCACTAAACGTCAGTGCCATGGTTGGATAGTGCAGATTAAGGGGCAGTATTATCCCCTTCTGACATCACAAGGGGAACCAAATGTGACCAATTTTTTTCATATGCTTGCAGAGAATGGTTTACCACAAGTTACTGGGTTGTCCTTTATTACATTTTTTAGGTTAATAGACGCACTGGGGACCCAATTATAGCACTTAAACTTGGAAAAAAGTCAGATTTTCATGATATGTCCCCTTTAAGGGAACTCTCAACTTCACACAGAGACATCAACATTCAACACACAAGTCTCAATAATGGGGCAGTAATCAAATCGCATTCATCACAAAAATAATAAGCAACAATGATAACAAAAACAACTGCAGTAGTATAAATGAAGACAACAAACAGCAAAACAACACTCATATAACAGTAGCAGTGCAATGCATGATGGTTAAAATGGTCAAATCCAGAGACTTAAATAAGTTAAAATAAATTGATTTAACTCGAAATCAACTTGTTAAATGATAGAAATCATGCAATTTGTGCATTAAACTTAAACAATTTTTCAGGGTTTAGGTGTACTTATTTATTTGGGTTAAAATAAAATGAGGGTTAACAGTGTTGTACCATATATATGTGACCAATAAAACGATTGTCATTAAAATGCCATTTTATACCACTACCACATTATGTTTTATATAAGCATTGTACAGAACATAAATAAAAAACATTAACTAGACAAAAATATACAGTCTTTCATTTATATGTTTGCTAAAGATGATGATGAATGTAATGAACTTTGACATATGTTGCATTAGCAGTAGGTTACATTCACCATTATCAAAATCAGTCTGGCTCCATATGTATACAGCACACAGCTGAATTAATGAGCAATGTGACACCTCTCTCAATATCTCTTTGCTTTGTTTCTTTTTTTTTGAGACCTTTCTCTGTGCCTCTGTCTCCGCTCTCCCCCGCGCTCTGCTCTGAAACACACGTGAATCATATCGTACGCCCCCTCTCGTCTGCACCAGAGCAGAGTGGGACTTTGCTCGGTTTCTGTGTGTGCACTTCAATCTTGTGTGTTTGTTCTCAGTCTGAATAATTACCGTATGTGGGTGGATGTAAGCTTCACTCATTTTTATTCCTTTATAATGACCCAGTGGGAGGTTAACAAATTAATACTTCAAATGATGAATCTACACAGTAAAAACAGAGACACAGAGAGAGAGAGACAGACAGAAGACATGTCAGGTCACCAGCCATCCCATTTATTGCTCTCCTGTGATAAATATTTCATCCCGAGATTAAAATTCATAGGGTAAATTTTACACCTGGGTCCTCCCGAAGCCTGATATTGCCTGTCAAAGTCAGAATACCCAGAGCATTTGTACATTGATTGGAAATGCCTGTGAAATCAGGAGATAATCATTGTTTGACCTTCACATTTGACCTAACTTGACCTTGTGGTCAGTGTGATAGAGTGAATGGGCTTAATCTGAGCAATTTATTCTGACTGTGTCGATTAAAAATACCCATCCGATGCCTACATTTGTTTATAAGTGAGAGATGAAATCAATCACCATTGAAATTCTCTACAGTGAGTGAATAAGATGACTGATTTATGGTATATGAAATTGAAAAAACATTAACTACGTGAATGAACATTTCTATGATGAATACTCTGCATACAGACATTTATTTAAATGTATGACTGCCAGATAAGGATACAAGCTCCCTCCTGAATCATAGTTCATACTCATCAAACCAGACCACACTGCAAAAAATGACTTTCTTACTTAGTATTTTTATCTTGTTTTCAGTACAAATATCTTAAAATTCTTAAATTAAAATGTATTGTCTTGATGAGCAAAATTACCTAGGAAAATAAGTCTAGTTTTTAGACAAACAATATACAATTCAAGTGAATTTGTGCTTAAAAGCATAAAATCTTCAAATGGAATAAAAAAAAAATTCTTGAGTTTTTTCTTGAAAAAAAAATACTTATTTTCTTATGTAATTTTGATCATTAAGAAAATACATCTTAGTTTAAGAATTTTTTGATATTTTTACTAATAATAAGAAAAAAATCATGAAAAAAGTTTACTTTAAACTGTCAAGAACCACAAAAGTCAAGGATCCCAATGCAGAGGGTTTTTTAATGAATGAATCAGTGGGTATGTATAATCAAACAAACAATGTCTTCATGTAATAGTGTGTGTGTGTATGTGTAAATGCAAAAGTCTCAAAGTGGGAAACACTGAAGGACATCCACTTGATATACACTTGCTGAAATCCTCACAGGGCACAGAGAAGGAATCCTGGTGGGAGAGAGAGAGAGAGGCGGTCAGATCTTCAGCAGAGTCCGTGCTGGACAGCGCACTGCAGCGGTCCGAGAAAAGCGCAGAATTACGCGCCCGAAAGCGCACTGCGGCTGGACAGCGCAAGGTGTGTAGCAGCGCTCGGAGAAACCACAGACTGAGAGTCCTTTAGCTGGATGATAGTTGACACTCCAATCGGGAGAGACTGACGGCAGGACAGGGAAATCTAAGAGGCTAGGCAGCAGAGAGCTCGGTGAATAATTCAATACGAGAAACAGATAACAGACTCGACAAGACTAGAACTAGACTAGCTAGCGGGCAGGCACATACAAAGACGAACTTGCAAAGAACAAAGGAAACGAGGGGAATTTAAATCAAACCGGATTGGACAATAATG
Organism: Misgurnus anguillicaudatus; assembly: GCF_027580225.2. NCBI lineage: Eukaryota > Metazoa > Chordata > Actinopteri > Cypriniformes > Cobitidae > Misgurnus > Misgurnus anguillicaudatus. The sequence continues at coordinate 39,354,022 of NC_073338.2, read as the reverse complement.
AAAATCAGGTGCGGGTCGCAGGTGAGAGAAGTCAGAGATAAAGAGATCACCAGGTGGAAGACGCGCACGTGTGGAGCTGTCAAAACAAAAACACAACACATAGTGAAACAAAGACAAAGCAGCCAATAAGACCGAAATCATAACAGGACTCCCCCCCACGACCGCCACCGGGCGGTCCATGAGGAGGCTCACCCCGTCGCCGACGGAGATCCTCTATCAGCCCAGGGTCCAGAATGTCCCGGGCCGGTACCCAACACCTCTCCTCCGGACCATATCCTTCCCAGTCTAGGAGATATTGAAATCCCCTACCCCGGCGACGCACATCCAGTAAAGACTTAACTGAATACACAGGGGCACCATCAATAAGCTGAGGGGTGGGAGGGGTGGGGGCAGAGGGAACAGGATTAAGGTGGGAAAAATACACAGGCTTCAGTTTAGACACATGAAAAACTGGGTGAACCCGACCGAGTGCTGGGGGCAATCTGAGCCTGACCGTCACGGGATTAATGACCTTAACAATGCTGTATGGCCCAAGGAATCGTGGAGCCAGCTTGCGAGAAGGCTCGCGGAGAGGTAAATCCTTGGACGAAAGCCATACTTTCTGCCCACAGATAAAGCGGGGCGCGGTTCTACGGTGACGATCGGCCGCGGCTTTGGTTCGTCTGGAAACCTGACGTAATGTAAATCTAGCCTTTCTCCAGGTGCGTTTGCAACGACGGACAAAAGCAAGTGCAGACGGAACCACCGCATCAGGTTCTTGTGACGGGAATAAAGGGGGCTGAAACCCCATGGACGCCTCAAATGGGGACATGTTAAGGGAAGAAACCGGGAGAGAATTATGGGCGTATTCAACCCAGGGTAACTGTTGGCACCAGGAGCTCGGATATTGTGATGTCAGACAGCGGAGAGCTCTACCTAAATCTTGGTTAGCCCGTTCACATTGCCCGTTGGTCTGAGGATGATACCCTGAAGACAAGCTAGCTGTGGAGCCTATTTGTCTACAAAATTCCTGCCAGAAACGAGAAATAAACTGAGGACCCCTATCTGAAACAACGTCTGTGGGCAGACCATGTAAGCGAAAGACGTGTTCGATCATTACCTGGGCAGTTTCCTTGGCAGTGGGTAATTTGGGCAAAGGGACAAAATGAACCGCCTTGGAGAAGCGGTCCACAATGGTCAAAACAACAGTGTTTCCCTTAGAACTAGGCAAATTGGTTACAAAATCAATGGCGATATGTGACCAAGGACGAGAGGGGATGGGTAACGGTTTAAGCAGACCAATAGAGGCTTGATGAGAGGCCTTATTGCGGGCACAAACCTGACAGGCTAACACAAACTGTCTGACATCGGGACCCATAGAAGGCCACCAGAAACGCTGACGTACGGTAGCCAACGTTCTCCGAACCCCCGGATGGCAAACAAACTTGGACTCGTGACCCCACCGGATGACCTCGGAGCGAAGCGCATTCGGCACCCACAATCGACCCGCTGAGACAAAACGGCGCCTACCCCGACATCCGAAGCGTCCACCTCCACAATAAATTGAGCAGCCGGATCTGGAATAGAGAGAACAGGAGCAGAGATAAACCGGGACTTTAAATTATCAAAGGCCTCCTGAGCACTAGAATTCCAGACAAACCTCTCCTTAGTGGAAGTGAGAGCAGTAAGTGGCTGAGCAACCTGACCATAATTTCTGATAAATCGCCGGTAAAAATTGGCGAAGCCCAGAAATCTTAATAAATCTTTACGGGACTCGGGGACTGGCCATTCGGCAACCGCTTTGATCTTGGCTGGGTCGGGACGGATCTCACCTGGGGCAACCACAAAACCCAAGAACGAAACTGACTTACGATGGAATTCGCACTTCTCCGCCTTAACATACAACTTATTCTCTAACAACCGGCGTAAGACTCGGCGGACATGCTGAGTGTGTTCCTGCATAGAGGGGGAAAAGATGAGAATATCATCTATGTACACAAAGACAAACCTGTTAATCATGTCTCTCAGCACATCATTAACCAGAGTCTGGAAGACTGAGGGAGCGTTACAAAGCCCGAAAGGCAAAACGCAGTACTCAAAGTGTCCAGTAGGGGTATTAAATGCTGTCTTCCACTCATCTCCCTCTCTTATACGCACCAGATGATAGGCATTGCGTAAATCTAGTTTAGTAAAGACCTGCGCTCCCTGCAAAAGCTCAAACGCAGTAGACATTAAAGGAAGGGGGTACCTATTCTTAACAGTAATGTCATTCAATCCCCTATAATCAATACAAGGACGCAGGGAGCCGTCTTTCTTTTCGACAAAGAAAAACCCCGCCCCTGCGGGCGAGGTGGAGGGACGGATGAGACCGGCACGCAGGGCATCATTAATATACTGGTCCATAGCCTCTCTCTCAGGACTCGACAAAGAGTAAAGTCTACCCTTAGGCGGAGAAGTGCCGGGGAGGAGATCAATAGCGCAATCATATGGCCGGTGAGGAGGAAGGGAGGTGGCCCGGGCTTTACTAAACACCTGAGCGATATCCGCATACTCCGCCGGGACCCCGGTCAAATCGACTGCCGGAACCTGAGGAAGAGAAAGAACAGAACCAGAAACAGCAGAACCAAGACATGACACATGACAAGACTGAGACCAAGACAAGATACTACTATGCTGCCAATCAACGTGAGGATTGTGTTGCACTAACCATCCATGCCCTAAAATAATAGGAGATAGAGATGCATGAAGGATATGCAACACAATCTCCTCACGATGATTACCAGACACAGAGAGACTCACAGGAGAAGTGCAGTGTGTAATCCGCGCCATCTGCTGCCCCTTGAGGGACCAGACATCCAAAGGGGATTGGAGAGGGACAACCGGGACACCCCAGGCGCGAACCAGCGCTTCATCAATGAAGTTGCCCTCCGCGCCAGAATCGAGAAGGGCAGTGGACGGATGATCACGCCCAGCGAAGGACACAATGACGGGGAGTTGGGTACTGGAAACAGGGGAGAGTTTAGAAGAAGTGCCCACCAGGACTCCCGTACTCACTGATGGGCAGCGGCTTTTAACGGGCAGACCCTAGCAAAATGCCCGGGCTTCCCGCAATACAAGCACAGGGCCTTCTGTATACGCCTCTCTCTCTCTCTCTGTGACAGGCGCAAACGCCCCAGCTGCATGGGTTCAGGCTCGACTGCTGGCAGAGGTGAGGAAGGGGAAGTGACGGTTTCCTCCGTAAACACTCGCTGACGAATGGAGCGTCGCTGATCGCGAAGCAGTCTCCTGGCCTCGATCCGGAGAGCGAGATCTATGATGGCATCTAGTGATGGAGGAAGGTCTTGAAGAGCGATCTCGTCCTGAAGATCATCGGACAACCCCTCTACAAACTGGGCTCGGAGGGCCGCCTCATTCCAGTGACAGGCAGCCGCTAAGGTCTTGAACTCTATGGCATATTCTGTAACTGTGAGTCTGCCCTGAACGAAATGTGCCAGACGAGCTGCTGCGGCGTCCCCACGCACCGACCGTTCGAAGAGTTTCTCCATTTCCTCCCTAAACTCGTCAAAAGACCGACAGCAAGGATCATTGGCATCCCACACGGCCGTAGCCCACTCGCGCGCTTTGCCAACCAGAAGGGTAATCACATACGCAACCCGGGTGCGTTCCGAGGCATAGCGGCGGGGCTGGAGGGCAAAAACTAGAGAGCATTGTGAAAGGAAAGCCCGGCAGGAGGCGGGATCGCCATTATATGGAGGTGGGGGGGTAACGTGGGGTTCCGTCTGCGACGGCTGACTGGGCTGGGTGGCCTGATGACTGACCTGATCAAGCCGAGCGGAAAGGTCATTCAAACGGGCAGATAAACCCTCAACCTCTTGAGAAGTGGTGGTGAGGCGAGTCGAGTGTTGTCCTAGCCATGAACCCTGCTGGGCGAGCGCCGTCCGGAGGGCATCAACCTCCGCGGAATCCATAGTGGCAAGTTCGTCCTGTCAAGAACCACAAAAGTCAAGGATCCCAATGCAGAGGGTTTTTTAATGAATGAATCAGTGGGTATGTATAATCAAACAAACAATGTCTTCATGTAATAGTGTGTGTGTGTATGTGTAAATGCGAAAAGTCTCAAAGTGGGAAACACTGAAGGACATCCACTTGAAATACACTTGCTGAAATCCTCACAGGGCACAGAGAAGGAATCCTGGTGGGAGAGAGAGAGAGAGGCGGTCAGATCTTCAGCAGAGTCCGTGCTGGACAGCAAACTGCAGCGGTCCGAGAAAAGCGCAGAATTACGCGCCCGAAAGCGCACTGCGGCTGGACAGCGCAAGGTGTGTAGCAGCGCTCGGAGAAACCACAGACTGAGAGTCCTTAGCTGGATGATAGTAGACACTCCAATCGGGAGAGACTGACGGCAGGACAGGGAAATCTAAGAGGCTAGGCAGCAGAGAGCTCGGTGAATAATTCAATACGAGAAACAGATAACAGACTCGACAAGACTAGAACTAGACTAGCTAGCGGGCAGGCACATACAAAGACGAACTTGCAAAGAACAAAGGAAACGAGGGGAATTTAAATCAAACCGGATTGGACAATAATGAGAATCAGGTGCGGGTCGCAGGTGAGAGAAGTCAGAGGTAAAGAGATCACCAGGTGGAAGACGCGCACGTGTGGAGCTGTCAAAACAAAAACACAACACATAGTGAAACAAAGACAAAGCAGCCAATAAGACCGAAATCATAACATAAACACTTAATTCAAGAAACATTTTTTCACCGCATTGGCAGATATTTTTGCTTGCTTTAAGCACAAATTCACTTAAATTGTATATTTTGGTCTACAAACTAGACTTACTTTCTTAGGCCATTTTGCTCATCAAGAAAATACATATTGATTTAAGAATTTATAGATATTTGTACTGAAAACAAGACAAAAATACTAAGTAAGAAAGTCATTTTTGCAGTGTAAAGAGAAAACGTCAAGTCATTCTGTATGACCAGTGGGCTCGGTTTCCACCAGATGGTTCTGCGGTGCAAAATGCATTGCGTGTTCATCGATTAATTTTTATCTTACGCGAACAAAACTTGATTTATGTTGCTTACATGTGACAACATTTTTTTTTGTCAAGTTAGGCTGAATATATTCCTTTTCATCGTCTGGGTCCGAAAACTTTTATTTGCGGCTGAAACCGCCTGAAGGACACCGATTGCCAGCTTTTTGAGCTGTGAGTCGGTTGGTTGCTGTCATACTTGTCCCGCCCCTCCTCCACTGTGGTTGGACGGCCGTGTGAGAACTGCCATTGACGAGCGAAGCTTTTCACCCAAAGTTGAATCTCTTTCAACTTTCGACCCTCTGTGCCGAGTGTGGAAAAACCGTCGAGCGCCGGTTTTCAGTGCGGAAAAAAAATGCTAGCTGCGGGCTAATTTGAAAAACGCAGAGCTTCCATTGGAAGCATTTGAAAACATGGCCGGCCGCGGGCGTAAAAGCTTTGGTGTGCACGCCCCCTTAGGCAGCTAACTTGTTGCCTCGCTGCCTCATGAGGCAATGACTTCGGAGGCATGAAGGCAGCTAAGAGAAACGCTTTCGGACACACTTCATAGGCAGCGTGTTTGAAATATAAACAGAGAGCGCCTCTGTTTATAACATATTTGAAAACTACAATATTATTTTCATGCTAGAAATGCCATCAAAGGGTGTAAAAAGTGAAAATATACATATTATCGCATAGACTTGTGGGACAGGATGATGGAGGTATCTCAGGAGTCAGGAAATAAACCTAACATTGGATTCGGACATGCCTTGATGCTTTCTTGCCTTGGAATGCTGCCTCAGAAGGCAACAATTAAGCGTTTTCGGACGCAGCCATCGTTTATTCAACACAGAAGTGGATAGCGTTGTATTGCGCATGTGCAGCGCGTCTAACCGTTTATGCAACTGAGCCAAAATAATAAAGTTTTAAAGGGTGCATATGCAGGCTGCATACTCATCAAGCCTTTTTTTATTAACTGAACATTACATTTGCAAGTCATAAACATATTGCAACAATTTACGATAAACTAGAAACAATAGTCAACTTTATAATTGTTTATGTTATAGAATATTAACAAGCGGCTGTCGCGGTCAGCACGTAACATCCGGTAAACTCAGCCAAGAATAAATAACAACAAAGTACTTTATACGTAGTTTATTTATATAACAAGCAAAAAAACAACACATAGATTACCTAGGAAACCAAAACATTTGTTATTTTCGACGAGGCATTTGTTCAAGAGATCAGTTTAGCAACTAGTCAGACCATTAAAAAAACGAAACCGGAAGTAAAGTTCGGATCCAGATGTGTATCACGTGGGTCCGATGAAACCGTCTATATATGTCTTAATGACATATGCAACCTAAAAATGCGACCTCCGGAGACTGCAATCTTCGGATTGAGAAATGGCCTATGTGGCTCAAGTGCACTTTTTTACGAAAATGACAATTAATTAATAGACCCTTTTAAAGCGCATGTGATCAAATAGCCTGCACACGCCCATTTTGGCAACGGAAGTGGTCTTGTTACCCAGTGGTTCTAACGTGTAAGCAACTCAGAAAGTTTATCAAAATGGTTTCCCAGCTTAAAAATGTCTGGTTGTTGCGTTTGGTTGCACTAATATAATATACTAATATATGTATATATGTATCTGGCCAAAAAAAATGTTGATGAAAAAGTTGATGAAATTAAATTTTTTTTTTAAATAACTTTGTCTGTGTTGTTTCACTGCTGATTCTTGCCGTACTTCCATTGCCAATATGCGTGCACACACGTTGCCACGTCATCATTGTGTACAAACAGTAAAAGGGTATATAAAAACGCACTTGAAATTAACTGAAAATAATCAGATTCTTGGACACTCAGATCACGATTCAAATATATCAAACATGTGAGTAAATCCGAGTACTATCATTATATGCACTGTTTAGTGGCTGTAGTTTGTTTGTTAGGCCTGCAGTTGTTTATGTGTTACTGTATGCTCCGTAACTTTACCTGTAAACGGCTAATGGATGTTCACATTTTCAACACGTTATTATTAACGTTTGGTCATACAAAATCACAGAAATTTACAAGACTAAGGTTGTGTGTATGCAGGTTACTTTATGAAATGATTTGTTGACAGAGTTTGTAAGACTTAAGAGAGAAACTTTTAAAAAACAAAAAATGTTAACCTTCCTTATCAGTTTATGTCCTTTTAAATTGCCACACTTTTTTGGAGTACACGACCCGGATTATATTTTGAGTATAGTTAAGTTGAATTTAGTTGCATACCTGTCATTTATTTTGTCATTGATTTTGTTTACCTAATCTTGTTTGTTGTAATCAAAATTAAACTTAGGTCTTGGCTGGTTGACACTTGATATCTGGGGGTCCTGTATTTGAAATTATTCCCATAAGCAAACAGAGTATTGTATAATGTAGTAATTGTAAGCAACTGTTCTAATTGTGATTATTGCCCTTCAGGGGGCGCCAAAGACATGCAGACTTTTTTGTTTTGCCTAAAAAAATTCTCCCAATGTTGATTGTCTAAGTGAAGCTATCTGTATTCTACATCATATTTATACCACATGGCTTTATTAAACAGTTTTGGTCATTTCCTGGTGGCATCTGTTCAGCTTTCTCATCAAATATGCTTTTAACATTAAAATCACCTCAAAGGCTTTGGCCAAAAGCTTAAGTAGGAGATTTGTTACTGAGAATAGACAGAGTGAAGGCAGATCCATAAATCTAAAGAATATCAAATCTGGCATTACCTTGTCATGACGCATCCGATTCTCCTCCTTTCTCGAATTCGGGCAATGAACCAACTTTAAAGTAATCAAATATTTCTCATTCCGGAGATGATTTTTGTAGTTTGTGATAAATTCTGTCCAATAAAGCCTGTGGGATGACAGCTATGAAGGATGTAAAGGACACTAAAAACAATGAATGATTATTTAAGGCCCCGCTTCTTGTTTGAATGGCCTCGTGCCAGAGGCAGCGCAGTTTTTATGAAAGTGTCTGAGTAAAAGTTTTGCTTTCAGAGTCTTGAATTTGCAATGAATAGAGAGATGCAGACTGATGAGTAGTAGTGGGAATAGTATATCTGAAACAAGCTCATATTTAATCTCTCGCTCTTTCTTTCTCCTCCTTTGTTCTGATTGTTTTTTTTTTGCAAAACTTTTCATATTTAAATTGAATTACATTTAGGGGACACGTCAAATAAATCTTTGGTGTCTCCAGAGTCCGTATGTGAAGTTTTAGTTTAAAATACCATATAGATAATTTATTATAACATGTTATAATTGACACTTTGTAAAAATCTGCCGTTTTTGGGTGTGTCCTTTTAAATGCAAATGAGATGATCTCTGCACTAAATGGCAGTGCCGTGTACTGATTATCCCCTTCTGACATCACAAGGGGAGCCAAATTTCAATGACCTATTTTTTCACATGCTTGCAGAGAATGAATCCTTCGTTGTTTTGTGTACCTCTAAATGCAGATGCTGTCAGAGATGTACGAACATTTGGATTTTGATTTGCATTGGATTGATAGACCTAGGATTTGCCTGGAGGTTTATTTGTATCTGGTGTGCAAACGTATGAAAATGTTATGGAAAAATGTGGAAATGTTCATGCACAAACATTCATGCTGGTCTAAGCTGCTTTTTTTCAGGAGGGATAGTCTTTCTCTTTTTGTCTCTCTACCTCTTATTTCTCTCTCTCTTCCATTCCCTCTCTTGCCGTCCCACACTCGCTTTCTTTCTGGCTGTCTTTCAGAAGCAGGAGTCTGTGATAAAGCTAAAGGTGACATGATAAGCTGTGCAATCATCTAGGTCTGAGGTGCCCTAATCCCTGCCTAAGCCCTGTCATAAATCCATCTGTTATCTATGTTTCTTCTCTATTCCCAACACCAAAACACAAAGCACCCACGCCGAGAAGACTCTTGTCAAGATGCATTCTGCCTGCGTTCTCTCTCTCTCTATCTCTCTCTCTCTCTCTCTCTCTCTCTCTCTCTCTGCCTCTCTCTCTCAGGACTGTGTGTGTGTCAAGTCTGGCTCTTTGATTTATTGTGCCACTCTGGCCCGTGTTCGTCTGGGCCAGCGGTGTGTGTTTGTTTTCTGATGCACAGGAGGACAGCGTTGAGCAAATGTTAGCATGCTGCACAGACTGTTAACGTGTTTGCATAAGTAAATCTACAGTAGCAGTCTGTGTGTTGGTGGGCTATTGCCCTTCTCAATGACTCGGTGGATAGACTTCATTAGAATTCCAAGCAATTAATTATTAGTGATGTGATTTTGTGTAGCATCTTCTTGCAGGTAGACTTCCACATAGAGTTCTTTTACGGTAGTTTATTTCTGATAACAAGGGAAATTAATGACAAGTAAATTAGCTTCATTCATTTATCATTTCTAACGCATTTTATATATTACACTCGCACTGAGCTTACGTTACTTCGTAAAATTAATATATACAATGTTAGCTACAGGTTCTTGAATTCTTGCCTGACTGTCAAACCTCTTTGCACCGTTGTGATCCATGCTCGTCGTCTGCCCTCATCTTTAGGAAACCAAAACATTTTGTTTTCGACAAGGTATTTGTGTCAGAGATCAGTTTAGCCACTAGCCAAACCGATAAATAAATACTGACGGGAAATTCAGTTTGGTTCAGGTGCGTAATCGCGACAACGCATGTGCATCAATGTATTAAACATATTTAAAAACTGAAAATTATATAAGCAACACATGTTTCAAATTCTTTTCGATAATTGATTATCTTCCATACATCTGACACAGTTTCTCTGCTATCTGCATCAACCTAAAAAGCTAGATTACTATTTAAAGTATTAAAATCATTCAGATATTGGAAACCATTGCAAAAGTCATGTTGACGATGTGCATATTTGTGGTATTTCGATCATTTTAGTCTATTGTGCAACCCTGTAAAATATCTAGGCAAAAAATGAACAACAAAAAATAAACAATTAATTTCCTCTTATGTGTTTATTAAATAGATTAACTAGTTTGATATGCTTCTATATATTACAGACAGTTTTTAATTTGACTATTTGTTTAAGTGAAATTATCTTTTTTTTTCATTTTGTCAACTATAACAACATTTCTGCCAAATTCCTAATAAAATATGTTTTATTTTAATTTATTTGGAGAAAATTGAAATCGAACAAACTAAGAAAAATATGCAGTGTTTTCAGATCTTGAAAACTTCAAAGAAATTTTTTTTTTAACACAATAATGTTTTTACTTTAGGGGTGCATAACGAATAATCGTCATTAATCTATAGCAGAATAAAAGTTTTTGTTTACATCATATATGTGTGTGTACTGTGTATAATAATTACGTATATATAAATATGCACACTTGCATGTATAATTGTAAGAAAAAATATATATTTATATATTAAGTATGTATATTATACATAAATATACAAATGTATATAAACATGTAATCATTTCTTAAATATATACATGCATGTGTGTGGATCTATCTATACTAAGTTATTATACACAGTTCACACACACATATATGATGTAAACGAAAACGTTTATTCTGCTATTAATTGCGATTAATCGTTATGCATCCCTATTTTACATGTATTTTAGGAATAATTCAAAAGTGAATATTTGATGGAATAATCCTGATTTTTTTTTAACCATTTGTCACTCCTGCTGTTTGCTTTTGTTAGAATTTAACAGAGAGATTAAAATGGTGATTAAAGGCAAAACTGGTTTAAGTTTTTTTCCGCGGCTGTATATTTTACATTTCTGCATTTGGGAAATGCTTTTATCCAAGAAGAAACGCATTCAAGCTGTGCATTTTATCAGTAAGTGTATTCCCTAGAAGTCGAACTCATGACCTTTGCGCTGCTAATGCTGTGCTTACCAATTGAGCTGCAAAAGCATACGGTATTACATATAACGTTACTACTTTCAATGTTTTACACATTTTGCTACGTTTAATTCCAAACAGATTTTTGCTGGTGGTTTGAGCAAAACGCTTGAGCTCTAAGCACTCCCATGGCCTATGTAAAACGCAATTAGTAATAACTAGACGTACACTTTAATGGATTGGAGCTCATTTAAGTCCGTAATAAAATCGGACCACAGTGGCATCGTAAATTTGGCTTCCTAAGCTTGAATAAAAAATGTTTTCATGCTGGTCCAGTTAATTCGCACACATCTAGAGTAAACAAACTCCCAAACTTTTCACCAAAAGGCAGGAATTCCATCCCTACAGCTGTCTTACTAAATGTTTTGATTTCTCTCAATGGGAGGCATGACAGAGGGGGTATACGAGGAACGGGGTATCTTGTTCAAAGAGCCAGAAAAATATGCAAAGCTTTTAGAGATGGTCAGAAAAGCCAGGCAGTTATGTGGCTGTATGTTATCCTCCTCCAGTCCAGTGCATCAGAGGTTAATGCTTTTCATCTTTACATCACTGCAGTATCTTCATAGGCAATTACATAATCCATAAATTAGACATACTGACAGTAGGTCGTTTACATATTTCTCTCCCTGTCTCTGTGTTTTATTACCCAACGCGCTCAGCATACATGTAAAACCACTATGAGTTTATGTTGGATTAAATTTATGGCCGATTTTACAATAACCCACAGAAACATTGCGGATAGACGGACTCAGCCTGAATCCGCTGATTTGTTTTTACTTTTTCGGCGTGAAATCTGTGGAGACTAATTTATACTTTATTCCAGGGGTGCAAACTTGTCACATTCCGGCTAAATTTGCCGTTTTTGATCCAAAATAGGTCGTTCTTATGATTCGTCTATCCAATGAGTTTTTTTTAAATGAGGGGTGAGGGTGGTCTGTGACAGAGTCGCAGTAAATGAAATTATGTGAATATCATGTTCAGCTATTGTGGCAACGATGTCAAATCACAAATCATATGTTTTACAATTTATGGTCACCTTTTTTGCTGCCGAAGTTTAAGCAGTCTGTGCAGATTGAGCGCACACACTTAACTTAAAGCAACACCAAAGAGTTTTTTTTTTACCTTAAAATAACATTTCCAAAAAAGTTTCAGTGGTTCATCCACTCAAAACAGGGTGAACGGCACTTTCACATTCGCTTTGCAGCCCTCTATCGGCCAAAACTGCACTAAAGAAGTTTCCAACCGTCGGGTAGCGGTCCTGTAGTTCGAGTGAAAACTACAAAAACTTGCTTTACGGCAGACCTACAATCCAATCAGAGCAAGCTATGCTGCAGTATTTACGACAGTGGTAATGAACAATTACGCTTCTAACCTGTAGGGGGAGCAAAGAGCCAGAGTTCTTTAGTGTTGCTTTAAAGTATTTTCTCAATTGAGTTTACGCACCCACGTCACATTGCTGTGCTCGTGGTCACAAAAGCGTAACATTTGTACGCGTATTTAAGCACCGCAATTTTAAATGAAGTGATTTTAAGCCGTTGAAACACAAACACAGTGCTATATGCGCTCGCTGTTTCTGTGTGAGAGGAGTGTGCAAGCTGCGCATCCGCTTCTCATTGAGCTTGTGAGTATTTTTGCAGCTGTAAAAAGCTTTACCGTGGGTTCACATCAGCCACGTTTAAGGCGTCAAATTTTTCGTCTACCGCGTCTAGTTTGCCGCTTCAACATTTTGAGTTTACTTGTGTCACTCACGCGTGAAATTCTAGTCATCGAGGCATTCACACGGAAATTCACGTCATGGGAGGGGCTTCTGCGACTCCTCTCGCTTTCTGTAATCACGTCACTACTAGAGTAAGCTCCTGATTGGTTAACGCGGCACGTTTTTCTGCCAAAGTAAAATTTTTTCAACTTGCTCGTTTCCCGCGCCAACGCTCAAATCGGTCCATTCTTGTGAACTAGACCCGCGAATGAGGCCGAATTGGGTGTACCGTGCCGCGCTAAAAGCCTTATTCGTGGCGCGAGACCTCCAGACAGGTGTCAACATGTCTTTACATTGACTTAACATTGAACTCACTCGCGCTTCACCCCGCAACTGCTACTGCGGCTGGTCTGAGCGCAGCATTACCATGGGTTCACACCAGCCGCATTTAAGGCGTCAAATTCGCGTCTACCGCTTCTAGTTTGCCGCTTCAACATTTTGAGTTTACTTTCGTCACTCATGCGTAAAATTCTAGTCATCGAGGCATTCACAGGGAAATTCAGAGAGAGTCTTAAGAGAGAGTAAACAGCTAAAATAGAATACGCACATGTAACAGTATATTAGATCCGGACTTTTGTCTTAAAGGGGAAGTTACCTAATTTTGCTCATGTCTGTCACTGGTGTTAAGCCCTGTGCACACTGTGAGATTTCAGCCACGATTTAGCTGTCTGGGACAAATTTTGAAATCCTAAAAGATTTCTGGAATCCCAGGCTAAAATCTGCCATCTTTGATCGTTAGTTTGACATGTTCACAGACAGCCGATTAATGACCGTTGCGATTAAAATTATCCTCCGACAAAAATCTGGCAGTGTCAGAAATTTTGAGACACAATCCTGCTGTGTGACATCTCCCTACGACAACCGGCAGCTCAATAACCAATAGAAGCACAGAACCCGATGATGCAATTAGTACGGCGACAACAACAAATCAACGCAGACAAATGTCAAAAAGAGCCAGGTTGACTATACAGCAGGAGGAGAAACTTGAGGAGTTATTGAAAGATAAAGAGTGTTTGTACAACGTGTCATCACCACTGTACCATGATAGGATATAAATGAAGCAGCCCGGAGAGAAACCGCGCTGGAAATTCAAATGCCAGGTACTCGTCTCCTTCTTCTTTTTATGCTTATTATTAAAATGAACGGTAAATGTTGTTTCGTTTTGATAGCCTACGATACAGCTTGTTTTTGAACAGCCGTCGTCGATTGATGACGTAAAACTGCTGACACGTTTGTTTGCTTGCGTCTGATTTTTAAAAGTCTTTTAACTCGTACAGTCTGACATTGATGAAAACTGAGATCATACAGTGTGACATGGACTTAACTACGATATTGATCGCACAGTGTGGCAAGCAACAATCCTAAAGGACTATTTAAAATCCCACAGTGTATACCGTGCTTTAATCAAACAGCACTGAGAGAAAATCTCTAACTGGGTGATTCTCACGAAAACTTGGTTTTAAAAATGTCAAGCATGAAATTTAAAAATTGCTTAAATTTACTTTTTTCCCCACCATACATTGAAATACAAAGTCTTGAGTAAATGGGAACATTAATTTAAAAACTTTTACTTATCATTTAACACTTTTTGTAACATAATTTAAAAAAATTGTCCTAAAAAATCTCATTACCGCAACAGTCAGAAAACATCAACACTGACATATTTTCAAAATGACATGACAAACCTGAAAGAACATAATTTGGAGATTCTGCACATGCATTTAAAATCAAAGTATTATGCTTCTATTAATTAAATTAACATTTAATAAGCATCTGTTGCGGTAATGATAATCAAAATGTCGTGTAAGCATTCTGACAAGAAAATATTTCAAATTAACTGTAAAAAAATGATCTTACCTGGTAGCCATCTTGAAGTAACTGGTCCATGTGCTTGGTCACTCAAAATCAAACTTTATTAAAATTCTGTATGTGTGCTTAAACTGTTCTCAAAAAGTGTTGCGGAGGATGAGAACATCAGACATGGACACATCATTTTCCTAATTTTTCTTCATTATTATTATACATGAATATTCAGTAAATATTTTTCTGTCATCTAAAGTAGTCTAGCAAAACATCCATTAATTTTTTTCTTAATATTTTTGTGTTAATTTGATTAAGTTACAACATAACGCATGTTCAAACACAGCCGGACACATTGCGGTAATGAGAATTTCAGCAGAAAATGAGATAAAATTTCCAATTATAAATTCTTATGTTGAAATCACACATTGTGCAAGGTAGAACACAGTATTGTGTTAATTCTGATGCTTTTTAATGTTACTATATTACACATTTTAACGCTAAAATCATTAGTGCCGTGGTGTTTCAATGGTTTCGTGAGAATCACCCAACTGCTCTTAACTTAATCACTTTTCACCCTTTAATAAGATTTGTATGTCGAATTGTACACAAGTTTGATTCGATTTGCTCGTTCAGAGTTAATATTCATACTGTTTTAGAGCTATGACTGTAAACAGAACAAACCCTGAATTATTTGTTTGTGTACTGAATAATATGAAAAACAAATTTCTGTAACACTTTATAAAAAGGTTGTATTTGTTCACATTATGTACACAATGCATTTGGAACAAAAAATGAACAATATATTGTATATAAACATTTATTAATGTATATGTATATATATGAACACTTGTGTCTTTGTCACCTTTTTCACCCCTGATGAGTTTGCACCCCTGTTTTACTGTACTCCTACAAAAGCTACAGCACAATTAAATCAGCCAAAATATTTCATAAATGAATGCGAGGGGCAGATGATGTGTACAGTTTGGTGAATGACAGGCGTTTGAAATCGGCAGGCTCAAATTCCTTAAGCTTATCGGTACGGATGGTATACCACATTACAGTGACTTTTCTTCCCTGGAATACAAACTGGAATTTTCTGAGGCTCCTGTCACTCTGTAAGAGTCCACGGGTGTTTGTCATTGTATGTGCATGGCAGAGAAACAAAAAAAAAATGCATGCTAAGTGAGAGACACACAGCAGGCATTCCACAGCAAACTGTCACTTCATCCCCCTTTAGCTCACACATTGTGGGCGGCAGCTTGACATCTGTGTGTATTTGTGGCCGTGAGTGGGTCGGTGTGTGTCTGTGGATGTGTTACCGATGTGTGCAGGAAAGAAGTTTTGTTTGTGTATTAAAGACCGTGACAGAATGTATATGCTTTGATGTCACTCTATCATGTGTTTGTGTGTACTGAAGCAGAGAGAGGGAGACAGAGAGACATGTATAAATAGAGGATATCTCTCTGGCGTGTTAGCCGGCTTAGAATCTCAATAGGCTACAGTATGAGTCAGTGAGTTGTGAATGAATGAATCCCATACATTTAAAGATCACTTCTCAAAATCTCAAAATGAAAAGAAATATATTCATTTTGATTTTGCATTAACAAAATGAGAGCTATTTTGGGGGATTATACTGACATTGTTTTCATGAATATCAAGCACACATAGTATAGTTCACCCAAAAATAAAAAATAAATATATTAGCATTTACTCACCCTTCAGTTGTTCCAAACTTGTACAATTTTCTTTGTTCTGCTTAACACAAAGGAAGATATTTTGAGCAATGTTTGTAACAAGGCCATTTTAAGCACCATTGACTTTCATAGTATTTTTCTTACCTAATGTGGAAGTCAATTGTGCTTCTGTTTCCTGCTTGATTAGAAAATATGTTCCTTTGTATTCAGCACAGCCTTTTACAACATGAAGTAAGTACATACATTTTCATTTGGGTGAACTATCGTAACATCCGTATAATTTTTGGTTAAAAATAAAAATCAGATATTAAAGGGATGGTTCACCCAAAAATGAAAATTCTGTCATCATTTCCTCATCCTCATGTGGTTCTAAATCTGTATGAATTTCTTTCTTCTGATGAACACAAAAGAAGATATTTTGATAAATGATGTAAGCACACAGCTGATTGTAACCATTGACTTCCATAGTAGGAAAACAAATATGATGCATTCAGTGGATAATATCAACTGTGTGCTTACTATGATTTATCAAAATATCTTCTTCATCATTTATCACAATACTGACATAATATTTGTTTTCCTACTATGAAAGTCAATGGTTACAATCAGCTGTGTGCTTACCATCATTTATCAAAATCTTTTGTGTTCATCAGAAAAAAGAAATTCATACAGAGAACCAGTCCCTCTAGAAAAGCGTGATTATGCGATCACATGATTCAATGCATAATCAGCCAAAGTCTGCATGTTTATCCAGGGCCGCATTTTTTAAATACGCCGCACTTTCGCATCAAGTTCACGCAATTTTGGCAAGTTCCCACAATTTCATCGCATAAATATCCCCATATTCACTCACAATTTTTAAGAAAACGTGCCGCAAGGTCAAGGATTTTTGCCTGCAACAATCAGAAAAAATGCATTTTTCCGGAAGGACTTATTAACATGAGAAAATGAGGACAAAATGTTTATTTTTGGGTGAACTATACCTTTAAGCAAGTACATACAAAATCAGTGTGCAAAACTGTCATACGTTAAGCAAGCTTATAATAATAATTTATAAGGTAAATTGTCTGGTCGAATTTGGGGAAAATTCATTATTTCTCACCAAATGTAAAAATATGCACATAAAGTAACCTGCAATTTTTTTTTTAAACAGTGAAGATGATGATAGCTTAAAGCCAAAATGGCCATGTGTTGTTTGACTGTTACCTCTGTGTATTTTTATCATTTACATTATTCTAAATGGTAATGTACTATAAACTTTCCTGTAATAAAGTATAATATTTATAATACAGTTATTTTTATTTCAGTCAGCATACATCCAAAGCAGATTAATACATTTTATTGCTGTACTGTAGGCCAGTAGTTCTAAAACTGGGGGCTGTGGCCTACAAGATGGTGGCAGGGGGGGGCATAGTTTGATAACATTGTATAAAATACATTAATTTATCATAAATTATGTTTAATTAAACCTCAAAAAAAAAAAAAAAAATGAGGCTACTAACCAACCGCAATACTTTGTATAATTTATTATGTTTTGTTTAATAAAATAATTTTTTATGTCATTCATTTTCTTTGGGGGAACCGGGAAGCACCGTGCACGTGTTTGGTGTGCAAAGTTTGTGCACACCAAAAAAGTTTGAGAACCACTGCTGTGGAATATATAAATATTTAAATGCTTTAAATATATTTTTAATGTAAAAGATAAATAATGTATTCATAATACACTATCCTTATTAATGCTTTGCAGAAATGAGAAATATAATCAAAATTGTTATTTATAATGTCACAAACTAAATAAGTTTAATGGCCCAAAAATTGAAATCTGACAATCTTTTGATTGTATAGGTGAAATGTGACCTGATACTAAACATGTAACAGGTTTTGTGACATTCACTCGACTATATTTGTCTCCCGTGTGTTTGTAGACAGTGAGTAAACATCTTTCACACAGGGATAGAAAACGACATTGAGATGGGGGTAGTTGTCTTGCAGTCTTTGTTTGTCAATGGTCATCCTATTAACAAGCACCAAACCCTAAACCTTAATGATATGCTGTTGGGTACATAGATGGACTATAGCAGTAGCCTGATACTGATTACCCTGAGATAAAGCAGGGCTTGAATAGGGACTGTAATCCAGTCGTAATTTCTGTTTGCTCAGCGCAGATGTGCAGCCATTGAATGATGACAGCGCTAAGAGACCACCCCTGTATTCAAGGGCGCATGACAATCATCCAAAATGAAATAAGAGATTACAGTGGATTATTGGGCTGAAGAGAAACGTGCAAATTAGAAGCAGAAATGTCATAATTTCTGTGTGTGTGTGTGTGTGTGTGCGCGCGCATGTGTGTGTGTGTGTGTGTGTGTGTGTGTGTGTGTGTGTGTGTGTGTGTGTGTGTGTGTGTGTGTGTTAATGTTCCAGTACAGTAGAAAAAACTGAACTGTCAATGCCTGATGTTTCTGTTTTAAAACGACAGTTGTCGTGTAATATGTAAAGATAAAGAATTTTTAGAAATGAAAACATAATAAAATGATTGGAGTTAAAATATCTCCCACCTGAATAAAAGAAAATTAGTTGATGAAAAGTAACAGGCCATTTTTCAACTTTAAGGTTAAACTGTTAATGGGAAAAGTGTATGTTCAACACAATCTCACTGTTGTTCATAAAAAATATTTTACAAGGTTTATTTAGGTTTAGGGGTGGGATAAAAGGTAAGTCTTTATTATTGATTTTTTTTTCTAATAATTGTGTACGGATCACACACGGTCACACACGTTAAATACTTTTAAATTTCATCTTTTTTTAATCTTTTTAGGCATATTGTTCAATTCAATTCAATTTTATTTATATAGCGCTTTTCACAATTGGTGATTGTTTCAAAGCAGCTTTACATTAATAGAAGCAGTGGAAAGCACAGAAAAACGACAGATAGCACAACATAATACACGATAGCACAAGCAGCTAAATTTGCTGCGGCTATGAATCAACATTATAAGCGTGCGTATTGCTAATGTAACGTAAAGAAGAGGGTGCTAAGTTAAGCCCAAGAAGGCTGCCTCCCCGGGATGAAAAACCCCCTAGGAGAAAAAAACCCAGGCTCAGCCGGGGAAGTAAAAAAAAGTCCTAGGAGGGAAAAACCCTTGGGAGATATATTTATATATACATTGAAACGATTAAGGAGATTAGGCGGAGGTTAAGCGGGTTCTGCCGGTGGTCATTGGTCATGCATCAGCTGGGCATCACGTTGAAGGTCTGCCGGTGGGTCAGAGGTGTGCCGACTTTCACATTTACCGGAACTGGGTCTGTTTGTCTCATTGTCCTCGGAGACAAGGACGAGACATGAAGAAAGAAAAACAAATCCCAATTAGCGTATAGGGGCCATTCATATGTATACACATGTACATATACACACATACACACATACACACACATGTACATATACGTATTGAATATATACGTTGTTTCTACCGGTTCATTTAAACAGCTCTGTGGTGTGTTTACTTAGATTCTCCTTGAAAAACCATTCACACTGCATATGGTGACAGTATTTACCGAATTAACCGAATTAATCTTTAAAACTGTATGTTCTATATTGTATGTGTGGATGCACTATGAATGCATTTTGGACATAGTGGATTCGCCATGTTTACAATGTCATGTGACCTGTATGTCCTTTAACTTATAACGTAATCAGAGCAACCCTGACCATAATTAACAGATCCATGTGGTACCCAAACTTTTTATTTTGCCACCCACTTAAATGTATGGATAATGTATGTATAAAAATGCAGATAATATAATCTATCCCACCAACATATTTTTAAATGGAAATTTAAGAATTGAGTAGTTTTATTTTCCTTGTCATTGTATTGATGTGATTGAAATATCAAAATAATTTATAACATACACTGTAAAAATGTGCTGGTTGCCAGTAACTTACTGTAGAAGATTAAGACTGCAAATGTTTCATGTTCATTTAACTTTGAACCAGTGCTTTAAGTGGGCCGGAACGCCCCGGTACTCAGTACCGCCACTTCTAAAAATAGCTCTTGAGCGTACCACCACCTCTACGTACGCCCAGAACGTGCTTTTAGCGTACCGGAACGCTCATCTGTTTAAAAATCAGAGGTTTAATTTAATCATTTGGCTGCGCTGCTGCTTTTCAGAGCGCCCTTAATGTACGCTTCCTAATTCGTTCCACCGAGAGCAGAGACTACGTTACCCATACACCCTTGCGTTTACAAGTTAAAAGCGCATGCGTCCTTCAGTCAGTGTCAACGTGCTCTGGAGAGGTGTGTGTTTGTGTGTGAAACGCGCAACCATAGCTGCTCGGTTAAAATGAAAATACAATGAACACGTAATATGCCCTCCTTGTTTTAGACTCTGAGTAGTAAAAGAACGCCGTCAGAATCAGAGGACTCGCTGACATCCCACCAAGCCAGAATGATAGCTGCAGGTCCGACGCAAGCCTTGTAGGTAGCCTACGTGATAATCTCCGCTGTCGCGGCTTTCAGTTTGGTTCCCCTCGACGCAACTTCGGATTTCCTCAGGCGATGTGCAGAAAACACTCTTGAAATTGTAATATACATTTAGTTTAATTGCTAAACTAAAAGTAAACGAAATTTCAATGAATTTGAACGACGTGTGCACAGTACTTTTACCACCCGCAAAATGGAAAACAATGGGACAAAATAAATGACTTTAATTACATTTCAAATGGCCAGTATTTTGTTATTATTGACCCCATAGACATGGTCTTGGTGTCATTTTAAAGTTTTTTTTCAAGCATTTTCTATCTGAACCACTAGTTTTAGCATTTAACCATGCTGAAAATTTTACTCACATATCTACCTTTTGCACATTTTATTTATGTTCAAAAACTATTTCTACAGTAGCTCTTTCTAATGGTATTTTTTCAAAATCCTTTTGCACATTTTATTTATGTTCAGTAGCTATTTCTAGCTCAAGCAAATCCACAAATTTATAAAAGGATTAATTATTTTTTACAAGGTCGTCTGTTGACTGCTAAATATAAAACCCCTTCAATAGGAGTCGAGTCAGCAAAAAAAAAAAATAGAGTACCGGCACCTCTTTTGGGCCACTTAAAGCACTGCTTTGAACAAACTGTTGCCAGTAAATAACATAAATGTAACATCTACAGTAACTTACAGTAATACCCAGTAATACTGTAATTTCTACAGAATTTTTTTACAGTGTAGCAAAATCATTGTCATTGCTAGTCATTAATTGGACTAAACTGGACTTTTATGTGTCATTCACCACAACAGCAAAGGCACTTTGCGTGATCCAGCCCATCCCACTTTGCCCCTGTTTTAACAAGTGCAATTAAATTATGAGGAATACATTTCTTGGTACCTAATGCTATGTCCCGATTATCTTGATGGTTCTACAGATTATTTTATCAGATTTTCCCTTTGTGTGAGGTGTGTTAAGAGTGTCTGAACCTGATCAGAAGAACGTTGTAGCCACCCCGATCGTGAATTGTAAATATGAAACATGTTTAATATTTACGAACAGAAATCCTGATGTGTGGGCGCGCACGCTCTTGAGATTATCACGTGAAATGAAACCATATCCAATCAGAAAGTGAGATGATGGAAGACGGAAGCAGTCATGGCGCCGCACAAAGTGAAGTTGATGTGGACAGCAGAGATGGACCATGTTCTTGGTCTCCACGACTTTACTCAAACCCTTTTCTTTTTTCCTTGAATTTTTTGTGAAAATTATTCTGAACACTATCATTGACATTTCTTCCTGTCTATCGTCCGCCATGCTTATTCTGATGTCTCGCGAGACTTTGCGAGATTTCTTGTGTTCACAATCGAGACTCTAGTTGGTTGAAAATCTCTTTGTGTGTGGTGTGCTGTCTTTGACACATCATGGCACACTACACACTATAGGAGCAAAATGGTTAAATCTAGGATTTTTTATCCTCATGTTTGTGGTGTATCACATTTTGAAACCTTATAAGATGTAAAAAATCTTTTGGTGTGTACCCAGCATTAATAACTTAAAGAATGAGATTTTTCGAAAATTTTATTATATTCACTGTTTTGAATTTGGGACTGCTTAGCTTGCGTAGCCTCAGATGATAGGAAAGTGTCTATTGAATGCACACTTCTAGCCTTAAGTATTAAGACATCTGGGTACTTTTCACGTACTGTATTTCGAATAGTATGAATTTGGACATACTGCTATATAGTATGGAGCAGGCATTTTCGAAAGCAGTGTTTTCTTAGTAAATATACAGTAAGGCCCTAAAAATGTGGGTATAATAATTTAGCAATAAATAGAAATTTTTTTGTTTGGGATGGAGTATATAACAAGTAGGGATGGGCACGGATATTCGAATATTCGAATATTCGATCGGCAATAATAATTCGAATTTAAAAAATGCTATTCGAATGTTTGTTTGTTTTTAATGTGCCACCAAAGGGTTCCGACTTATTTAATGCTTTTTCACTTCATCTATACTCTTTTACAGACTTAAATGTAAGATATACATGAACATTAATTCGTATATATTTCTGATTGTTTGGCACTGCAGATTGCAGACGAATTTAAGTTTTTTTTCTTTTATCTCCGGGTTTGGCCGCGCCGCGCCATATTTGGCAACTGGCTCAGTGAGGGCTCACGTGTTATTAAACGTGCTTCTCCGCCGCCCGCATCAACACATCATGAGAGATTTGTAAGCTTTCTGTTATAAAGTCTACTTTATTTTGTTAATAACGAGACAGACACGGAGAACGAAATGAAACGGAGAACATTTATAATATGCGGTGCTCTTTCAAAAATGAACCGGATAACTGCACATGGCTGTTTAAAAGCAAAGCTCTGTCTTTGTGAAATCTTGTTAAATTAAGCTAACGTTAGTAACTTTGCACAGTCAACAATAATCTATCGAGCCAGCTTACGTTATTTGTAAAATAATGTTAAATACAGATATTCAATCCGTCTGTTGTTTTTATCGGATAACCATCTCACGTGCAACACGAGGAAGAGTTTTCTCCGCAGCACCAGCATTATTGTATCTAGTCAGAAGAACGGGCTTTCACCGAAGCAGGTAGGGTAAAGATGGTTTCTTTATTCACAAATACATGTCAAACTAAACTGAGAAGATATTTATATGTTGACTGAGCAGTCGGTTATGTAGATGCGTTTTTTCGTTTGCTCCGGGCTCTTATTTGGAGTCTGTTTAAGGGTTTAAATGATGATAGCCTACTTTGTCAAGTCCTCAAACTTTAAACTTCGCAAGTCCTCAAACTTCGCTTAAATTTGGGGTTAATGTATAATATTTGGTATAATATTGTCACGGTCGGTTATTACCGGAAAGTGGAAATAAAAGGAAGAACCCAAACGCAGAGGAATGTATGAAAATATAACTGTATTTGAATAAAACTGAACAAAACAAACCCACGTGGGGGTAAAACAGAATATGAAATAATAACACTGTGTTGGAACACAAATCAGAAACTTAGAATCCAAGGAACAGATAATGGAGTACATAAACACTGGATCTACAACAACGCACGCACACCACACAGAGAACACAAGGGCATTATATAGACAGCACATCAATGGGGAACAGGTGAACATAATTAATCACTTAAGACACGAGAACATAAGGGAGTAAGGTAAAAGTGACAAGACACTGGGAACACGTGTCACACATACATGATGTGAAACAACACGTATTCCCACATAAACACAATGCTGCCCTGGTCTTGCCCTCTGGATAATAACCAAAGTCAGGCAAGACCATGACAGCCACAAAACACTGGGAACACGTGTCACACAGATATGATGTGAAACACACGTGTTCCCACGTAAACACAATGCTGCCCTGACCTTGCCCACAGAACATAGACCTGAACCTATACTAAGGTCTGGCAAGATCACGACAGCAACAAGACACCGGAAACATGTGGAAGTCACACACACAATGTGATTCCACATGCCCCCACACAGAACATAATACTGCCACGGTCCTGTCAGATGCACTCAGACCAACATCTAGCACAGATGTCTGACAGGACCGTGACAAATATAATGTATGTAAGATCCAACAGTAATGAATTCATACTAACGACCGACTTGAAACTAAGGGTTTGACTGACTCAGACTTCGCTCCGCATGGGGTTTTAACGCCTTTTTTTCTGTAGGATATTTTTAAGAAGAATTTAAAATATATATATACAATTTACAATGTTTTCAACTTAAAAATACATACATACATATACATACAGAATATAAGTTTAGCTTGTTGTGGATATTTCCTAATTATAAGCCTTCTGTGAAATTATGAAAAAATGAAAAATACAAAAGACGCATGTCTTAATTAACATAATTTAAATAAACGAATATTAGAATATTCGTTCTTTATGAGCTTAAATATTCGAATAGTAAATTACTGGAAAATGCCCATCCCTAATAACAAGTATAAATCAAGACAAAAATCTTTGAAGTCTTAAGCAATATTTGTTTCTCATTTAAATATATATTTAAAAAAAATTTGTACATATTGTATTTTTCCTCGACAACAAGACAAGATACAACAGGATTCGAGGTCTGTAAAAGCCTCTCTGTGTTTCTTCGTCCATGTGTGTGTGTGTGTGTGTATAACACATTTGAGTTTATTTTGGATCAGCGGTGTTGTGGTTTGTGTGTTCCCCTCAGACCACATTCCGATTTTCGACCGCTTGCCAGCTCCAGTTGAGATGGAAGTGATTCTCAGTCCGACCAGAAATGTATGCCTGTGTTTTTGCATGTGCGTGTGTTTTTGGCTGAACACGCAAACATCTAGCGGCACCAGTGTATGCTTCACTTTTAATTTAGCATTTGCTTTCTTTACGAGCGTGGACGCTGTGTGTGTGCGCGAGTGTGACTCTGTTCAGGTCTCCATATGGAGATATTTACTCAGATGTCATGACACAACTGTGGAAAATCAGTGTGTGGATCTGAAACCGCAGATCTGTGCTGAGCCGTGCTTTGTATCTCACAGGTACTCCCACGTACTCCGAAGAGAACCACGGGGGGGCGAGGCCGTCCTTTGTTACGGCCCTCCCTTCAGGAAGAGCCAGGACAGAGAGTGGGAGCGCAGCTGAAACCCTTTTCTATCCCATCTTTGGTGTCGGGTAAGGCTTTAAACTCACTTCGACTAGAACAAAACAACCCTGCGGTGATCTGTCTCTCTCTCGTTCATTCTCCTTTTCCTTCTCATTGACTCCGTAGGAGCCTCCATGCAACGGGAGATCAGACCGGAGTGCGGATTGGAAATAAGCATACTGACCCCCAGACCACATTTACCCACACCCATCCGCAGATTACAAGCCCCTCTGTGGCCGGGGCATGCCATCGACATTATTAATGGCTGCTAAAATGTGGCTACCTCAAGGTCCAGAGTAGAATAAATATCATTCATCACCGGTACAATTCAAACAAGCAAGACAGATGAGTATTAAAGTACATTCTTTTAGCCAGTGGGGATAAATGCAGTGTGTGCGTGCGTATACTTGGAAGGGATATGTGTAACAAGAGGGGGAAAAGTGAAATATTTTGACTTCAAGTGTACATAGAGGGCAAACACTGTGTTGAACATTTAGCGCATAATATCCGTGTTACAAATAGCCCGTCACACCATGGTTTATTCACACTCAAGGACGCTATAGAGGTCCAAAAAGATGGCACTTCTGATTGATTTGCTAAGGCATGCATGCTCACATTTATTTATCAAAGACCGTTGGTTGTCTGCTTCTTATCCGCACATGTTTTGTTGCAGAAACATCTATGCAGTATGCCGGATGATGTCATTTTTTAATACGTCTGCTCATCTGCAACATGTTGCTAAATCGTCCCCGTCGGATGTTAGAATGACATGCAACAGAACTTTTTTTGACGTTAATGGTTTCGAAAGCATGCGAATCTGCTCTTTTTAATATTTATCATATGTTTGTACACAATTGTGACACTAATGTACAAATACAATGTAATGCTTTCCAGATGAGATTTCTGTAATGCACATGTTCTAACTGGGCAGCAGTTGTGTCTTTTATGTTGTAAGAGACCACAGTGTCAGCGATAGCTCATAAATCCTAGCACACATTTACCAATAGTTATTTTAGCACTCACTCATTCAGTTTTGTGCGTTCATGGTATGGTTATAGTTTCAGATGATAATACCATGATACTTCGATTTTTAATGATTACCATATTTATACAGTATGCTCTGGAATTTAGGTACCACGCAAGATATTTTGCACACATAATAGATGAATTATCATCACAGTATACTCTCAGAAAGAAAGGTTCAGAAGCGGTCACTGTGACGTACCCTTTAAAAAGATCGTAATATGTAACACACTGTAAGAAAAAGTATGTGTTCGTGCTGCCTTCATTTTTAATTAATTCAACGTAGAAATATTAGTTTTCTAAAAAGTCAAATTAAATTAAATAAAATGAATTAAATAAAGATTTTAGTCAACTTTTTAAGTTGAAATAACAAATCTGTTTCACAGTGCAAAAAAAATGCACATGATTGAATTAAGTTGTCTTAAAATAATTTTTCTTAAAAAAATGTTGGATCTACGTAATTTAATTATGTACACCAGCTCAACATGATTTAATTAAGTTCTCTTAAAATGAAATACATTTGAATTTATCTTAATTTCATTTATAAAAAAAACTAATTTAATCATGTGCCACCAACTATATTTCCATTTTTTTTCCAGTATGGATTTACGTACAGATATGTATACCTTTGGTACCAATATGTTCCTTTGAAATAAAATAGGTACAAAGGTGTATGTTTAAAAGGGTTGCACCTCAGTGACAACTTTCATACTTTTATTTGGTACCTGAGAAAGTAAAGTGCAAAATACAAAGATATTATCACACTGTTAAAAGTAAAAAGTTGGATCAACTTAAAAAAAATCATTTAAATGGTAGTACTTAAAAAATTAAGTTTTTTTTAACTTAAAATTTCATTTTAGGTGAAAAAATTACCAATTGAAGTATATAAAGAGTTTGGTTCCAAAACGCAATAAATCCATTTTGACTAATTTTGGTAAAAATTTATTTTCTATACCAAAAAAGTGTTTAGATTTCCAAAAATGTATTATAAAAACGAATTATTTTTTCTGCAAAATGCAATAAATCCATGACGAGTTTTTTTCCCCAAAATGCTATAAATCTATTAAATCAATATATAAATGTGCATTTATCTTTGCCATGTTATATTCATTTAGTTGACTAGTTGTATACACTGATTTAAAAAATAAACATTAATGACATTAATCAAAGCACTTACTTTGTCATATTTAGAACGTCGTCGCTGAACTTTTTGACAGCAATCAGGAGTAAAATATTTTGGTCCTGCTAGATTTTCGATGACTTTGAGTAAAATAATGAAAAGTTTTTCATAAGATCGCCTCTGGTCAATGTGTTAGCATGACAGACGCTTGATGCTGTCGGGAGAACAAGCAACAGCCAGCATTTTTCCATTGCCTAAATGATATATGTTTCTTCTCCGCCCCAGAAAATCACCACAGGTTTATCAATGCCATCAAAATTACTATTTTGTTTTTGTTTGTTTGTTGATCACGAAGTACAAAGTAGATCAGGAAAACTAGGATTCTGTCACTGTGTGTATTTAATGCGCCGCCATTGTTGTTTACAATATGTGGAATGGTGCGCTGTGATTTGTTGAGCGGATTTATTGCATTCTTCAGAGAAGAAGAACTGGCGTTTATCACGTTTTGGGAAAAAAGGGAGAAAAGATGACAATAACACCGTGGATATCAGATTTTGCGTAAAATTAAGAATTTACTTTTTGATACTGACCTGAATAGCGTTTATCGTGTTTTGGAACCAAACTCTTCATATTTTTATATACTTATATTTTTATAAAATTTAATCCAACTTTTTACAGTCCATGCATGAATTTTAAGGTTAAAAACCTGAATGTATAGTTTAGTTGTTATTGAAATGTTAGTATTCAATGAAATTGCAGCCAAGCCTTTGACTCCCCGGCATTGGGTCCGAATACCTGGCAAAGAAAGTCTTTCACTGTTGACTGTTCACCCAAAATTGGACTAAAGAATTTTAATGGACTCAGGCAAATGGGAGCTAATTGGAGAGAAGTAGCGGTAAGGGAAAGGTGGAGGGAAACAAATGGACTGTAGAAAGAGTCAAGTTACAGAGAGGCACATGGGGAAGGATAGACACCATTGCAATTAAATGGAAACCGAACTTTAAGAAAGCCGAAGGGAGGGAGCGCATGAGAAACAGTTGAATTTCGAGCCCGAGCAAAAGGCATCGCATTCCTTCAGTAAATTGCTGTGGTTGAGAATAAAGACGACGCAAAGGATGTCAGTCAGGCTATTGAGAGGCTGTAAATCATATTAAGTCCTGTGCTTACTTCTTATATAATCATCTTTCAATGCTGTCATAGCCTTGCTGCCTGTTTAGGGGAGGTTTTTCTGGTTTTCCTAATTGTGGTTGATGTTGTTTATCACAAACGATGTGGCTACACAAAGCATAAGATGTAAATGTCTTTCACAAACATGTGGTGGAAAAGCGCAAAATTACACTTGACAGTGTTTAAAGACATCAGATTGGCTGTGTGATTTTGTTGCTTTGCGCAGCATTTTAGCTTCCATTGAGGACAGAAAAATAACTCTGCAATTGAAAACCTAGTATCAGGCCAAAGTGTGGTGTGGATAAAAGATTTTTGCCGGTCATGTGAGACACATGGGGCATTAGGGCTGTCATGAGCTGTTGAGAGGTATTTTTAGACGCGGGTCTTATCTAAACTTTCAGAAGCCTGAACCTTGGTCCTTCATCTTGCCAGGTCAGGCACTGAAAAGAGATCGACGGGCATCATGGGAACCGAACGAGTGGTGGAGCCAGAGGGGTCAGTTGGTGACCTCACAGTGCGGCTGGGCAGATCGCTGACAGTCGGATGAGACCAAGACCACCAACAGGTCTATTTTTTCCAGTCCCTCTCACTCAGTTTTACTCTCACATACATTTATGCACACACAGATTTGCTCTGACTAAAACATACACACAATCACATATGGATGTTTTTTTATTGCATTTTGGACCTCTGTAAATATTTCTTATTAAAAAATAAAATTTGAAGTTCTCTGAATAACTAATTAGTTTTTTTAAAACGACTCCTTTTGGCATCTGCATATATAATTAAGCTTGGACCTTTTACTGTATAGTTTAGTGTAAAATGACGAAGATTGACTCAAGCTGCAAGGTCTTGGTTGCGGAATTTAGGCTCTGTTTACACGAGAACGCTCGAGGGTGATAAAATATTTAATCGGATGTGCCTTTGATTTACACGGCGACTGCGTTTTTGAGGATTAAAAAGGCAAATCATTGAAACCACCCTCGAGATTGGAAGTCTTAAAAACGCTCTACCGTCGGTCACATTCCCATCTAAAGGGTAAAAACTTAAAAGTCTGATCACGGTGGCTCTCGTCGCATATGCATTTACGTCACAGGCATTCGCCAGTTCAGTAAAATAACAACAAACATGTTGGATTATTTCCATAGTTCGGACCTTCAAGTTGCCACAGCAGCTCTAATAAATATATAAGTCTTTACAGCAGTTGTAATAAATATTTACTGCTAGTATTACTGAATAGAGAAGGTGCATTAAATTGTTGATGCGCTAATTCGTCGGAGGCAAACCAGACGGCTTTGGACAAGACCTGGGAGAACAAAGAAGAAGGTTGTACGCAGGTGCGTGGACTTGGTGTTGTTGTGTGTCAGTGCTTCACATTGCCACCTAGCCGCCTGGAGTGTATACTACATGATAATGCAATGCCACTTTTGCGTTTTCTCTTCAGATCGTTTCTATGTAAACGTAGCGTTAGTGTTGCCAGATCCCATGATTAAAAATCTTCTTTAAACCTTTAGCAATGTATTGAAATAAATGGTGTCTCAAAATAGCACAGTTGTGTACACTTAGATGTTCTTAAGTTTATCTTAAGAAGTACTAAAGAAAAATTTGATTTATTGGTATTATTTACTATTATTATTATTTTATTTTTTATGAGAAATTACGAAAATTCTGGAAAATGTACAATTTTCATAAGGTATTTTTATTCATTTGGTATTTCTATGTACATTTTAAATAATTTTTGTTCAGGTTTGTTAAATATTTAAAATTGATAGTTTGAAAGGTCATTTTTAAAACAAATTCAGTATTCAGAATTGTAGAATTCTCCCTCTTTTTATTTTTTTGTCAATCATTTATTTTTGGTGTAACCCCTCCCACAATGAAAATGTATTGGTACAAAATTATTCTTGACAGCTGTGTACAGTGTTTAATTTTTGTAATGTTTTGGTTAAAATGTTGTAGGATTAAGTTTCTTATATAGTGTAAAAGCTTAAAAGTGTCAATTAAAAACAAAAAAGTCAAGTATCCCCAAAACTTTCCCCCTTTCCTGTTTCGTTCTGCTCAAAATAAACTCATATGCTCTCAATTTTACCAAAGCAAAACATATTATAGTCCTCTCTTAAGGTCACAGTAATACCAAAATGATTTGTTTGTTTATCAGTGATCATGCCAGCGTGATTACCGCACTAATTACTGCAGTCAAAGTGTAAAATATTACCAAGTGTGAGACGATGCCTCCGCTCACGCTGCAATATTCATATCACAATCATGCTATTACTGTAAACGTGGCTCACTTTACGACAGCAGTAATTAAAAACTGCTTTGATCGCACGTATCTGTGGCAGCTTAGCACCGCCGTACTGTCGGTAATTAACACTGCCGCCCCATCTTACGCTTTCTTAATGAAATCACTCAGACAGATCATAGATTTCTCATTCATCTCCGCAGACCAGGCCTAGGCAACTCACCTCCATAAAGTATGGTGAGACTGTAAGCACGATTTTGCAAATCTCTCCGTCTCTTTCATTCTTATCGGTGAAATCAATAATTTAAGCTGCTGAAATTAAAGCTGTATTTTTGCCTTCGGGTTAGGCTTAGCGCAATCAGCTTGTTCTAGTGAAAGAGGACGTAAGAAACCATGTAATGATAGAATGATATATAAATGGTTTTCACAGTGTAGCTATTGTAATTTCTGGCAACTTGGAGAGACTTTACCGCGTTCCAAGCCCTGCTTTAAAAATCAATATGCCAAGATGAACAGATGGTAGAAGGCATTGTGGCCGGAATCCTGTACGCCATTATGTGATATTTACATACCTAACTAGGTGGCTGACGCTCCAAGATCCAGTCAACTTCTGTCTCAAGACCTCAAGCCCCACATACGATGATTTATTAGGGTCCTGGCACTGGTGAAACCCGCTACCTGGCTGCTTTCCGCCCTGCTCAGCGGGTGTGTGCGATGCATGTGTGTCAGTTTGCTACTTGGCATGTGTATGTCGATTAATTTCCATATGTCTGGGTTGCTACGTGTGCATATGCATGTGTATGTTTATGCATTTGAGTGTTTATAACCGAGTGCATTCGTAAAAATGCACACTTTAAAATAAAAAATTGCTTTGCTGTATTGTGCACATCAAATTTTACCTCTCGGCTCGCAGACAAATGGCACAGGACGTTTAAACAGAGACACGCGGCATAATTTTGAAATCATTTAAGGTTTGGGTTAACACTAAACAGTCATGGCAGTTAGTTTGGTTTTATGACAAAAGGCAGACTACAATATTCCATGACAAATCTCATGTCCCACTATTTAAGCATTGGGTATACATAACTCACAGAGAAAGAAGTAACGGAGCTTTCTAGAATATCAGAATATTGTAATGCGTTTTACAGTCACGGTTGACGCTCTCTTTCCCTTTCGTTTCTCATTCATGCTGTGCTTTTTCCCTTTTCCAGACCTTAGAGTTTCCCATTGCGATGGGATTGTAATTCCTTCGCTATTCTCATGTCTGCTTATTTTTGAAGTGCTGTACGACACCCCGAACTCTTACAACTGGATCCGTTTTCACCGAGCGGCCATCGCGCCACATCTGAAGGTTTCTTTACAGCTGTGGGGTTGTGGCTGGCACTAGGCTGTTATTTAAAAAGGAAAATTAGCAAATAGCAGCCGCGTTACAGCAAACCTTGAAGCCGTGTGGCTCATGGTCCACACCACTGTGGGATGTTTGCCAATGGGGGTCTGAGGAAATAAAGAACCGCAGTCTGTGACCGTTTCCTTCGTTTAAAAAGTGGTCACACTTCAAGATCGTTGATTTGGTTAAAGATGTCTCTATGGGGTTCGAAAGCCCTCCGGTGCTGTGAAGCCAATGAAAATTGGTGGACATGTGGGATAGATGATCAACAGATGCTACAAGTAGCATTAGAGACTTTGTGTCACTGTGTATTTGGCATTTACATAAAAACAGTCCAAACTCGAATACATTGATTGTTGGGTATCTGATGGCATAGTTGGGAAAACATCAGGGAATGCTGCTGATGATTAGGAGCTCTTACGCTATCCATTGATTTCTCTTCTGTGCGGGGAAGAGCGGTTGAGATGGCATAGCAGGCTGATAGCTTTGTGTTTGATTTGCAGTCTGGAATCCATTCACATGCTCGAGGGTACAGAACAGGACTCCATCTCAGACAAAAAGATTTTGGGGGAAAATCATATATAGAGGCAGAGAAAGGAGACAGGGGGACTACAATTCATTCCTCATTTTTAATAGAAAGAACGTCGTTCTATGCAAAATCGTCAGCGAGGTCTTTTGGGTGTGATGAAAGGCAGATGGATTACAACAAAGAATCTTCTCTCTTCATTCGGTCCGTCTGAATGGCTATAGAAACATCTAGTAACCGTACATCTTTATGGAAGATTGAAAACCAATCAATCTCCTATTTTATTAGACTAGGTCACATCTCAATCGTGGGAGCTAAGAGTAAAATAAATGTCTATGTTGTATTTTAAGGCTCGTGTTGTAAAAGGGATTTGTAGCCTTCTCAATAAAACTCTCCGGTTTCTTTGTTCCTCTATCACAAACACCCACACACTTCTTCCAGACTGCTGAGCCCATCCTTTTAATTTGGCCTTCCTGCATTCATCTTTTATACATTTTTTACTCCATTATAACCAATCCGTCACTCATTCTGTGTTTGGATGTGTGCAAGATACACATCAGAGTAAAGTCCTGTCCAGTATGTATGTAAATTGTTTGGAAAATTTGAAAGTAGATGGCGTCTTGTTCGAAGTTGCCAATTACTGACCGCCCAGCGTCCCTTGGGGGTGCAGGGTGCACTTTGTGTTAGCATCGCACAATACAGATGTGTGGGCAGATGCCATCTGGGGCTCGGAGCAAACAAAACAGAATGTGGGGGCGCCGTTCAGGGAATTCAGTCCGGAGACCTGAGAATTCTGGAAGAGAATGGAAAATGATCTGACGGTAATCAATCAAAAAACCGTGACACAAATGACCAAACACAACGGCCCAGAGCACAGCCTCACACAAACAGACCCCTCCTGTGGCGATTCTCCACCCACTGGCTATAACGCGATCAATAGGCCTAAAGCGATATGAGCAGAAGCGATTGGCCAGCTTCGCTAAAAGTGGACCGCCTCTTCGCCGACTAATTGGGCCTTTATGATTGCGCACTCTTTCGTGCACATCACGAAAATAAAACGCCATTCTTTTCGTCAAACTGAGTGACAATCGATGTTGGGCGCCCAACTCGGAACGCCAGATGCTCCGCCCGAACTCATTATGTCGGGCGAGATTGTTTCTCCGGAGCAACCGCCTCGCCACAAAGCGTCTCGATCGTGGCCCTAGAGACGAAGTCTTGAACGTCACCTGCTCCTCAGTTTAATGCTATTAAATACGGGAGGCCCCGAACGCATATGGAAAAGAACAAAAACGCTCGTCTCGGCTATACATAAACAGGAAATGCTAGCCGTGGTAAGACGAATCTTGAATGTTAAAGTCTGGGAAGAGTGCGGCATGGTCCTGTGGGGAAATAAACCATTTGGCAGCCATGCATACTGACCGTCAGTGAAAAAGTATCAAAACTTCGCATTTATTATAAATTGCTGAGACCATCACATCCATTCATAACTGTAATAAAGACATTTATACTAAAACACTGCTAATGGGGTTTCGTCTTTTATGATAAATTACACGAGTTTTATCTACTTTTGATGCTAAAAGCTTTTTCTTAATAAATGCATGTATATTAAAAAAAGTTTTTTGTGTTCATAGTTGGGTAAAATATGGATCGGCCTAATTGTCAAGTTTAAATTAACCAGTGCTGGGTTGTTTCATCCCAATCTAGATATTCTACATGTTTATTTAAACTAACAGTTGGGTTTCTATTTTTTTACATATTTTATTATTTATAAAGAGTTTATCCATTTAAAAAGGCCTCAACACTGTCATGTACACATGAAAACACAGAGAGACTTAAATGATAGGTTATCTAGCAGTTCAAAGTTAACACTCCATATATTATATAATAAGCCATAGCTTATGTTAAGTTATATATACAAAGCAGTTTTACACGCAGATAACAGGACAGCCTGATTATTTATTTAAGTTTCAGAACAAAAACACTGCGCTCTGATATCTCTCTTTATCCCAGACATGAGCATTTATCTTATAGTGACACAGCAATGAAGTACAACCCCGTTAATGTTAAAAGTATAAACATTGACTTGGTTCTTTCAGCTCCAGGGCGGCACCCAATAACTCAGACAGACTCTCCCTTGCAAGCCATCCATATGCAAACACACCGTTGTCAAAGTTGTCAGCACACTGTCAGCTTCCCCCACCCGTTACAGGACGTGGATTGGCTCATCAG
Source organism: Misgurnus anguillicaudatus (assembly GCF_027580225.2). NCBI lineage: Eukaryota > Metazoa > Chordata > Actinopteri > Cypriniformes > Cobitidae > Misgurnus > Misgurnus anguillicaudatus. The sequence continues at coordinate 39,319,066 of NC_073338.2, read as the reverse complement.
GTGGGCCACATGCAGTAAGCCATTACGACCTGCGATCGTTTGCTGCTTTTGATGGATTTCAGTGATGGAGAGGGGCGTTTGGTGCGCAACTTTGGTTGTGGGCGTCACGCAAAACGATTGATTGACAGGGGCAGGAAGGGTCGCGAGGTGTAGGCGTACAGTGTTAAAAGACTAAAAAGGTCCACGCAGTGAGTGCAACTTAAAGCGTTTTACATAAGTAGGCTATGCGAACTGAAAGTGGTGTGATTTACATTTTTATTCATTTTTTTAGCTTTAGTAAATGATAACTTAGCCATAGTTCTTTTCAAACACGACCTTGTGTAATAAAGACAGAAAGTGTAGACTGTGTTGTGGATTAGTTGGATACATTTCAAACGCTAGGCGGCGCACTTGTTCTTTCACTATAGGCTCGTCCAACTTTACATGCATGCTCAGTCTTTTGTGTGACGTATTCAGCTATAATTATTATGGCCATTGCATTTCCCATATATTAAAAATCATGCTCTATGTGTAAAATAGACAATGCATTAAATTAATACATTCCCCCTCCCTCCATTCCTCCCTCTCTTTCCTTCAAGTTTCAATAGGTTTTTATGGCATAATAAAAGAGTTCTTACATGTCCAAATCATAGAAATATGTTACACGTTTAAATGTTAGAAATATGTTACACGTTTAAATGTAGAAATTGTATAAGAATCTATATAGTAGCCTACGTCTATATAAGCGGTAATAAAAGTAGGCTACTTATTAAAAAATCTGTAAACACACACACGCACACACGCACACTTCCACAGTCCAAAGCGCTCGTGCTTTCTTTGATCCCCAAAAGCTTGAAAATAAAAGACTTCAAGCCTGTACAATTCTACTTCAAGCCAGTACAAAACTACCATAGCTACCTGAAAAATGGGCTGACTATTTACCTGAATAGACAGACTGTTGACTTTTGGCGTCTTGCTGTGACAGACGCGTCAGACAGTTAAGCTCCGCCTCTCGGCGGTGATCCTCGCGCTCGACGCATCACTCTCAAACGCTATTATTCCACTGGGATAGACGCAACTTCGGTCCGTGCGCGGAGCGAAGGAGACGCACACCGAAATGACGCTAATGACTGCGCTTGTGTTTACTGCGACTTTTACGCTAATAATTTGGATACCGACTAACGCATTGACCGCACGGGTCTACCCTCCAAATGAAGGTAAGGACTTACTAAAGGATTTATTCAACCGTTGTGGTTACGACTTGGGACGGTGTACATTTTAGTGCCATCTGTTTTTTTTACTTCTTTTTCCTGGGACTTTATCCAGTCAACGTAATGGAGTTATAACATTTTCCTCTCGAAAGTCTTTTTGGGCATCTCCAAGTGTCCGTCGTTTCCGAATGCGCAGTCCCGATTGCGCCGATGTTTCCATCAAACCAAGTTCAGCTCGGACTCTATTAGGACTAAACACTCGCACTCTTTCAGCCCGTTTTTAATTTTATTGGAATGTACAGACACCAGTTTCATCAGATGTGCATGGATAGCCACAATGGAAAATATAAGTTAGGAATTGTTTACATCAAAGCTGTGAAAGAAAACGTAGCTTTATTTATTTATTTATTATTTTCAAGCATCTCACGTTGCCGTTTTAATGCGCAATGTAAGAAATTCGCGCATCATAATACTCATGCAAAACGCGCAAAAGAATTGCATTCTAATCAGATAGGGTCCTTGGACAATCACATCACTTTTTCATGTTTGTAATTTAAGTATAGCCTACAAGTTTAAGCTTTAACTGGGTCTTAAATAAAAAGGGAAAACACTAGGGATTAAAGTGCGCTATTTCGTGCTGCAGTTAAACCTGCATTTACAATGAAGCCAAATGTAAGTGTTTAATGTATCTGCATGCGAATCTTAAAAAATTGAAACCCCAAGAATAGATAAAAATTACATAATATGTGTTGAATACATAAAACTTCTACATAAATCCCTCGAACTGATTATTTTTCATCTTTTAAAGACTTGATGTGGCTTAGTCTGTTTTTTCTTGTTAAAACGACTCATTATATACGTATATATTAAATTATAATTAGGACAAATATTCACGTGAATTATTTAAGCATTCAGACTGTATTTTAACAGCCTATTGCTGATACGGCCTAAATGCACGAAGACGCAAAGAATTTAAGAACTATTGGTGTAGTTTTAAACACTCGTTTAGCAATAAAAACAGGTTGTGACTTAAGAGATAGTTTGATCATGATGGATGCTGGAGGTTGATCATCCATCATCAACGACTGATGGCATCTTGTCTTTCCGCAGTGACGCTGCTGGACTCGAGGACGGTGCAAGGCGAACTCAAATGGGTTGCGAGTCCGACGGAAGGAGGGGTAAGTTCAGATATTGGAATGAAATGGCTTTTGCTTGTTTATTTGCGTGAAAAACATTCGTCCACGATGTTATTGCTTTCAACAGTATCGTGGGAACCATATTCACACAAGAAATAAACAGAGAGGGCCATTTAAAGATATTTTTTGACCACCACGAAAATGCATGATACTGTATTAAAGTAAAGACGAAGGCCTCGTTTCCAAACCCACATCGAAAAGTGATGGAATACAGCTTAAGAGGAGAACCACTGTATGCAATCTGTAGTTTTTGCATTAGCACACAAAGACTAATGAGATCTACACAATCCATAATTATAAAGCCCGACAGCAGAAATGGCTCCGTTCTGTATAAGTTGATGTTTTATACAGACTGAGAAACGACTGGAGTTTAAGTGCTTGTACCCGGGATCATTCATTTTGAAATTATATGCATTTAATAATGTTCATTTTTTACTTTGTTTATGGGTTGCACTCTTTAAATGAATGCAGGGCAGTTAGGCCTATATGTAGGCGACCTGTAGTGTTTTTTGCTTTCTTTTTTTTTGCAAAGTTAACTATGAATTTTTTTTTCGCTTTAATTAAACACATTTGTTTTAATTTTTTTCATAAGTAGGCTACAAACTAAGTTTCAGGTTAATTACTGTAATTACATAATTAATAATTATAATTATGTAATCTTACACTTTTGCAATTAGTTATGTTAGTTAATTATAATTTAGTTTTCGTTAATTATATTGACTTGCATTTAATGCAACATCGTCATTTTAAGGTGCTCATTAAAAAAAAAAATTGCATGCATTTATACAAAAAAAAGATGTAAAAGCGAATAAATTACATATCTAAATCAATCAATCTGTGAATTAATTTATGGCTTTAATTTCATCACCGTTTTGTTAAATTACTGCAAAATTAGGCCTGGTTCACTTGTCCCGCATTCTCTCAGTGCCCGCTTTGATTTCGGGTTTAATAGTGAACTTGGCATTTTAGGAAATGTTACTCACTCCCAACCTAGCAACCCTTTACTGTTTTATCTCATCATCCGGGTGATTGACAGGGTCCCGGCAGAGCCCCCTCCCTCATGCAATCAGGCCAAATGTACAGCTTTATCTGCGTGACAGCTGGGATTTCTACACTTACCACTTACAAAGAGTAAAAGCGAGAAGAAAGGAACACGTCATAGATCTTGACAGGCCTTTTCAAAACTTTTCTTCGACGCGTACGTCTCATTTTAAACTCTCACCAGCAGGAAGTGTGTAACTCTTAGGCCTCGTGTTATTACAATAGTCTAATAGGGGATTGATGGGTGACCAGGATGTTAATGTTGTAAATGTTTCTGGGCTTTGGATTTGTTTAGAACATGTGCAAGATTGTTACACTTTCTGTATTATTGAAAACAGCACTTTAACATCTGTGAAATATTCAAGAATGGAGTGTTAAACACTTTACACGGTAACATCTTTCTCCCACTCACAGTCACCCATCATTTCACGTGTCAACACCTTTTGTCTCCCTTAAACATCTGTTATACAGGGCTTAAAAGTTAGTCTAAATATTAGTTAGTCTAGTTAAAGCAGTTTTTGCACTGAAGCTGCTTAACATTGCGTTAAAGCAGATCATGCTGGATATCAAACAATAGTCTTAATGAAGTTACCAAACAATAAGTTTATTCCTTCATCTGCATTTAAAAGTTGACTTGTTGTCTAAACCTTGGCAGTAGCACATGTGAATACTAAGTGAAAAGAAGCTGGCAGATGTGTGATTATATTCTCATTATCATACTATAATCAATGAAATCATTGCAGCTGTTGGTCTGAATATTTCTGGGCCTTGAATTTTGTGCACCTGCCGAGACAAAAGCCTCTCCAGCAATCTCTATAGATTTACTTACCTCTCTCTTTCTCTCTGTCTCAGTGGGAAGAGGTGAGCATCATGGATGAGAAGAATACGCCAATCAGGACGTACCAAGTATGCAACGTAATGGAACCCAGCCAAAACAACTGGCTTCGAACAGACTGGGTTCCCCGCGGAGGAGCCCAGCGCGTCTACATCGAGATCAAGTTCACCCTGCGTGACTGTAACAGCCTGCCCGGAGTCATGGGAACGTGCAAGGAGACGTTTAACCTTTACTATTACGAGTCCAACAACGACAAAGAGAGGTACATCCGAGAGAACCAGTTCACCAAAATCGACACCATCGCGGCCGATGAGAGCTTTACGCAGGTGGACATAGGAGACCGCATCATGAAGCTGAACACGGAAGTAAGAGATGTGGGAATTTTGACGCGGAAGGGCTTCTACCTGGCCTTCCAGGATGTCGGGGCCTGTATCGCCCTGGTGTCCGTACGGATCTTCTATAAGAAATGTCCACTTACCGTACGCAACCTGGCCCAGTTTCCCGACACCACCACAGGGGCAGACACTTCATCTCTAGTGGAGGTACGGGGTTCCTGCGTGGACAACTCAGAGGAACGGGAGGTTCCTAAGATGTACTGCGGAGCAGATGGAGAATGGCTGGTGCCTATTGGAGACTGTTTATGTAACCCTGGCTTTGAGGAACACGGAGGAACCTGCCAAGGTAAGAGCTTGAATAACCAACTGGCTCATTTCTTTCTTCAACAGAATGTTTCACTCCGTTCTGTTTCACTCTTGGGTTCCTTTGCGCGCAGAAATGTGCCTGTTGTGATTAGAGATTTACACGCCTCCCACACGGAGAATGAAATAAAAACAAGCCCAAATCGCCCAGCAGTAATATATTCTATAATTTAAGGTTGCAAGGTGAGAAAGCGGTGAGATCATTGTAACTGAAGTTGGTCCAGATGCAGTTCTCCCCTCAGGGATGCGAGAGTTTACTCAGATGTAGACAGCTGGGCACTCGTCAGATCGCTGCGGATTAAGCGAGCGTTGCTATTTGAGAGGTCTGGTTATGATTATGAATCGCCCTGTTTGATATCAAAACACATCCCGATGGATTTGTGCGTGAAAATGTTAGCGCTAATTATTTTGTTGGAGCAACAGCCAAAGTGCCCCCACCCTTTCGCTTACGATCTCTCTTTTTCTCGTTCCCTGCGCTATCTCTCAAGAGCATGTGTGAAGGTTTTCAGTTCGCATTAGAGGCATAAAATGTGATTGGCGAAAGTATGAAAGAGCGAGAGAGATAAAGGAAGAAAAGGAAAGTATCAGATAGATTGCTTCTGTCACCCGAGGGCCGTTTCCCTCTGTGTGTGCCGGCTTTGATTCGCAGGGTCCGTAGTCAGGTCGTACGGCAGTAAAGCGGTGATATAGTGTTTGGGGTAATGCTGAGGTCAGTGCAGGCAAAAAGGAAGAGCCAAAAGAGTTTGAACACGCCCCTTCTTTCTTTCTGTACAACAAGCGTCTGGTCTAGTAGAGGGTCATCACAGGGTGATAAACGGCCAACTGGCCAGCCTACAGGCCTTTATTTATGAGCGCTATCTCAGCGGGCTAATTGCATGACAAATACGGGCTGTAATTTAGGGCTGCTGCGGGCTTAGGGGGGCGATCGCTGTTCGCCGCGGGCGGTCTCGCTCTGTGGACTGGCTTGTGTGGGTGGTTTAAGGGGTACACTGGAAAAAGGCCGTTCTCAGGAAACCGGCCATTTTTTGGCCACTCTTTTATTAGGAGAGCCTGCTGGCAATGACCAGTTTGCACACTTTCCATTTGGCTTTCTCCCCCTGCTGTATTTCGCCGTTCAGCTATGTTAAAATAAAGGAAATAGGCTGTAATTTCATGAGAAAAGAATGGTATTTCCACACAGACATTTACCTAAATCACTTCAGGGTCCGCGATGATGATTTCATTACTCTGAGATATTTGAGAGAGCGCATTTTTAATATTTCTGTAATATTACGTCTGTGTTGGCAATTGCAGTCTGCAAAAGTATACAGATTTAATTTCCTAACTCTCCACATCGATTAAAAAACCCTCTGATATTGTGGAGGATATCGTTTTAGTATTCCCAAGCATTTATGTGCATAGCAAAATACTGGCTCTTGGTTTGTCGAAATTTTATATTGAGCTCAAAATAAGTGACCAATATAAATAAATCACATTCTCAATTGGTGTAATGGCTAACTTTTAAAAAAAGGGTTGGCTTTTAAAAGACCATTTCTTTATCTGTTTCCTTCTTAAGCATAGCCCTGTCATCAGTTACTGATTAAGCCATCAAATGCTGTCTTCAGTCAAGCAACAGACAGTTGTTTCCTCATTGAAGAGGGTTCAAAAGGTGCCTTTTTCTCCCAGCATGGAGATGAAAGTCAGTGTCTGTTTAATAAGTCGATGTGTGCAAGAGGGATGCAGAGGTTCACCTTCAATGTGAGGGCGTAGGAAAGGCCGACGACTTTCTCAACGGGGCGTCCCCAGAACCTTGTGAAAAAACCCATTGAGCCTAAGGGATACAAGCCCTGTACCCCAGGAGGCATCAATGGGACCCTATTCCCAATTGTTAGGGTGTCGGGATCGTGGATGGGGTGAGAAGAGAGAAACACTAGGCGGGGTCAAGGGTGACCTCTGGCTTTATCACCGCCATCCCCCCTGAGAAACGGGGGTCATGGCCGAGGTTGAATAAGACGTCAAAATTTTGACAGCTGCTGCCTAGATGGGCAGGTCCAGCGTCCATGTTTGGGCTGAATGGAACAGAGATGCGACCAGAGAAGGATTTTTATACTTTTAAAAGTGTTTGTTGTTTTCTCACTGCTCATCTGTGGTGTCGAGTAGGAGGTGAGGACAGAGAGGAAATCTCTGCTTGTTAGTGGGCGTCCGACGAGCTGGAAAAGTGTAAATGCCCACTGAGGTGCCAGGGTGCAAAGAAAAACAACATCTCGCGTTCTGTGTTCGACTGCACTGTGTATTCAACACACACTATGTAGTAAAACATTATGTAGTGGAAAATCCATCCAACATGAGTCACACTACTGATGCAGCTCTAACAAAAAAGTACCCTGTTAAAATTCTTTGGTGCACTTAAAGTTTTAAGTTTAATCAATTGTAAATTATTATTTTCTTTTAAAGGAAATGAACACCGTTTTTTTTTCATGTTCTTACCTCAACTTAGATTAATTAATACACACCTATCTTTTTCAATGCGTGCACTTTTAATCTTTGTACAGCGCTCGTGAATGTGTTAGCATTTAGCCTAGCCCCATTCATTCCTATGGCTCCAAACAAACGTTTTATTTTGTGCCACCATACTTACTCATGTAACTACTCATGTAACAGTCTTTAAATAGAGAAAACATGGAAGTGTTTGGTGGCTTCTAAATTCATCCCTCTTTGGACCCTAAGGAATGAATGGGGCTAGGCTAAAAGCTAACACATTCATAACGCGCTGTGCAAAGGTTAAAAGTGCATGCATTGATAAAAGATAGGTATGTGTTAATTTGTCTAAGCTGAGGTAAGAACATAGTAAAATATTGAAAAATGATGGTGTTTTCCGTTAAATAATATGGTATGAATATTTTGAATACCTTGGTTAGTATAAATACAGTATACAGAACCAGTATTGAATCTTATTTGCTCCTGCAATGAAAAAAAGTTATTCATTCAATTTACTCAATTTTTTAAGGTAAGTGGTTGCAATCAATTTATTTAAGCTACATTTAAACAAAAAATTAGAAAGGCCAAACAAAACAAAAAACTTTTGTTTAAATGTAGCTTAAATAAATTAATTGCAACCACTTACCTTTAAAAAATTTAGTAAATGTAATGAATCATTTTTTTTTCAGTGTAGTTCAGTGGTTTAACACATTGCGTTATCAGTGCAAAAGGTCATGGGTTCGAATTTAGGGAACATGCATACGTCTAAAAATGTATACCTTGTAATGCACTGTAAGTCACTTTGGATAAATGCATAAATGTAAACATACATTTTAAAACAACATCAACCAATCTTGGTTGTATGTATCACAACACCATAGTATTATCATTTAATACCATCACTGCACCATGGTTTTACCACAGTAAGGGCACTACTAATGTAAAACAGAGCTGTGTTTATGTAATGAGAAAGCAAAAAGCTTTTGAGAAGGAGCTAGAGAACTAGAGCATGATGGGAAAGTGTTAATATGACACACTGAGCTTTGAATCAGAACAGACAGCGACTTGTGTAACCAGAAGAAAAACGATGCTTGACAAAACCGTGTTTATGTATGCGAGCTGAGATCTCAAGAGAAATCTGTATCGACTTTACTAAGCAAAAGTAAATTTTCGTTTGTATCACACATTAAGCAAATTGGTGTACTCGGGGAGTCGTATTGATTTGCCCGTCTCACGTTGTTGTCGAGGTACACAATTTTGCTTTAATGTAAACTCTGCACCTCAGCACCTGCGCATCTGATTCAGAGAAAGCTTCACCGCTGTCATAATCACGAGCAGGTGTATGAGAATCATCATCATCCTCAGCTGTGAGCTGTTTTTGCGCTTTTCTTCATCGAACAATAGCCGTCGCCTGCCAAAACGCTCCTACCTATGAATATTCATCGCTTCCTTGTTCGCTTTTGATGGCAAGCGCATATGTTGATTCCTGTCACAATTCTCCTCAGTTCTCTCCTATGAGCTCCTGCATTGGCTACTGAATGGACTGTCAGCTGTCCCAGGAAACAGAGCGAGAGAGAAAAAACAAAAAGAGAGAGAAAAAGAGAAGGAGAGAGGTGCCCTTTGATATCAAACAAACTGTGATTTGCATATTTTGTGTGTCCATGAAATGCAAAGCCAGCAAACTTGTCTCTCAAAGACAATGGACGGCTCATCCTTTCATTGGCTCCCTCCTCTCCATCCTGTGATCATGAGAGCATGCTGTATATGTTTAAAATCACGATGCGGGCGATTACGTTTAGGTCTAGATTTATACGAGTCTTCGGCTCTGTTTGTCTGGATGTGCGCGATTGCTTGCTCGTGTGCGTGTTGTTCTCCTTGACCTCTCGCTGTCTGTCATCATCCGGTGCTTCCAAACGGAAGCTCCCCTGACAGCTCGCGGCCCTTCACTTGTCATGTTGTGATGGAGGCGCTGGGTGCGAAAACGGCCTGAAGGACAGAGCTGGTGGGAAGGGTGATGATGCTGAGCGGCAATGTCCTGTTAGCGGCAATGCAGATGCTATGATGCATCACTGCTAAATGGTACCATTTAGGGGTGGGAATTTTGCAGTGTTTTATATCTGGATATTATTGCGCCATTTTTTGAAGGAAAGGTTTTAGCACAAAGCAAGCCAGGGGTTAGTGCCTACTTGAATATTTCCAGAATCCAGATTCGTACTGAAATCATTGGACAAAGCAAAATAAAAACAAGTTAGTATTTGTGTCACAGTTTTGATTTACTATATATTAAACATAAAGAAACGGTTTAATTGCATTGTGACCCCTGAGATTTTTTCCTTATGAAACATATTTGGATAGTTTTCACTTATTTCAGTGTCCTTGATCAAGTCATTAAATTTCCCAAGAACTACACGCTAAGCATTTTTCGCTAATGTGAGCTTTCCCGCATCCCCTTTTGAGAAATTCTGATACCGCTAGTCTCATCTCTCTGGTGTTTAATTATTTTTTAATTACGCCGTCTGGCGCACGTTCATTACCGACAGTCTGGATGTGTTAGATCAGAAGAGCTGAGCACAGATCTCCTTAACCTTCTCCTGTACAGCGATGTGGACGGCGCTTTCTCAGCATCCCCTTGCCGGGGCAGATTTCTTTTCGAGTGGATGAGCCTTATTGACTCATCGCTCGAGAGTCTGTCCGCCCCATTTTCCCTGATTAACCCAGGATCCATTTAGCCACATGCTTTATGCCAAAGGGTTCGTGCTTATTTGATGAGATGTCCATCAAGGGTGTACGTGAGCACCCGGCTAGTTTATTCCAACCTCCCCGTCATTTAGGTCCCAGATCTTTTCTCTCCCTATTCAATACATGGAATCTGGCTTCCTCCCCAGAGAGGTCAAAGGTCAGCTTGGCGTGATTTCAGTGGGGTGTTGAAAGCAAGGCGTAGACGGAACGAAAGGAAGACCCGAGCCATCGTTTTTTCCCCTTAAAAGAGTTATTTAAGATGCTGACCTGTTTTATGCAATAGGGGCATGCTTAACTTTACAGTGAGAGCGGGCGCTGAGCCTCATTGTGCTAGGGTTCGATTAGGACGCTGCCAAAGTTTTCTTTGTACAGACGCACCAGATGGAGCCCATGAATGCATTTGTTCACTTTTGTACTAATGAAGTGTTTATGAAGGCATAATGTGAATGGTTTGATTCAGGATGATGGATGCCACAAATTAATCTTAGTACTACCAGCGCAAACTCACTGACAAACTTTTCCCCGTAGAATGAATGGCAGGAACTGAAATGACTCTGTGTTTTCTCACTTGTGGACGTAAATGGCGACGTTGTTCAAAAGCGAGTGAACACTCCATTGCGCAAACATTTTTATTCGGCAACATACTTGAGGATTCCTGACTGAAGTGCCCTTCGGAAAACTCTGCACTTCTATAAAGAGCTCCGATAGGACGTCAGTTAACAGATGTCAATTAGCCGAGAGTGTGTCTACAAAAAACGAGCGGGACTTGGTAATAGGATTATTTGGGGGTCGGCAGACCTGTTTCCACAATGCAAGGCAACACTAGTGATTAGCCCGGAGGGGTCACGACGGCAAATTCACAATGCACATTAATACTGGTAATTATTTGGAGGGGATGAAGCATGACTGGATGTAATGCTCGCTATTAGACTCAAGGGTTTATTTCGTTCATGGGGTTTCGATGGAGTGGATTGGTCTCTCTCAGACCGGCTGCTGTGGAGAATGCCACTCGGTTTGTCACTGAACGCAATTAGTTTTGACTTTATGTCTTTGTTAGCGCAGAGAGAACGACAAAGAAAAGCGGGAGGGGAAAGATGAAAAGCGTTTGCCGAAACACTTCGGTGGACGTAAATCTCACAGTGGTATTTTGTTAAAATAAAGGTACAGCAGCAAAAAAATATCGCAAGACGTTGTTTAGCAGTAAGGCTGCATAATTAATCACAATTAATCGTTTGTAGAATAAAAGTTTTTGTTTACATCATATATGTGTGTGTATTGTGTATAATAATTTTTAGTGATGGCAAAGATTAATCGCGATTAATCGCATACAAAATAAAATTTATTTTTTGCATAATATATGAGTGTGTGCTATATAAATACACACACATTCATGTACAGTATGTATTTAAGAAACATTTATATGTGTAAATATATTTATTTATATTTTATAGATTTTATATTATATATATATAAAAAAAAATATATACATATATTTTTTTAAATTAATATATGTATGTGTTTGTGGTGAAATATACATAATAATTACACACAGTACACACATATATTATGCACTAAATCACTTTTATTTTGTATGCGATTAATCGCGATTAATCTTTGCCCAGCACTAATTTATATATATATATAAAATTAGCATTAAATATTAAATAATATCCCCTAAAATAGCATCAGCATATTTATCTACTGTATAATTATGTTTATAAAACTATATATAAACACTACACACAAATATATGATGTAAACAAAAACTCTTATTCTGTAAACGATTAGTTGCGATTAATTGTTATGCAGCCCTATGCAGTTTTATTTCGACTGGATATCGCAGACATCACAGAATTTTTTTTTTTTTCATTTTTTTCAGACTTTAGTTCATTTGTTTTTAAATCAGTCTAGCTTTTTAGTAACAAACAACAACAAAAAACTTGTTATATGGCATTAGGATTTCTTAATGTTTTGTGCAAGGTAAAACTTGTAAAATGTTATGTCATGTGATAAATTTAAGTTTACTGATTTCTACATGAAATCATCCTACATAATGTAAAGAAAATTCTGTGAAAAATAACCTATTATATCTTTAATATTATTGACTGACTAAGAACATGTCAAAGATTAAAATCATTATGAAACCAATGACTGAATTCAAACTGGATTTCACAGACAGGGTCACAAATATTATCCCTTAAAATAGCATCAGCATATTTATCTACTTTCTTTTAGTTCGCAGTTGAGCATATAACGTCTTAACCTAAAGTTAGCTTGACTGCGGTTTAAATACTTTAAATTGCACGTGGCTTGGCAGACGGTCTCAGTTTCACAGTAGCTGTCCCAACACTGCGCTGTGAAAATGTTTATATTCCCTCATATTCAGAGCAGGTGATAGAAGATGAAAACATTGTATTTCACCAAGTGTTGAGTAGAAAGAAGACTGTAATCTGAGAGGTTTCTTTTCATACTCTTAAAGTGGTTTTCCATATATTCAGCTGTGGTTGCAGTGCTGAATATTAACCTAACACCCACAACATGGGGAGACTTCCTCACAAAGTTGCTCTGTATTTCACAACAAGACATTATATGTCTAAACTGATCAGTTGGCGAGCACACATGCTCCTCTGGTGCGTAAAACGCCCATAACAGGATTATACTCTCGTGGCTAAAATAAGCCAAGTGTGTTTCTTTTTGTCACCCGGCACGTTTGTGTGCTAAACGCTGCATTGCGCAACCTCCTGTATGTACTTCAATTCTGTTTGCACTCTTTAACCTTTACAACCCAACATACATGACCAAAAGAAAGCAGCCTTTGAAAAAAGAGTGTTGCGAAGTGCAGTCATCGTTGATGTAGTGTTGACACATTTACCCTTTAAAGGCCCTGCTGGATATTAATCTGAGATCTTAGAAGTCTTTCTCCTCGCTCACCGCCTCGTCCGCACACACCTCTAAGCATGAACCACACACATTGCCTGTATAACCACAACCCATAGGGCATGTGCGTTATGTATCTCTAAGGAATCCTGGCATTGTGTTAAATATTAGCCTGCTTGACGGACCATATAGCAATTCTAATTTTGCTTATTTTTACAGTAAGTTGTTAGTGCTTACTTTGGCTCTAGATTGATGCACGTAATCATACCATTACTAGATTTTATCCGTGCAGTTTAAAATTTCTCTCCAGGCACAGTGGTCTCCATGTCGTGAGCTGGTCTTGGTTTTTTTTAAGCACAGATTGCTCGCTAAGCGAGAGCGTCCATTCAGTGGGCAGCGCAGTGCATTCTCCATGTCTTTGTGTGGCAGGCTCCCTTTGAAGGCCCTTGGCTGAGAGGAGGTGGGGGGACCAAAGCCGACAGCGAGAACATTAGCATGTGAAAGCTCCCTGAATCAATAAGGGCCTTTTCTATCTCTCTTTTCCCTCTCATTCTCTATCCCCCTCTCTCTATATCCCTACCCAGGGGCTGCGACCCTCCCTGGCATCAACCGGCATCGTACAGACCTTCTCATTTGTCCGCGTTCCTCATTGACCAACTGTAGCTTAGGTGGTGCCTTAATAAGATCATTGTGGGAGATGTAAAAGTGATGCTTTAACTTATAGACCTCATTTATTCTTGAACAGTACACTCAAGAAAACAATGCATCATGAGCAGGTTGATAGGAACACTTATGTAGGTTTTAAATTGCTACTTTTATTAGGACCAGAATGGAAAAATGAGAATCGGAGAAACCCATAAAACCCTCTGTTGTGTCAGTTGTTTGTCCTAGACGGCGATTATATAGAGAGCAAAAGGTGCCTTTCGCTTTAGTCTTACTTCTCACATTTCCTCCTGTAAAAAACACTCGAGTAGTCTCATGTCTGAACTATGATGTCTACAGTAAATAAATGTTACAGCTCTGTTTTACTGTATGTCCAAAATTTTCTTTTTTCTTATGATTTTGATACTTAAATGAAACATAAATGCTTTCTCAAACGGCTGTGATTTCTTTAGTTGCTAAAACAGAGCTGAAATCAGCTGCAATCTGTAACATAAACTTTTTTGGTTTAAAATAAATTAGAATCTGAGCTTATATGTTCTCCCTGAGTCAGCGTAGGTTTACTCCGGGTACTCCAGTTTCCTCCCACAGTCCAAAGACATGCAGTTTAGGTGAAATGGAGATGCTATCATAGTGTTAGGGGGGCAGGGGGGGCAGAGCCCCCCCCCCAGAGCCAGTTATGATTTTATTTGAGCTATTAATGAAATGGAAACATGAGAATTATTATTTTGATTAGTCTGCCCATTAAAGTTTTAAGATTAGACAGAGTAACTTAAGGCTAAAAAAGTTTAAATTAATTTAAACCATATTTAAAAACTATTAAACAGACTAATTTCTTGCTAATTTCAACGTATCGCAGTATACTTGTTTGCTGGTAGGTTCACCAAACTCTGTCTATGGATGCCATATTGTCTTTCCCAACTGTAGACTGACTGTATAGATACTAGGGGTACGCGATATGACCACAATTTTATTTTACGATAGGATTCATTTTATGTCAGGATAACGATATGTATCACAGTAGAGTTTTTTTTTTTAATAAGGTTTTTATGCCATAGAATTTTCATAATTCTAACAAAAACTTATACATGCATAAAAAAAGAAGATAAAACAAACAAAACTCAAGCTCACTGTAGATAAACAGTCAGTATTGAAAGTGATTTAGTCAAGAGCAGTGAGAGATTTTCACAAAAACATGAGTGACAGACAGGAGCAAAATAGGTAACTTCCCGTTTAAGACTAAAGTCCGGATCCAATATATTGTTACACATGCGTTTTCTCTTTCAGCTGTTTCCTTTATTTTATGAGGATACATGCAAAGATGGACATTTTGACACATATATGTATTTAAGACAAATAAAGAGGTGAACATGCTCACAAGCTTAATAAGCAGTGGATACGCGACTTACGCACTCCTCTCACACAGCAACAACGCGTGCATATAGCACTGTTTTTTATGTTTTAATGGCTTAAAAGCACTCATTTTAAAACTGCGGTGCTTAAATACGTGTACAAAAGTTCAATTTCCATGACCATGCAATGTGATGTGGATAGATACCATGAATAAAGCCATAGATGCTGGAATGGCGTTAAGAAATAATAGTAAATAAATAAATAATAATCAGTTATTGAGCAAGTACATAAAAATCACTTTTTATTTAACATTCTTTACCTTACCCTGATTCACAACGGTAAGCTTATCATTTATAATAATTTATACGTTTAGCTGTTGGGTACGATTTCGCGTCACTTTGACGTCACTTGAAAACCTGCATAAATATCAGTACTCGCATTTTATTTTTCAAATAGACAATAGCTTGAGTAAAGTGTAAAAATCTCTGTCTTAACCATGAGCTGTCTAAGCACTATTTCTGGCATTTGCCCATCCTTTGCGGTCTCTGAGGACCGACCGCTGAGCAATACAAGTGGATGGGACATGACCCGTTCTCGCCAGTGTCAGCTCTTCAAGAGAGCTCTACTTAGCCAGAGATTCACGCCGGACATATCCTCTCTGACCCCGCAGCAGAACTCAATATACTACTCCTGCACCGGCCTGGGGTGCCTACTGCCAAGACTGCTTGAAGCGAGTGCTGTTTGTTAATGATTGTAATAGTAATCCTGCCTTTAGCTCTCAGAGATGTGTTGAAAGAGACCGACAGGGCTGAGGGCGAGGTTTATGTAGCGCCAGAATTGCGATTGTGGGACAGAGCTTTCGAAGTGAAGGGGAAAGTTGGCTTTGCCATAGGGGACAATTATTCTTTGCCCCTTGGAATTTTTTTTCATGGTGATACTTTTAAAGGGCTGGTATACATTTTATCAGTATGTATGTATCATGGAACCCATGACCTTTTGCGATGCCAATGCAATGATCTACCAATTGCTAGAAACACTGCATGTAACTGCATCTCATTTGCATCTTTTATAGTGCAAATATTTGTATAAGTACATAGCAATGTAAATTTTTTTTTGTTTACTACTTTTGTTGTCATCTATGCATAATTAGTTGGTAGAGTTTTGTGTGCAATGCAAAGGTCATGGGTTCGATCCCAGAAAACATGCATACTAAAATGTATAGGCTGAATGCACTGTAATTCGCTTTGAATAAAATGCATAAAAATGTTCATGTTTTTAGCGACGCATAGGTGATTATATAATGACAGAATTCTTATCTTGGTCTGAACTGTGCATTTAACATATACATACATTGGATAGCAGCCCCTCCTTGTTTGCTATGCAGGAATTGTAAGGAATGTGAGAGACGTTTGGCCCCCTGCCTCTCTCAGCTGCTCCGATCTAAACAATACGTTGCATTTCTAAGACACTTTACCTCCACATCCCTGCTGCTACTCCTTCCCAGCCCCCACAGTGGACATAGGGAGCGTTTTCTTGTCACCTACCTAAGCAAACCTTTCCAGAAAACTTCCTGAAATGCTGTGTGTAGGTGGAGTTCCTGTCTATCAGATTGAAACCTCTGGCTGAGATCTTGATATGATTCAGAAAGACCTACCCTGGAGTTGTTGTCTATGCGGCTTCGGCCCCTTGAAAGCTTTATGTGGTCCCTTATATAAAATACCGCCACACACACAATCTTTTGTTGAGCAGATGGCCATGTAATAGTTTACCTCATAGTTGAGCTCTCGCACGTAAAGGTTAACACGCGTCCTTTGTGCATGTTTGCCTCTAGCTGTATCGCTGTACATCACTTCAGTAAGACCTTGGGATTGTCTTTTGAAAAGTCTTAGGAAACTTTTGACAAGTTGAAGGATCAGAGAGCGAAATAGGGCAAAGGAAGGGTTTGCAGAAGAAAGATGATGATAGACAGAGACGAAACGGAAGGAAAAATAAAACCTAGGTGAATATATAAAGATTAAATACAGTTCGCTGTTGCCCCAGACCACAAGCTTCTTTGGGTTTAGAGACACATCAATCTGACACACACATACACACACACTGCGGCAATGAGCTATGTTTGCATGCATCAGGAGGCTCATGGTATATCAGTCACTGCAGATATAATTAATAAGCAGAAGGCGGGAACCGATCAATGAGGGAATTGGTGTGTTCGTGCTGGAGGGTAGAGATGATAATGATCTCTCTTTCTCTTTCGCTGGGTTCATTCAGCCATGCCATCAGATTGGAGTGAAAGCAGCGTTTGAAAAGTTCAAAAAAGACATGAGTTGGGAACTTTTGGTGGAAGCGCTCTATCTATATTGGTTTTTCCTTAAGGTAATACTATTGTCAAGAGAGAAGAGTGGTGGATGTTAATGTATTAAATGCAGTCTTATTATGGCAATTGATTTTTTAGTATAATTTATATTAAGGCTGTATAATATCACAATGTGCTTGCCCGTAATTGTCATAACACAGAATTTTGGATGCTTTGGAAGACAAAACTAGTATTTTTTTCTGAAATTGAGAGTTATATATCATTTGAAAGTGGAATAAATAAGCTTTCCATTTATGTGTGGTTTGTAAGGGATAATGTATAGGCAGCAGGTTGTTGTCATCTTATCATGTCTTGTATCACTATGAGGGGGATTATTTTGCTTTTTTATATTAACTTATTTTGCGCGGAGCTTATTACATGGGTGTTTACCTCATTAGTAACGTAAGGAACATTAAATATTGATTTGAAATATTTTATTGGCTAATTTTTAATGAATACAGACCTCCTGTGAAGAAAACACGCATTAGTTTAATTTAAAAATCTGACTTCTCTCATGTTTTAGTGCTATAATTGGGTCTCCAGTGCTTCTATCAACCTAAAAAATGTGAAAAGATCAACCCATTAACTTAGTTTTGGAAAACCATTCTCTGCAAGCATGTGAAAAAATAGGTCATTGAAATTTGGCCTCCCTTGTGATGTCAGAAGGGGATAATACCGCCCCTTAATCTGCACTATCCAACCACGGCACTGCCATTTAGTGCAGAGATCAGCTCATTTGATTTTAAAGGACACACCCAAAACGGCAAATTTTTCTCATACCTACAAAGTGGCAATTTTAACATGTTACAATAAATTATCTATATGGTATTTTGAGCTAGAACTTCACATACGTACTCTGGGGACACCAAAGATTTATTTTAAATCTTAAAAAAAGTTTTGTGAAATGTCCCCTTTAAAACAAGACGTGAAATGTCACAAACGCACTATTCGGTTTAATCGTTTGTAAATATAATGTCATATATGTTATTAAAAAACATATTTAAACACTGTACCTGTCAAAATGATTTGCAGCATCCGGGTTACCATGTGTAATTAGTATCTCCGAATAACAATCCTTGGAATGTCGTGACTGGCCAATCAGAATCAAGCATTTTAGAGTGCTGTTTAATACGATAGGACAATATTTGTGAGATACAACTAATTAAAAAACTGGAATCTGAAGGTGCAAAAAATCTTAATATTAAGAAAATTGCCTTTACATTTTTATATATTTACAATAATAAATGTACAAAATATCTTCATGAAACATGATCTTTACTAATATCCTAATAATTTTTGGCATAATAAATTTATAATTTTGACCCATACAATGTATTGTTGGCTTATACTACAAATATACCCATGTAACTTACTGGTTTGTGGTCCATATGGCAAGGGTTTCAAACAGCAGAGAGAAATCACAGATTCAGAAGCATTTAAGTATCATGTCTGAGACCACAGTGTATGTGTAAATCCAATCTGAATGAGACTTTTAAAGTAATAATATTTAAGATTATTCATTGACCATGTTAAAGGAATAGTCTACTCATTTTCAATATTAAAATATGTTATTACCTTAACTAAGAATTGTTGATACATCCCTCTATCATCTGTGTGCGTGCACGTAAGCGCTGGAGCACGCTGCGACGCTTCGATGGCATTTCGACTCGCCTGAAAAGTCCGCTCCCCTTCTCCCTCTCATAATGGGAGAGGGAGGGTGTTACTGTGCCGAGTCGAAGTACTCCCAAAAGTGCCACCACGCCACAAAACACAGTTCCTCTTCCAAATCCGCCCAGAAAAGCGCCACGTTTTATTTTGTACCACCAAACTTGCTCGTATAACTACTCGTCTTAAATAGGAAAAACGTTGATGTGTTTGGTCACTTCTAACTTTATCTTTAAATGGTACCATTGAATGAATGGGGCCAAGCCAAATGCCAACGAAGCGTCGCAGCGCGCCCCAGCGCCCACGTGCACGCACACAGATGACAGAGGGATGCATCAACAATTCTTAGTTAAGGTAATAACATATTTTAATATTGAAAATGAGTAGACTATTCCTTTAACTTTTAGTTAATGATGTTCTTAAAATAATTATAATGTTAAAAAAATGATACATAAAAGAGAAAATAATGACAAAATAGAAGATTTTTTGCTCTTTATCTCAGACTTTTGGAACTTACTGTATTTTATAAAAATGGAAAATCACAAGTTTTAAGTGCCTTTCTATCACTTAAGGGTAAGCCATTAGTAGCGACGTCCTCATGTTTTCCCCTAGTATCTGAGAAGAGAACAGAATGCAGTAATACAGTGCATTAATGCTAAAACATATTGTATGCCAACAATCAAAATCGTTAAAATTCCAATGTGAACCTGGTAACTCGTGACATGATGTGTGCGTGATGGATTAAACCACAGTTGATCTTCCTGTGCATGGCTACCGAGATAAGCCAGCCCCATAAACGTGTCATAAATATGTTAGCCATTAACTCACATCTGCCCACAGGTCTACACTTTCTCTGCCTTCGGTGAATATGCGTGTATGTGTGGGTAGTATTTTTTATGCATGAGCAGCCAAATTATGTTAAAAATGTACTCTAAACTTTTAATCAATTTCTTATTTCCCATGTTAAACAGTGAGTTTCTCAGCCTCGTAATTATTTCGGTGCATTGTTGGAAAATGGCACCTCGTCGCGCTTCGCTGATATGCTCAGGGTGTGCAAACATGTGACGACAAAAAGAAACCGCGAGATACGGAAAGAGTAGGAGAGAGTTACACCTAACTCATGTGTCTGTGTGAGAAATATAACCTTGCAAAGTGAAGTCAGTGTAGGGTTTCCACTCAGACACACACACGCACGCTGCAAAGACCACCCAGTGTTGAATCTCCACTCATTTTCTTGTCCCTTTCTTCCCATTCCTTTCGTTGCCTCACGTTTCTATTTATTTTTCCTAGAGTTTTACTTCTTTGTCTTTTATTTATTTATTTGCGATTGTCTGAATGGAAACCACCAGTCTTTATTTACACGAGAGTATCATCAAAGCTCCTTCCAGCTGAAAGTCCTCGGATTACATGCATCTAATTTAGGCTCTTTGTCCTGGCTGGGACATCCCTTAGCCTTGTGGAATTTCATAATTCGTTCATTTCTAACCGAGCACAATGTCTCGATCTGCTTTTGTTCCTTAGCCCCACCCTGTGTTATTCAACAACAGGTGACTGTTTTAAGCTCCAAGGCTCATAAAAAGCATTCAGAGCTCAGTCTGAGACGATGTCTTCATTGGGAGAGCATTGTCTTCATGTTGGACACTCGGACGAGAGCACTGACCCAGAATATTGGGGCATAGGCTGGTAATTACGATGCTATTATGTGACAGTCAGTAAGCTCATCTCTTCAATCGTCCAGCGGAGTGGACAATGAGATGGTGATTGTCCTGCTATTGTCCACCCCAGTGGTCATAGGCTTCATGGAGGGAGAAAGAGGAAAGGTCAGATCAGTAGGGGAGCACGAGAGCTGCATGTGGAATGGAAACCAAGCAGTCTCTTGGGAGACTTAGGACGGAGGACTTAGAGAGGGAGGGGACAGCTGGTCGTCCACGGTAGGGACTGAGAAGACCCTTAAGCAGGTGGAGGGTGTTAGATATCTTAAGTGCTTGAGAAAAGTGGCATAAGTCAATGAGTGCATTCGCTTATAAACAAGACCGAATCGCTTTCATTTAGCGCACCTCCGAGCCCCCACGCTGGCGTTTTAAGCTTCCCAGGAATCTGCTTCAATTAACTCTGTCCTCCAGCCGGTGTTAAGATGAACCAAAGCTGATCAGATCTAGCCTCCATTGCTAATTCCCATCCTTCCTCATCAACGCACGGCAACAAAGCTCAATCTTCTCCGGAGGTCACGACCCAGTGCTGAATCCTCTCTCTCTCTGTGCATGTCCTGTCTATCTCCCTTCCTTACCCCCCGCTGTTTAGAAGAAGACAAAATTGCGTTAATCTCCTTTCTGGAGATCCACGTTAACTCTCTACTCTGATCAAGCGTTCTGTTCCGGCTGATTGTGAGTGATTGGAGCCAGGGCAGATTGTGATGGAGAGAGAGAGAGAACTAAATGAAATAGAGGAGGGTGGAAGGTTGCACGTCCCCAGGGCGAGCACTAATGCGGCCCCAGGGTTCCTGTCACTTATGTGAGATTAAAAGAATTGGCCAGGACACAGAGAAAACGAGTGAAGAACAGAGAAAATTGGGGAGAGGCTGATGAGGAGACACTTGTTTGAAGTATTGTGTGTACAAAAGTATCTCTTGACCTTCTGCCTCTCATGTGTCCTTCATTTTTTTTAATAAATAAAAGCACAGTGTTACTGTATGGATCAGGAGTAATGGGATAAGTTTCCAAAACAAAATGACATCCAGTCGGAACATACTACATGATGATTAATTTACTGCTAATGGGATTTCAGTGCTACATGACCGATTAGCCAACCCTGTATCACGAAATTATGTACCTATAGTCACGTAAATTTGTGAGTATTTTCCGTGACACTGTCACGTTTTTCCGCCTTTTTGCATGAACATGTCACGCATTTCTGTTTACTCAACTGTTTCGTCCTATTTTCAAACCATTGATGCTTCGGTTTAGGGTTAGATTTGGTGTTTGCGTTAGGAAGTCATCTTAAGTATTGGTTTATACCTTTTATTAATGATTTATTTTTTTATATTTTATGATTTTTAAACAATTGTCGCCTGGCATTAGGGTTAGAGTTGGGTTTGGGTAATGATGTCATTTTATGTAAATCTAACCCTAAACCGAAGCGACAATGGTAAGAAAATAGGCCAAAACAGTTGAGTAACAAATACATGACAGTGACACGTAAACAGAAATGCGTGACATGTTCAAGCAAAAAGGTGGAAAAACGTGTCAGTGTCACGGAAAAGACCCACAAATTTACGTGACTATAAGTACATAACTTCGTGATACTGGGTTGGATTAGTACCGAGCCCCTAAGGTGACATTGGAGTAAAAAAAATCTAAATTTTAGTTTCATGTGCTCACATGAAACTTTCATGTGCAGAATTTTTTTTAAAAGTTTTGTTTGGGTGCTCACGTGAAACTCGTGCGCACCTGAAACTATCCCATGCGCACCTTAAAGAATCATGAAAAAAATGATTCATTGAATTTAATCAATTCTTTTAAGGTAAGTGGTTGCAATCAATTTATTTAAGCTACATTTAAACAAAAAAGATTAGTAACGTAAAGTAAAATATAAAACTTTTGTTTAAATGTGCTTAAATAAATTGATTGCAACCACTTACCTTTGATTAAAATTTAATTGATTAAATTCAATTAATCATTTTTGCAGTGTGTGTGCACGCAAAAGTATCGCGTGCGATAGTTTCGCATGCAAAACTAAACACGATAGTTTAACGTGCGCACGCTATAGTTTCACCTGGGCACTCGATAGTTTCACGTGCGCACGCGATAGTTTCACTTGCGCACGTGAACAGAAACTTTTTTACATTTTTGCTCCATGTCCCCTTAGGGGCTCTGTAGATTAGCACTGTGATCACTCATTTATTTTGTTAAATTAAGTAAAAAATTTTCACAGTCTGTAGTAGATAAATGCTGTAAAATATTTTATCACGTTCCAGTGCTTCCAGTACGTGCATATGCCTGCACATCTGCATTTCATATAAATATTAATAAAAGTGAATTGAATAAGTTACGTGTGACCGGCATCGAATGCTCGACAACGTTTTCTTTCTGTGCAATGAGGACGTTTACATTCTCTCGATGCACTACAGCTTATTTGTCTTACTTGTAATATAAAAGCCTTGTGTTTCTTTCCCATAATGCTTTGCTAACAGCATGTAAGATTATCACTAAGAGCATTATTATGATTTGTGATATTCCTTAGCGTGCCTTTATATTGATGGGGCCTTTTAGGCAAACACATCTGTTAACCATCTACAAATCGATAAAGTCTTAGATAAATGTCCTAAGTAGCATGGCGTTATTGTTGTTCAAATCTGTATTTATGCTGGTATTGATGGCCTTGTAGGGGAAAAAGTCAATAAGTCCTCAAAGCGCGCTTTTGTCTCTGTCACCATACGTAGGAAAATACGCCGTGTGTGCGGGGAATAGTAGAGGGAGCAACAGAAGAGGAAAGAAGGAAGCTGATAGACAAACAAACAAAGGAAGAAAAGAATATAGAAGGTGGAGACAGGACAAAAATAGTTGAGAAATAAAAGAAAGCTGACAAACTTGAAATGATTGAAAGAGTTTGAAAGGGAAAATAGAGCTGCTGAGAGAGAGAAAAAGAGAGCGAGGGCGTGGCTTGGGTGTTTGGATTAATGACAGTGCATTCCTCTGGTATCACTTCCTCTCTTCATTACATGTCATAAAGCCGTACGCTCGGCTCTCTCATTCATACATTCCACACCACTCCCATACAGTGTGTACTATGCACAGGCCTGACAACCGCACGCATATTTGCACAAACAGATTGTTTGTGCTCAACCAAAAACAAGCTTGAGATTTTGTCTCATGCAAATTAGAAGATTAGTGTAACCGGGAAATGTCGAATAGTTCATGATTATTAACATCTCAATTTTCTCCTCTTTGCAGCTTGTAAGATCGGTTACTACCGAGCGTTAGCTACGGACGACAGCTGCTCTAAATGTCCGCTGCACAGTTACTCCGTGAGGGAGGGATCTACTTCCTGTGCCTGTGATAAAGGATTCTTCCGGGCTGAGACGGATCCAGCCTCGATGCCCTGTACACGTAAGTAGGCTACTGTATAATCTGCACTAAACACACACGCTCTAGGCTTATATCCTAGATCCACCCAGACTTAAGGCCCATGGATAACTATATTACAGTCCATACCAACAGAAAATAATGTTATGTTACCCTAAACCGCGCACTGCGGTTTTAAATTTTAAATGCCGAGCAATTTAAAATCGAAAACTCGAATTTGATTGGCTGTCAAAGATTTATTATATTTATCAGCTGGATAAAAATCGCCCTGAAAGTGATTCAAATAATATTGCTTCTCTGTATATTTATCACTGTAGTCGTGGTGTGGACTTTGTAGTTGGATTATCGAAATCTGATTTTAAAGCACATTTTTAAGTATCTGTACTATATCAGGGTGTTTTTCTTTTATTTCAATACATTTGAAAGCATAATGGGGTGGTTTCTCGGACAGGGATTAGCTTAAACCAGGACTAGGCCTTAGTTTAATTAGGAAATATAACAAACATGCATTTCTAAAAACATTACTTGTGTGCATTCTGAGGCAAAACAAAGGATGCTGGTGTATTTTAAGATAGTCAGTCCAAGTTGTTTTAAGTATGGACAGCTCTTGCATTTATTTTAATCTAGAACTAGTGTAAGGAAACCACCCCTGTGTCATACTTTTTAGTCCACTACCTTTCACATTACATATCTTTTAATACTTAATTAGCAACATAAAAATCTAGTACTTAAGTACTTTTACTTAAGTAAAAGTTGATATACAAATAAAAGTATACACTAGATTTTAATGTATTTAAGTAATAAAAGTAAAAAACAACTTGAGTTTATGAAATGTAGTCAAGTACAGTATTATGCATCAGTATGTAGTGAAGTAAAAGATACTTGAGTAAAAGTAAAATTACTTATCTGTTTATATAAAGTTAATAAAAAACAACATTAACACCCTAACCCCCACTCATAAACCCAATGTCACGTGGCAAAAGCAGATCATACAAAAACGGATAAATGTGATTGTGGAAATTCATACAAATTATATACATCGTAACATACTTTCAAACTGAGAAAAAAAGTGAAAAATAGCATGAAAACTTTAGTCATGATATAGGGCACAGTTTTCTGGTGTGCTACAATATAAATGTATGGGTCAGTGACAAAAACGGTTTGGCAAGATTGTAAACTTGTTTTAAAAGCAGCATCAGGTTTATTTCAATGCACATAGTGTATTTATTAGGGATGCACAATATATCGGCTGACATATCGTAATCGGCCGATAACTGCTTATTTATAATATTATCGGTTATCGGTCTGATAGCAAAATTAGGCCGATAAATGAAAGCCCATAAATGATGGATTATTTTGGTTTGTTGAACCACTTCACTTGCTCATTGCTGGCCATGTGGAGTATTGATTGGTGCTTTCTGTGACATAGCACGAAGATGACACTTGTTGCGAGCTTAAGAAGAGTATGCTAGTCTAGCGCAAAGACAAGATGTCCGCGGCCTGGGAGTTTTTCATTGTGAAAATAATATGAATATTTATCGGCCTATATATATATATCAGTTATCGCCCCCCAAATATAAAGAGTTATCGGTATCGGCAAAAATTTTTCATATCGGTGCATCCCTAGTATTTATGTTAATTTTATGCAATAAAATAATTACATTTGCACCGTTTTTATGAAAGTTAAGACTGAATAGACCTGAAAATGTCAAATGGTGTAACCGGCAATTGCGCCAAAGAATGAGAAATATTAAATTTTTTTATCCACCTTGATGGCATGTAAGCGTATAATCATCAAACAAAAATAAATCATAAAATATTTTTTTTTTTGTTATTTTTAAGTAATTTAAATATTTGTCCTGACATATGCTGAAAACAGCTCTGTTTTCTAAATAATCTTTGACAAATTATGTAAAAATGTATGTAAAAATTTTAATACACTAAACTAGATATTATATTTTATTCAAAACATTTTATGAATATGTTTATATTTTAATAAAAAAAATACTGGTTATTGACACAGACCGGTTACACCACATTCAGATTTTTGCAATTATCCCCCAAATATTTTTTTTTTAAAATGAAATAAAACCAGAAATTTTAGACTTGGTCCTTAAAAAAGAGAATGTATGCAAGAAATCTGCAAATTTATTTTGAAATTTTAACCCTTTTACATTTAATTGAAATAATTAAAGTCACGTCATTGACCCGTAAATAGTTTTACACACACCATTTAAAAGTATATACACACATACACAATAATCAAAAGTCTGGCTATGTGAGATTTCAGCCTTAAAACATGGATGTAAACAGTCTGCCCTGCAGATGAGTAATCATTAGACAAGGTCAGGCCATATAGAAACACATCACTTAGGAGAAGCGGTACTGCCAGGACTTGTATCACACTACATCTGTTCACTTCACACACCCGCGAAGCTCTTATTCTAACGGCCAGAACCAAAAACAGTTAACAACAAAAACACACTTGACAGTGACAAATTATTGACTCCTAACCACACCTCTTCTGCGGCGGACTGTTTCTGTGCTAATTCTTTTATTCGTTTCTTCTTTTATTTCCTAATCGAAAAGTTATTGTGTCGCCACTACTTTCACACACTCACTGTGAATGTGCGGTGAGTTGGGAGGAGTCCGTTCATGATGAGTAAAGATAGATGTGTGTCGGAGCCTGAGGTGACTCATGGACATGATAACAGTCCTCAGTTGGTTAAATAGAGACTTGCAGCAGAATGCCGGCAGTCAGCGCCACGGCTTTGAGCTGAGATGACAGGGTTAATCGTAAAACAAAACACGCATGTCAAATTGCGATTGTTTTTACACACGAATCACACACGTGTGCACGCGCTCGGGTCCATGAATGTATTAAACTTTTTCTCAGAAATGCAGGCAGGTCAGATATGTTCATGGGTCGGACTTGATGGGTTTTCCAGATCTTAATTCGGGCGACATCGCCCTGGGAACGCCTTGTGTGAGCATCCATTTTAAATATCAGGTCGTCTTTCTCACTTCACCGTCTGCATTTTCCTCATTTCTTACTTAATTGAAGCTCTCTTCACCCAAACCGCTCATATATCCGCCCGGCGTTAACACCTTTATCCGCACTCAACACCCAATACACTAAAGGCGCACGCTGAAAAACGAGATATAAAGGCACAAGGTTGCTTTGGGGGAAAAGGGGAGAGAGAATCGACCCCATTACGCTTGCCAGACTGAACCTCTTTCTCACCTTATCGTATTAAAATGCAGTGAAGCCAGTCGACTTAATCAGCTCCTGTCAATCAAAATGTGTGGCACCGAGCCACCATGGGAGCGCTCGGTTCACCCGCGTCTGTCGGGTGGGTACAGCAGTCACATACTTAATACAGGTTAAACTGAGTTTAAAGACCATTTACACTTAAAGCTCAGCCAAGAGGATTCAATCTAATCCAGACCTGGGTCAAATATGTGTTTGAAGTGATTTAGAGGATATGGAGATAAAAATGGCTTTTGCTGGATAAGGAGACCTCAAGCGTGGATAATCAGACGCATCCTGTTTGAATGCGTTATGAAATTTTCTACCACTGAGTTGTTTTGATGTTAATCATGTAGGAACGTTTATCGGAAACAAAAATGATAAATGAGCTCTCCTTGATCTCAATGTTTTTGTTTTAGTCTTTCTCATAGATAGCAGTTTGTATAAAAGAAGATCAGATGAAGAATTTTGCTTCTTTCTAGCTAAAAAAATCTCTCGCATGTTTTCCTACGGAGTTACTACGACCACAAGTCAGCAATAATAAGTTATAGATTTCAAACATTTGTTTTTCACCATTAATTATTTAAAAACTATGCTCTTATTGCATGCCAGCAGTTGTCTCATGTGTTTCTGTTTTGAGCTCTTGACACTTAACATAAATGAAAGCATAATTAAATCTCCCGAGCTATAAAAGTGCAACCTCAGAGCAATAAAAGTTTTCTCTGGCAGGGTTCATGAGTCAGTCTGGTACCGCTGATTCAGAGAAGCGTATTGATAATGAAAACGTCACTGCTTTGGAATACCAGAAGTGGCAATGAGGTCAATCAAATTTGCATTTATGAGATCCCTATCAGCAAGTTGCACACTCTCAAGTCTCTCTCTCTCTGTCTTTCTATCTCTCTCGGGTTTAGTGTGCATCGCCTGTGGTGCCGGTTTGTTGTAAACGTAATTATCTTTTAAATTCAGCAGCGCCTGGTTTACAAAAACACCACAGAGAAAAACAGCACAAATATGCACATGCATACAAACAGACATGCATGCGTCACAGCCCGTAACATCATCTGCCTGCAGTGGCAATAAAAGGGTGTGTACTGGGACGCCTGTGCGTTTGTTTGTCATTTCGGCATCATTGAAGTTTTCTTTGCCAGCGGTGCATTTCGAGCGCAATCTCTGCAGCACTCGTAATCCGTTTTTGTTTGCTCCAAACTTCCAGACATCGCTGTAGCAAAAATGAAGCATAAATCATATGCAAATGTGTCATAATATCTCTAAGCTGTGATTTTTTTTTCTTGCCCCCGAAATTATTTTTCTTTTTTAGAACCTCCTTCCGCTCCCCAGCACTTGATCTCCAACGTGAACGAGACGTCTGTAAATCTGGAGTGGACGACTCCATCCTCCACCGGCGGCAGGCAGGACCTCGCTTATAACGTCATCTGCAAACGCTGCAACTCGGACGGCCAGCGCTGTCAGCCCTGTGGCAACGGCATCCATTTCTCACCTCAGCAGCTGGGTCTGCGTGCCACCCGCGTGTCAATAAATGATCTTCAGGCACATACAAACTACACATTCGAGATCTGGGCTGTCAATGGGGTCTCCAAGCAGAGTCCTGGACCAGAGCAGGCAGTATCTGTGACTTTAACCACTAACCAAGCAGGTGAGCGTTTGTGTGGATTATGAGTGCTTTGTATGCTTTAAACCAGGGGTCTCCCAGCATTTCAACCCAGCATTGGGTCAAAAATGGACGAACCCAGTTTGTTTGGTTGTAATTTAACCTAAGCTGGGTTGTTTAAAAAAAAAAATGTTGGGTAAAATATACTTTTTCTGGTTAGTTTAACACAGCGGATGGGCCCGACTCTTTTTGACCCAATGCTGAGTTGAAAAATAAAGTGTAAAATGAACACATTTATTTTCAACATCGAAAAGTCGTGTTATAGCCACGAAAATTGATGAATTTTTTTGTGTCCATGGCACGAAATCCAGCATTTTTTCATGCCTTGAGCACGAATGTCTTTTTCATGTCAATCGCACAAATTTCTATAAATAGTTTTTTTGTGTCCGTCGCCACTTTCTTTTTCGTGTCATTTTATGTATTGTTTTCTTTTTCTATTTTTTAAATCATTGTCGCTTGGGGTTGAGGTTAGATTTGGGGTTTGGGTTAGGATGTACTTTTATGTATTGGTTTCTACATGTTTTCCTCCGCTTTTAAAACCATTCTCGCCTGGAATGGATGTCTAGAAAATGTAACAGAATGTTATTCTAACCCCAAGCGTCAATGGTAAGAAAATAGGAAAAAACAATGAGAAAACAAGAGATAAAATTAAATGAAAAAGAAAGTCAAGCAACAGACACGAAAAACTATTTATAGAAATTTGTGCGAGTGACACGAAAAAGACATTCGTGCTCAAGGTACAAAAAAGGAGAATTCTTTTTTTTTTTTGATTAAATAAATTAATCAAATTTTAACACGACCATCCGTGAGATCAGTTTTTTAATTTTTCTATTCACATTTATATTTATTAATATTTGGTGTATGCTCCTATCCAAGTAGAGAGTTTATTCAAGCTGTGCATTCACTGAGACGTGAACCCATGACCTTGGTGTTTAAGCTTAGTTTAAGTTTTACCAGTTGAGCTTCAGGAACACATTAAATGTGAGGATGATGTCATTATGTGATCTGGAATAAGGCTGATGTGAAGTGTTTGTCATTGCAAGTCTGATACTAATCTTAGTCATCAGCTCCATAAATCAACTTCCTCACATTTACATTTAAGCATTTGGCAGATGCTTTTATCCAAAGGGACTTTGTCAGTATGTGTGTTCCCAGGGAATAAAACCCACGACTTTTTGTGCTCCTGACGCAATGCTCTACCAGTACAAGAACACCATTATCTCACCACAAAGACATTTCTAATTATTCCTAGTGTCTCAGAATTTCATTTCGACATTAAGCGCGTTGGGTGAAACTGTCCATGTGTACGTTTGCTGGCTGGCCGCATTTGTTTTGCACTCAGTGGACTGTTAACTTTTACAAGGTGTTTAATTTCAGGATCTTGTGAAAGTGTGAGACAGGAAGTGACTTTTGGTCTGGCTTCGGGGACTGCATGTGTAGGACGATGAGGAGTGGTCCAATTGGCATTCCCAAATGCAGCTCCCACCATCATTGAACTGTTAATCTAACAGCCGTCACATCTGTCTCTCCTCGCTTCAAACAGACATTAACTCTCTGACCGTCTGTTTAGGGTCTTTATGTGACCCTGTCTGTGAAATTCTGGTTAAAGTTTCATCATCTAATAATGAGATTAGGAACATCAATGTTTGATTTCAATCTTAGACATGATCTTCCTCAATCAAAATGAAAGATATCAAAGTTATATTTTTACAGATTGCACTTTACATTATATAGGATGAGTTTATGTAAAATACAAAGACTGAGTTCATCTAAAACTATATGAAACACAGATCTGGCATTAATCAGTTTTTCATAGCACAGAGGAACTGAGCCAGAGTCATCTCGAGGCCTGGCTTTAATTCTTCTTGGCAACAGCAGAGGTCCATTGATAAAATTTTAAAGATTACAGATAAGCACATCCTGACTAGATGACTACATCAATGAACCTTCTGTAGTAACAAAGTGAAACGAGAGAAAAGATTCGGAAACACTTGGCTGATTCGTGTAGTGAATCAAGAATGGTGATAAAATAGCAAAATAATAACAAACAACATTTTGGTAAATCTTTTCTTGGAAGGGAGTGCAGCGTTGCTATAATTACCACATTTTTCAGACACTAACCTGCATAGCTTCCAAATTGTACTTGTTTTTCTGGTTTTCTCAGCATGGCGGAGCAAATATCTCCGCTCTCATAGCTCCTTATTGCTTTATGGCGCTAACGTGTTTATGTTTCCCAGAAACAGCTGTGTTCGCCTGTCGGGGTATTCGTAGCAACACTAAACCTTTTCTCTTTCTTTGCTTTTTTCTCTTCAGCTCCCTCTCCGGTTACCACCATCCAGGCCAAGGACATCACCAGACATGCTGTGTCTTTGGCATGGCAGCAGCCGGAGAGACCCAACGGAGTCATCCTCGAGTACGAGGTCAAGTACTACGAGAAGGTGAGATGAATCATGAGAAACGTCCATCATTTCAAAGACCAAAACAGCACAGGTGGACTTACTGTATGCACACATTGCACGTGGATGACCGACTTTTGGTTGGTACTGTTCATACGGGCAGCATGGGGTCAGTTCAAAGTTAGGCCTGGTGACATCACATGCCAACAGCATGTTAAAGAGAAGAACCTTTGAAGCTGTAGCTTAAAATTTAGCAATCAACATCCAGCCTCCACTTAAGACCTTAACAAGAGAGGCATGAGGTCAGGTGCACCAAAATAACAGTTCATGGACAGAGCAGACTGCTCAATCTCACAGCAGGAGTTAGGTGACCCGGGGGTCCGAAACACTAGGAGGTGGATGGACAGGGTTGGGGGGAGGCCGTTGGGTTTAGAGACTTCTTCTGTCTCTTCTCCTGCTGTGTCCTCCTTTGATTGACTGATTACAGATTGCAGTCGTGCTCAGATTCCTTTCCCTCATATTCTGACACAAACATTAGCACACGCTTGCATACCTTCCCATACAATACCAGTACACAAAGGTTGTCTTGGTGTGATCCAACGATTACAAGACAAACACTGGGGGATATCAAAAAAATAATTATTAAGCATAGTTCCTTTGCTTGTTTTGGTTCAAGTTTGATGTCGTTTAAGTGGTTTGGAAGTAGTGAAGAAACAGGGGAGTTTTAAACAAGCAAATTCAGGTTACACCCTAGGGAGAGAGAGAAAACAAAGACGGCAACCTCGTTTTTGAACAATGGAGCTGGGGTTTTTCTTACAAAAGCGGACTTTAAACAAATCTCTCCTCTGTTTTGTTTTATCGTGCCCCGATTCCAAATCAAACAAACACGAGCACCAATCCCAGAAGTTTGTTTAACGTTTCCCGTTTCTCTCGCTCAATCAGGATCAGAACGAGCGGAGCTATCGGATAATGAAGACCTCGTCCCGCAGCGCCGAGATCAAAGGCCTGAGCCCACTCACTTCCTACGTGTTCCACGTGCGCGCTCGCACCGCCGCCGGCTACGGAGACTTTAGCGCCCCCTTCGAGTTCATGACCAACTCAGGTAAGCCCACGAGTGTGCGTTACTGATATGGCATGCAAAACGACAATGGCTGTTTGTTTCCACAATTAGAGACTAGAGTGTTGAGTTTAATCGCTCATCCGGAAACTTTAAAGTTACATAATTATAGGCTTTCTGTAGGCTTTTCTTTTTTATGATGGTTTCTTTGTTTGCTCGGTACAAAGTCGCTGGTATTTTTTAAAAGCACTTGAAAGCGATGGAATGCTTCGGAGCTTTGATACTAGAGTGTTTCAAAATAGAAACTTGAAAAGAGGTTTGCTCTTTACTAATTTACTAGCTGTATCTCTAACTATGGTAAGATAGTTCAAGGAACAAACTACTTTATTAACAGTCCATTGCTTTAAAATTTAAATACTGTAAAAAAGCACATTTTAAGTGCTTAAAATGATTGAAAGAGCACATTGTAAAACATTAAAAATGTTTGTTAAATTTGTGCTGTTTTTTGTGGAATGAATTTCAAAGTTTTATTATAAAAAAATTATATTTAGGACAGGGCTGTCAATCGATTAAAATATTTAAGCTAGATTAATCGCATGATTGTCATGAGTTAACTCGTGATTAATCGCAACTGAATTGCATATTTTTATCTGTTCTATATTTACCTTAATTTACCAATTTTCAAGTTTTTAATACTCTAATTAACATAGGTGTGGACAAATATAGATGCTTTATGCAAATGTATGTTTATTATTAGTGAAAGAGTCAGCAAAAACTATTTTTAAAGAAAAAACAATATTTGTTTAAGGTTCAAAAACCAAATCACTGCATCCATACCGTATATTCACTGGTAAAACTAATAGATAAGCACACACAAAGTCAAAACCAATATCAATATATGTTCAACTTTTTCTTTCTTTTATTTTTTGATTGACATTGAGACAGACAGCTTTAAGATCTACTGTAATGCAAGGATCTAGTTTAATGTTACACATAAGATATTTTTCCCCAACAGTTAAGCAAACATTTACTTAAGACATAACAGATTATATCTGTGTGAATTCTTGCCAAAATAGATATTTGTGAAACTGTAATTCTGTCTTGGTGTGCATTTATCGGGGTCACACGCCTGTGTGCATGCTTCAGATGTGTCAGTCAGCGCGAGGAAGATCGTTTTCGAGTCTTGTCGCTCTTAATAACCCTTTTAACATTAGTCATGTCCCGAACTTTATTTTCTAATTCCTGCATGTTTTAAAACCGAAATCAAAATCTCAGACGCGCGAGTGGATGGACTACTTATTTGTATTTAAGTATGAATCATTTAGTACAAATAAAGATCATTTTAGACATTTGATGACTATTAACTGTCTAAGGCTGCGTCTCAATGTATCCAACAACGTGCTAGGCCTAGGGTCAAACAGAAATTGCATGTTACGTTAATCGCACATTAATAAATTTTGTGTCGTTAAAATTAATTTACGTTAACACGTTATTAAAGTTTATTTTTTTGACTGACCTAATTTTGACTGACCTAATCTAGCAGCATATTACCATATCCAGTGTTGGGAAAAGTAACTTTTTAAAAGAAATGCATTACAATATTAAGTTACTCCCCAAAAAAGTAACTAATTCCGCTACTAATGCTTACGTTACTTTTATGTTACTTTTGCATTACTTTTTCCTACTTGGCTTAGGCTTGATCTCTATCAGGCCTTGCAGGTGTTTTTATCGCAAAAATGTCAAGCTCTGGCCTGCCAACAATACGTTTCTGACTCAAACTGTTCCCGCTCAGGCGGAGAGAGTGCTTAATTCTATTTTAATATGTTTAGTTTAATTCAGTACAGTATTTTATTTTTAAATTGAATTAATTCAACTGAAAAGTAACTCGCATTACTTAAAAAAAATAACTCAAATTTTAATGTGTACATTTAAAAAGTAATGCGTTACTTTACTCGTTACTTCAGAAAAGTAATATTATTACGTAATGCACGTTACTTGTAATGCGTTACCCCCAACACTGACCATATCTGTTTGAAACAGAGTAAATAATTTTAGTTTTTTATACTTCAATTTTGTTTACTTTCAGTTCCCTCTCCTATCATCGGTGATGGTGCGAACTCCACCGTCCTGCTGGTGTCAGTGATCGGCAGCGTGATTCTGTTGCTCATCTTCATCGGAGTCTTCATCATCAGCCGCAGGTAAGCCACCAGTCTCGATCGAGTGTCAATCGTCTCAAACACTTAGAAACAGAAAACAATCCCGCGTCCCCGTGGGCATCTCCGTCACCTCTCCCTCACCCCGTCTGTCAGTCCATATCAGTGTCTCTCTATCTCTCTCTCTCTATCTGTCATGCCCCTGCCGTCTTTCGCTCTCTTTACCCCTCCATCAATCTGTGTCTGCCGGTTCTCACGGCTCTTCCTCCTTAGCTTTTCCTTTTTTCCCCTGTGGTGTAGCTGGTGGTATTGTGACAGGCCGTTGGCAGCTTCGCCTGATTAGCGTCTGCTGTGCCGTGTGTGTCGGAATCCATAGGGAACGTGTCCTGTTGTTTCCCTCCCGAGGGAGTCAGGGACACACGGAAAAGTGGAGGTTGTATGTGCATCCACGCACGTGTACGTGTGAGTCCCGCACTCAATCAGAGCAGCTGTCATACTCCCAAAGGCGAAATGTCACGGTTGCTTTACCGTAATCAGACAACTTTTTCTGTTGTCAAACTCGCACTCTTGGCCGGCAACACATCACCACGGATATTATCGGCTCGGTGCTATGTTTTCCTGTCCGAAGTCTGCTATAAATGGCATTGTACACTCTTAAAAATAAAGGTGGATTTGACTGAATAGTTTTTGGGGAGCATTGACATTTTTTTAAACCTTTATTTTTAAGAGTGTATCTTAGATGCAGGTTTTCCCAGCAAGTTTTCCCAGAAAGGACCATGTAGGCAAGAGAAAGGCAGCTTCGGTCCTGTAGGGCCGGTGTCCTGCAGAGTTTAGCTCCAACCATAATTAAACACACCTGAAGCAGCGAATTAAGGTCTTACAAGGCATACCAGACACTTTTAGGCAGGTCTGCTGGGGCAAGTTGGAGCTAAACTCTGCAGGACAACGGCCCTCCAGGACCGAAGTTGCCCATTCCTGATGTAGGCCTTTACGTTTTGTGGTTGAACAGCATTGATATGCACCAAACTACTAAACAAGCTTTTTTTAGCAAGGAAATCTTCCTTCATTTGCGCAAGCTTCTTTCAGACTCAGCCGTTTTCCCAGGCCGAGGTGAGAGCTTCTATTCTTGCGGTGGTTGACATCGTATCATTATCAGCCGTGATAATCATCTTTGCATCCTCAAAGTCTCTGAAGAGTAGCTTTGCCCTCATTCACAGTGAAAATAACAATCAAAGCTAATGAATGGGCTTTTTGTTTTGGCCAAGCAACCATTAAGCACTTCCTCAGTAGAGCCCTTCACAGGACACAAGGCTACACCTCCTCAGTGGCTCTCACCTTTGGCCCGCTCCTCTCTACCTTGAGGGGACACCAAACCATTCATTCGTAGAAGGAACGGGAGGGGTACAGCCTCGCACAAAGCCGCGGGTACTTTTGGATAGCACACCTGATAATCTCCTTCTTCCTAAAATAACGTGTACTGGCCGCTCAAACCGATGGCAGGGTCTCCTCCCAGGAAGGCTTGGTCCCCTGCAGGCAGAGCTATTTCCAGATTCAACAAAGCACTGAGGCGTTAAAATCTGGTCTTCTCCTCCTGTTCTACCTGTGGATATGCCCTTCTCCCTCCCTCCCTTTCTCCTTTTCCTCCTCCGCTAGCCCCAAACCTTGCCCTTTGTCAGCACCAGAGCGTACTGGAAAAACAATAACAGCAGTTGCGCATTCCTGAAAGTTTTTGGTGTGTGTGTGAGCCCACAGCCAGGTGACCCCCATCCACAGCAGGGAGGTTTGTGTTTTGGGCAGCGTCCCAGGCAGGGTTGTTATCTGTTCCACTGTTTCTGTTTCGCCCTCTGTGCCCATGAGGAGGGGTCAGAAGTCGGACCTAAGGGGTCAAGAGGTGATTGGGTGAAACGGCAACTTTAAAGATGTGAAACAATAACTCATTTATGCCAATGTGGACAGGTGGAGAGTGATGTTTTAGGGGGTGAGGTGGTTACAAATGGTATTTTGTTTGTGTAGGTCATGTGTCACCGACTCTCCATTCCTTTGCCTCATTCTTGATATTTTCTCTGACTCTCAAATGATCTCACTATTATTTAGATTGGTATTTAATCTTTATTGAGCTTTTCCATATGTTCTTCGCAATCCTAAACATTTGGTTACATCCTCGCATCGCCCCAGATTGATTACTACACTCTTGATTTAAGATGAAAGGACAGATGACTTTACGAACAAACCTTTTCTCTGCTTTGATGGTCTACACTTTTGGAGGCTTATTAGCCTGACTGATTTTACGACCCTACTTTTATAGAGAAGACTTTAAAAGGTCATTCAGAAGATTGACCTGCTACAATGAACACTGTTTGCTTTTATGAAGCAGACTGCTGTCTCTCACAAATGTGCCGGTTCATCTGCATGTGTGTTTTGAAGAAATGTTTAGCTGTATTTCAAGGTTGCTCTTTCATGTAGTAGAAGACAATGGAGTACTTGGACATATAAATAGAAACTAATTGGACAGTTGTTGAGATACAATAGCTGGGTTTTCGTGAAGCAAATCTTTTCAAAATTCGCAAACAAAATTAGGTACGTGTCCATCAAGTTGTTCAAGCAAATGACAGTGATATTGGTAACCTAGTAACCAACAGTAAATAAAACAAGGAATGCTTAGAAAATTGAGACAGGACTGCATTTAGTCACGGTTTGGCAAGTTATACATTTACATTGCAGTTTGTAATTGATAAACTGAATGTTGTGCACAAAAAAGAAATGCAGAATTTTTGATGCAGGCACTAGCAGTATATTGCAAGTATATTGCGACGTCGTCAAGCCCCATATACAGTATTGGAAAGACAATGTGAGCTGATACAGCTAGACGATCAGTCACGTTGGTTTAATGTTGTTCACTATGTCCAAATTTATTCAGTAAATGCATTTCCATCTCCCATTACTCACATTTACTCTTTTTCGCATAAGTCAAAAACTAGCGAGCGTTAAAAACGTTTTTGCGAATTAAGGGATTTTTTTATTTGCAGTTTCCATCACTCGTTTCTTATACGATACTTTAAAATGCACATAAAATCAGTGTGATGGAAACCCAGCTAATGAAAGTAATTTGAGTTTAGCTTGGTTTTGAAAAAAAATGGTAGGCTATAAGGTATAATAATTTAATAGAAATATTAAAATCTGTAAGTTTTACAGCATTACAATGTTGTCCACTGACCTTTATCAGGCATTAACATACAATATATTTGGGCTGTCAAAAGATTAATCACGATTAATCGCATACAAAATAAAAGTTTGTTTTTATGTGTGTAATTATTTTGTATATATAAATACACACACATGCATATATGTATTTAAGAAACATTTACATGTATATAAATACTTATTTAGATTTTAAAATAGTTTATATTATATATAAATAAAAAATCTATACATAAATTACATTTTTCTTAAATGTACATGTATGTGTGTATTTATATATAGATGATAATTACACACAATACACACACAAATATGTTTTGCGCAAACAAACTTTTATTTTATATGCGATTAATTTCGATTAATCGCATATAAAATAAAAGTTGGCGCATAACTAAAAATGTAAAATTAAAAAGGTATATATTGTATATATAGTATACTGTATATTGTATATTCCTTGTAAGGCATAAAAGCGTTTTCCATAAATGTAATGGAAATGCAACATAAATGAATTAAATGCGTCTCATCTTTGTGTTAACAGGAGAAGCAAATACAGCAAAGCCAAACAAGACTCTGATGAGGAGAGACATTTACATCCAGGTAATGCAGTTATACACACACAGACATATTCTAAAATTTGTATATATCATTTTTTCTAAATAACGTGAGTGCATGGGGGAAAAGTGTGGTACTGTGCTCTCAGTGTGGTGAAGAACATACAGAAGCCAACCGGAGGGAGGAATGGAAAGCAGATGTTGTATATACATCACATTCCCTTCTGTCAACTTCAAACATATAGTCATGTCTCTCTCCCCTCCTTTCCATCTCTCAACAGGGGTCCGGATCTATGTGGACCCCTTCACCTACGAGGACCCCAACCAAGCCGTCCGTGAATTCGCGAAAGAAATCGACGCCTCCTGCATCAAGATCGAAAAGGTCATCGGCATCGGTGAGCAAACAGCCTGCTGTTTTCTTTTCCACGAGCGTAGCACGACCGCAACTGTTCGGGCTAATTCACATTGTCCCAACAAACGCCAAATTCCAACGGTTTGTTGAATCAGCGTGTTAATGTTTGTCGGGATGCTGTGAAAATGATTCGGGCTCATTTTGAATCCATTAACCTTTAGAATGTTTAAAAAGTTGGCGTGTGCATAAACCCATGTTTATAGTCAAATGTAAACTCTGTGTTCCAGAGATACTTCATGAATCACTAAATACCACAAACATTTTTGATTCGAACCTGATTTTTCCGTCTAAAGGAGAATTCGGGGAGGTGTGCAGCGGCCGTCTTAAGATGCCTGGAAAGCGAGAAATCTGCGTGGCCATAAAAACGCTCAAAGCTGGATATACTGACAAACAGAGGCGGGACTTTTTGAGCGAGGCCAGCATCATGGGTCAGTTCGACCACCCCAACATCATCAGACTGGAGGGAGTCGTCACAAAATGTAAGTCCTTCCTTTTGAGCATCTATGATGACAGGCAAGCTTGTTCACCATAGCCTTTCACCTAGATATTTGCTTATGTTTTGCATATCTTTTGTAAATCACCGCCTGGTTGATTTTACAATTCAAGCTTGAGGATGTGTTTAATGAAATGTCTTTCATAAGCTGATGCTGTGGTGCAGCTTGACT
Source organism: Misgurnus anguillicaudatus (assembly GCF_027580225.2). Lineage (NCBI taxonomy): Eukaryota > Metazoa > Chordata > Actinopteri > Cypriniformes > Cobitidae > Misgurnus > Misgurnus anguillicaudatus. The sequence continues at coordinate 39,279,570 of NC_073338.2, read as the reverse complement.
TGTCGGGTTTGTGGAGCAGGTGAGCCTGCAAGCTCCAGAAACCGAAATATATTTTTATTTAGCTTAAATATGTATGTACGTAATTCAATATATGTGACCCAATCTGTGAAATCTCCCATTATTCACATTTACTCTTTTTTTTAATAAATTATAAAATTAGTAGCGTCACTCATTGATCTTCCATTGATTTTTAATCTTTGCATGACCTTACTCTGTCAGTATTAAAGATATCAAATTTAATATATATTTGAAGTAAAAGTGTGAGATAAAAAGACTTGTCATATTATATAAAAGCATAAGTAAAGTCTCCCCAACAAAGCTCCAAAAAATATATGTGATATGTCAAAGATGTATTTAAAAAAAAAAACTTTCACATGGGGCTTTGATGTGACGACTTTACATAAAATTTTCTACCATTTATAACATTACTTTTTTAAAAATATATTTAGATTTATTTACTTGAAATATGAAAAGTGCATTTGCGTAAAAAATATTCTACATTCAAGATATATTCACAAAAAAATAAAAAATTAATATCTTATGCAACTTTGCTTCTCTTTTAAATGTTTCCTATTTAAGGGTGATAAAAATGATAAAAAAAATACTTTTTTCCACCGCTGTCTCAGCTGATGGTTTGTGACATTTCAACTTTTTGCTTTAATTTTTATTTATCAAAAGCCCTTTACTCCTGATTATGTTCTTCCTGCCTGCATCTTAAATGCTTTCTGGAACCATGCTTGAGAAATGGCACTGCCTGTCATTTGATGAAAATCAAACCTATCTTCCTACCAGTACGTAATCTTGGCTAGCTGACAGATCTGACATCAAACCTTTTAATATTCCTATATCGATTGAAAGTTGACTCTCTTTCATATGCATGCAACAAACCTCCAGGGTGCCGTTGTGGCTGGCCCTCACCCGGCAACAACTTAATATATGCAGGAAACTTTGTATGTGTGTGTGTGTGTGTGAGGCATGATTTGCATCGGATGGGTTCGGATTTGACAGCAGCACCGAGGAAACACCCTTAGTGTCTTCTCAAAGTGATGGCTCTATGATGGCAGCCCTGGAGAAACACAAAGATGAAGATGTTTTTTAAGGTTCTTTCAGTGGACTGTGATGGGTGAGGGTTGCATTCACATGAAGGGGCTTCTGCAGACATGTAACAATCCCACCGAGTCACATCTTTTCTCCAGACAGCCCTGGCGAATCCCAATTCGCTCTGTGATGCATTAGGGAAGGCAATGCCAACAGATGGGTTACAGAGAGAGAGAGAGAGAGAGAGAGAGAGAGAGAGAGAGAGAGTATAGAAGTGAGAAAATGTAAAAGAGAAGAGACACAATCCTTTGCATGTCTTAAAGAAACTTTATTGTTTTCTTGACTAGCTAGCTAGATAGATAGATAGATAGATGGATAGATGGATGGATGGATGGATGGATGGATTGACGGACGGACGGACGGACGGACGGACGGACGGACGGACAGACAGACAGACAGACAGACGAACGGACGGATGGATGGGACGAACGGACGGACGGATGGATGGGACGAACGGACGGATGGATGTATTGATAGATGGATGGATGGATGTATTGATGGATGGATGGACAGACAGACAGATAGAAACATAGATAGATGGATAGATGGATGAATGGATGGATGGACGGACGGACTAATGGACAGACAGACAAGACAGACAGACAAGACAGACAGATAGATAAATAGAAACATTTATAGATTGATAGATGGATGTTTTCATGGATAGATAGATGGATGAATGGATGGATGTATTGATGTATTGATGGATGGATGGATGGACAGACAGACAGACAGACAGACAGACAGACAGACAGATAGAAACATAGATAGATGGATGAATGGATGGATGGACGGACGGACGGACGAATGGACAGACAGACAGACAAGACAGACAGATAGATAAATAGAAACATTTATAGATTGATAGATGGATGTTTTGATGGATGGATGGATGGATGGATGGATGGATGGATGGATGGATGGATGGATTGATGGATGAATGGACAGACAGACAGACAGATAGAAACATAGATAGATGGATGAATGGATGGATGGACGGACGGACGAATGGACAGACAGACAGACAAGACAGACAGATAGATAAATAGAAACATTTATAGATTGATAGATGGATGTTTTGATGGATGGATGGATGGATGGATGGATGGATGGATTGATAGATGGATGGATGTATTGATGGATGGATGGATGGATGGCTGGATGGATGGATGGACAGACAGACAGACAGACAGACAGACAGACAGACAGACAGACAGACAGACAGACAGATAGATAGATAGATAGGTAGATAGATAGATAGATAGATAGATAGATAGATAGATAGATAGATAGATAGATAGATAGATAGATAGATAGATAGATAGATAGATAGATAGATAGATAGATAGATAGATAGATGGGACGAACGGACGGATGGATGTATTGATAGATGGATGGATGGATGTATTGATGGATGGATGGACAGACAGACAGACAGACAGACAGATAGAAACATAGATAGATGGATAGATGGATGAATGGATGGATGGACGGACGGACTAATGGACAGACAGACAGACAGACAAGACAGACAGACAAGACAGACAGATAGATAAATAGAAACATTTATAGATTGATAGATGGATGTTTTGATGGATAGATAGATGGATGAATGGATGGATGGATGGATGTATTGATGGATGGATGGATGGACAGACAGACAGACAGACAGACAGACGGACAGACAGATAGAAACATAGATAGATGGATGAATGGATGGATGGACGGGCGGACGAATGGACAGACAGACAGACAAGACAGACAGATAGATAAATAGAAACATTTATAGATTGATAGATGGATGTTTTGATGGATGGATGGATGGATGGATGGATGGATGGATGGATGGATGGATGGATGGATGGATGGATTGATGGATGAATGGACAGACAGACAGACAGATAGAAACATAGATAGATGGATGAATGGATGGATTGATGGATTGATGGATGGATGGATGGACGGACGGACGGACAGACAGACAGATAGAAACATAGATAGATAGATGGATGTATTGATAGACAGACAGACAGACAGACGGATGGATGGATGGATAGAAACATAGATAGATGGATGGATGGATGTATTGATAGATAGATATAAATAGATGGATGTATTGATGGATAGATAGATGGATTGATGGATGGATGGATAGTTAGACAGACAGACAGACAAAAAGAAACATAGATGAATGGATGGATGGATGGATGGATGGATGGATGGATGGATGGATGGATGGACAGACAGATAGAAACATAGATAGATGGATGGATGGATGGATGGATGGATGGATGGACGGACAGACAGACAGACAGAAACTTAGAAGGATGGATGGATGGATGGATGGCTGGCTGGATGGATGAATGGATGGATGGATAGATAGATAAATTGATAGATAGATAGATAGAAAGATAGATAGATAGATAGATAGATAGATAGATAGATAGATAGATAGATAGATAGATAGATAGATAGAAAGATAGAAAGATAGAAAGATAGAAGATAGATAGAAGAAGATAGATAGACGAAGATAGATAGAAGAAGATAAATAGAAAAAGATAAATAGAAAAAGATAAATAGAAAAATGCAGAAAACTGAAATTACAACAGTAGTACTAAAAGCAGAACACAATTTTTATTTATCAGATAACTAATGCTTAAACGATTTCTAAACTCGTTTTTTTTCCTGCTATCGAAGTAATACTTTAACCCAACAATGTTTAAATTATTACTTTATAAGTTTGCCAAGGTACTTTCAGACATCTCGAGATAAAAAAGTGATCTGTATAATCCATCCGACTGCAGTAACATCCTCAAGCGTGCTAAGCAATCTCTTTTAACAAGGTTGCTGTCTCATAGCTCGCTCAGAGAGCCGTGTTACGTTGTGTTTATTATTAGCAGCCTGTCTCCCATAATCCTTTGCTAGGCTGAAGTAGTGTCTTCCGGAGAACTGTTATTACAAACAGACAATGGCAGCCCTTCTCCTCGCAGCCTACGCCTCCAACAGGGCCAATTAAACCTGTTAAATAAATTACTAATGATGTAGAAATTGTCCTAAATAAATAAAGACAAAATGCCCCTAAGCCTCGGAGAGGAGGAATGAAACGCCATGCCAGGCATCCTCGCATTACACATTCACAGACGGGCATGGTGGGCACAGTCTTTTATGCGCTGGCACTAAACGCAAGATTGTATTTGCATAATGAAGGCACCGCTCGAACATTGAAATGATTCCTGGGAGGTAAAGCGCGTATGTGTGTATGCGTTTGTGAGCGGATCTGTGTAGGTGTGTGCGTGTGCCATTGTCCTCTATTGTAAAGCCCCTTCCCTCCTTGCTTTCGGCTCTGTGAGAGGGCCCTACGTTGCCTTGGCTCGGTAATGACTGGCAGGTAATGTGGGAATCCAGCCTTGATAGCCTCCAGCAACGGCTGCATTCAGTAAACAAACCCACACAAAAATCCCCCTTGCAAACAACAGGAGAGGGGTGAGAAAAGAGTAGGGGCTTGAGAACCAACACTTTGATTAGGAAGTGTCTTTCAAATGCTATGATGTGGTCAACTGGGTTTATGCATTGGCTGATGCTTTTATAAGCATGTGTGTTTCCTGGGATCAAAATCCTTAACCTTTTCATTTCTCTGTGCAGGTAAGCCAGTTATGATCATAACCGAGTACATGGAGAATGGATCGCTTGATGCTTTTCTAAGGGTGAGTCCCACTACATCATTTTAAACGTACTGACATAGTCATAAAGCACTCTGGTGTAGTTTAATGCATCATTTAACTTGAATCTCGCTCCTCAGAAGAACGACGGGCGATTTACAGTCATTCAGCTGGTGGGCATCCTGCGTGGCATCGCGTCAGGAATGAAGTATCTGTCGGACATGAGCTACGTACACCGTGACCTGGCGGCACGCAACATCCTGGTCAACAGCAATCTTGTTTGTAAAGTGTCTGACTTTGGCATGTCTCGAGTTTTGGAGGAAGACCCAGATGCTGCTTACACGACCAGGGTAATTCTAACAAATCTTGTTTCGTTTTGTGTTTGCAACCCTAACACATGCTTTTAGATTAGTCCCAGCATTTAACCCGCATGCTCAGCTTTAGAAATTACAATACTAACCCCAACGTCGTATGCTGATCGTACGTGCTTGCATGCGTGTGTATGTGCGTGCGCGTGTGTGATTAACCTCCACGCATGTGTTTGCTATCTCTTTTATAAGGAAATAACAGGAACCTATCAATCACAGGGAGGCAAGATACCCATCCGCTGGACGGCTCCCGAAGCAATCACGTATAGGAAGTTCACCTCTGCGTCCGACGTGTGGAGTTACGGTATTGTCATGTGGGAGGTGATGTCATACGGAGAGCGACCCTACTGGGATATGAGTAACCAGGATGTAAGTGTTGCATCAGGATATCGAAGTGGAAGCAGAGCTTCAGTGTTTAAATATTTTCCTTGGATCTCTCAGGTAATAAAGGCTATTGAGGAAGGTTACAGGCTGCCTCCACCCATGGACTGCCCCGTTTCCCTGCACCAGTTGATGTTGGACTGCTGGCAGAAGGAACGAGCCGAAAGGCCAAAGTTTAGCCAAATCGTCAACATGCTGGATAAACTGATCCGCAACCCCAACAGCTTGAAAAGGACGGGGGGAGAGCTAGCCAGGTAATGCGATTCGCTCCATACTGAATTACTTCCATAAATGTCATACTCATGGTTTTAGTGTTATATTTTAAAGGTGATGGATTGATGTAAATATACTTTTCGCTGTGGCACATAAGTGCATGTTACATGCACGACTGCCGATGTTGTATAAATGTGTTCCAAAGAAATGATGCATATAACTATAAAATCTTTTATAGTTCTTTCGTAAGTTATTAAAAGTAGGCCAAGCCAACCCTAAGACTACTAAGCGCCCCCCTTTTTCTTTTTTCTAGACCCAACACCACCCTCTTAGAGCCCAGCAGCCCCGAATTCACATCCACCCTGGGAACAGTCACCGACTGGCTGCAGGCCATCAACATGGAGCGTTACAGAGACAACTTCACCGCCGCAGGCTACACGACCCCAGAGGCTGTGGTCCATATGACACAAGAGTGAGTCATGTGACCAAATTTTGGGGTGTTTGATGTTGGACATGCTTTTGATTAATGCAAGAAAGCTTTTAAATCGGGAATACCCGGTGCTGACACATGGCTTTGGTAGTCACAGTTCCATGCCCCAAAGCCCCTATAGATCGCAATGGAGCATTTCCTAAGAAGTTCTACTTTGCCTTGCAAATGTTCAGCCAGGATTGAGTCCTTGGATTTCGTGTTAGAAGCAAATATTGTTTCTGTTGGCAATTCAGATGAGAGCAATCGCCTGTTTTCATCACCTCTGTCTTGTGTTTTATTGTAACAGAGACATGACGAGGATAGGGATCTCCACCACGGCACATCAGGACAAGATCCTCAGCAGCGCCCATGGAATGTTGTCCCACATGCAACAGATACAAGACAGGATGGTTCCTGTCTGAACCCACGGGATAGGAACACAAACTCGAAACACGCTTTTTTATTTTGTTTTTTAAGAAAGTCCATTTACCTCATCCATGCACTTTAAATTAAATTTTGGTAATGAATGAAAAACAAACAGAATAAAGATTTCAGAGGAACGATACAGCACTTTTTCTCAATGCCATCATCATTACCCGCCGAGAGTCAAAGAGGATTGTCCCATGCTGTACTGGAAATATTTCCGAGGAAGCTTTTGATCGGTTCCTTCATTTCAATGAAACTACGAAGGAGTTTCTCTGTTTCTTTTAACTGTTTAATTTTGTACGTACGTCTCTGTAAGTAATTGTATAAATAGTACTGAATTTTTTTTGTACGAGTACGCTCCTGCCATTTCACTCGGATCGTTACGCTCAAAATGGAGGCGTTGACGATACAGATTTTACGGACTCTTTAATGCGGAGATTTTCCTCAAACGCATCTATCTTCCCAAAGTCCACAATGGAGGACTTCATCGGGCTTGTTCTGGAGGTCTTCCAGGTCTCCCCACCCTCAGAACGGAATATCTTTCCCCACTCCGCCATTCTCGACACCGCTCCACTTGGCTGGGAACTGTCGGAATAGAAAAATCTGCACTCCGTTTACATCCCTCTCTCTCCACCTCGGTCTCCACGGTCCCCTTGTACTTTTCCTCACTCTCTCGCTCCATCTACGTCTCTCTCCCGGTCTCCGGAGACCTTCAACAGGCCATGAAATCAACACACGTCTCCCTTACTGGATGTTCCATCAGAGCTGAGCTTAGGTAAGCACAAAGTAACAAGTCTGTTTATGAGTGTTTACGAGATCTGCTCTAGTTCTTCTGGGTCCCCTGCAGTTATTTATCCACTCATTAGGTGAGATTAGAACCGGCGTTGATGAATATGTGGATGTGCAAAGACGTTTCATGGGATGAGCTCGAAAAGGAAATAGGAACATATTTTTCTGTGATCCTAGCAATCAAGCAAACAGTCATTTTAGTTTCCATACTCTGAGGATTACTTTAATTACTGCTGTGTGTGTGTGTGTGTATGTACAGCACTTTGCAGTTCGGGCGGCCCGCCTAAGCTGGGAAACCCTACCACCTTACCTAGGTCGTCCAAAAAGAATAATAATAATTCGCTGCACAAAAGACCGTCAAGTGCATCTCGGAGAATAGCGCGGACGTGCTTTACACCGCGAGCGGGCACGCGCGCCACATGGCCAAATGAGGAAAAAGGTGTGGTCCGTCTCTGTCTGTAGGATAACTAGTAGCCAGTTGATAAAACATATCGGAGAATAGTGCGGATGCGCTTCACACCGCGAGCGTACACGCGCGCTACACGGCCGAAATGGTCCATCAACTGTCTGAAAGATAGCCAGTTGATAAAACGCGTGTCCGTAAGAACTGTAAGCGGACTTATGTTTTGGGTTTATTTAAGTCTGTTATTGTATTAGTCTTTAGTTCTTGCAAATTTAAAGTAAGTTAGCTGGTGATTTTGTTGTTTGAGCAACCTGCTAGCTAGGTTGCACGTGCCCGTTGATTCAATATAATAGTTGAGCGCTCTTGCTCAGGTTATTTATGTGCATTATTTACATGCTACAGTAGTGACACTACTTTAAAATAATGTAATTAATAGTTGGAAATAATCAATTTTTGCGCTATCTATCAACGTTCGCCAGAACATCTGCTTCAGTTTTTGTTTATTAACCCTTTAGTTTCACTTCATCACGCAGCTATTTTCGTAAGGAGGTATCTGTTTAAAACATTTAATTCATTAATAATCTATGTGTTCATTTTCTGTCATAGTTTCTTCAAAATTTTGTTTTATTTGAGTGTTTTAATTCAAATATTTTCACTTACATCATGACTCATACGCCCCGCCCCTTTGACCCGCCAAATTTTCTGTGGGAAACCCTGATGTGTCCTGGCTTTGAATCATTTTATCACTTCTCTCTCTCCACAGAATCATCTTCATACATCTGCTCCTCTGTGTGATGTACACAGTCACTACAGAACGACATTTTCCTGACACCGGGACAAAGGACTTCAATTCCCATGATTCCTAGAACGGTTACGCTATCGGAGAAATGACAAACAACCCAAGGAGCGGTTGAGAGCCCTACAGTCATCTCCTTAGAGATCCAATGAGCGATTATAATGAAAAATTTCATCTAGTGGCGTGATTCCTGACAGAATATCTTCCAAGTCTTTGTTCTCGGTGCAGTGAGTTCCTTTCCGATTTGTTTTGAGACATACAGGACTAAAAACTCTTGTGGAGACCTGCATTCTGGATTTGTTTGCTATATACGCTAAGACTGCTGTTTTTTTGCTTTTTCTGGCAAAATTGGAGAACGTAACATATGTCACATTTCCTTGGACTCCAACATAAAGCAATTCAAACTGTCTGAAAGGAACGTGAAAGAGGAACGTTTAATTTGTACCCAAAATGAACTTATTAAAGGAATGTTTATGATAACGAGGGGGGACGGTTTAACATTTCAACATTCGTGCTCTGTTACATGTCAACTAGATTCATTCCGTCCATTTTAAGACTTTATTCTGAGGGAAGGGGGCGGTCCTTGAAATACGTTTCTTTCTTCCTCTCATTTTTTGTTTTAGCTTTCGATATTTCCTCCTCGCTGTTTGGTGTCAACCGTATAGGACCTGTCTGGAATATGCAATGAATGTGAGAGGAGAGAAATACAATAGAATGTACCGTGCCATGTCTCCTAACGTAGTTTATTCTGGAGAAATCCACTAACAGATCACTTTTCTCCGCCGTTCTAGACATTTGAGTTTAACGTTGTGTATAATTGTCAATACTGTCATCGTCTTTTCCATTTTTTATTTTATGAATTTAGGTACATGAAACATGTCATTTATTTATGGTCTTTTTTTATCTAGTTTGTAAATTGTAAAATAGAGCTATGAGAGAAATAAATGATTGCCAAGTGCATTGTAATTAATGTCTTAAATGATTTATGTGAGCAATTTTGTTGAACGATCGCTCGCTAATTCCCCAAAACGAATCGCTGGAAAGGTTAGCCGTCTGCTCGGTTATTTGGATGGGGCGTCTCTCACACGGAGAGAAATGTTTATATCCACGTAAAGTGCCAGCCGAGGGTGAGAGAGGACATTTGGCTCGGTGTGATGCTGGTCACATAGTTCCATTACATTTTGGCTGGGGTTGAAACGGAAACGGTGGAGTCGAATCTTGTGGTATAAACAGGTTCGTCTTTCTTGCCAGCAACATTTCGATTTTCTTTTCTCCGTGCAAAAAACTCTTTCAGCCTGAGTGTTTGTGTAAACGCTAATGCTGATTGTGGGTAAAAGCGACTTGGCAGGGATAACCAACACATTTAAACCGTATCGAAAATATAAGGGAAAAAAAAATGCGCAAATTCTCCCCCGTAGAACAATTTCAACAATCAAAGCGTATTATGATGAAGCGTCGATAGGAGAGGGGGCGGCCCACGAGTGCCTGCGTTTCGTCAGCCTTTCCTTTCTTCCCCTTCCTTTTTTCCTTTAAACTTTTTCCTGTCCTTTCTGCACTCTGAATGCGTCGTAATACAGCCGCTTTGGCACGGTGCGCCTGCTTAATCAGTAAACATCTGTTTCCCACAGCCGTCCCAGTCGCGATGAGGGCTGATTGTGGAAAGCCTTGGATAAATAAAGGAGAGGAGAAAAAACGAAGAGAACACGTAATTTAAGAGGCCAAGAAAACCCCGCCGTGAGCCAAGCAATGTTTTTCCTCTGACAATCATTCTAATGAGAGACGCATTCATTATGCATGTATTTAGACGCCCGTCACCCTCGAAAAAGGAAGCGAGAAGAAACGCTTAACTTTGCACAGGGAAAGACTCACCCGAATGAATTCGCTTGATATCTAATGAGGACGAGAAGCGGCATTCCTGCAGGATGAGAACAGGAACTGGAGTGTTTTGATAGCTCTCATTGAGGTTTAACGGGAATGGTGTGGACCAGCGTTTAAAAATGAAGAGGGTGGTGAGGGACGGCTGGAGCATGGCTGAAGACCCCGAAATGGCTTACAGCTGCGCTCCGAATGAGTTATGATACTCAACCAGCTTTGGAAATCCTAGTTTAATCCTTAATCTTAACCCTGAAATATCACATTCAGGAGCTATCAGGTCATAAGTCACGTCTTACATTTATTAGGATACGTGCTATCTGTGTTCTGTTATCTCTGTGTATTGTAGTTTATATCAATCTTCAGTCGCCGTTTTATCAGTTCTTTAGCAGTTTCCAACACATGGATTTAGAAAAAGCCGTAAATGTCAAACCAAGAAAAATATAACGTTGAAGTCTGGAACAGTAGGAATTGTTTTTTTCTGTGCAAAAGAGATAATGTCTTGCTAGCTAGGATATACTGTAAAAAGAAATAAACAACTTTTGCATTATTTTTTAAGATGCGATGAAAATCAAAAGATTTTTTTACTTCTGCTATGCTGAAAATGTTTTTTCTTGGGTGACTGAATTTAAAAAAAGTGCTATATCTGAAAATACAGTATGGGGGTTAATCATGCAGCAAAGGTTTCGAAAGCAAGAAGCGAAATCACATAAAACAGGAAAGGAAAAGTATTTGAAAAAACGTAATTTAGAGGTTTTTTATTATTACCTCATTTGCAAAAAAATCCCTCCTGTTCTGTTTTTTTTTTTACAAAAGTTTGCATATTAAAGGATTAGTCTATTTTCTTAAAAAATCAAGATAATGTACTCACCACCATGTTATTCAAACTGTCGTTGTCTTTCTTTGTTCAGTCGAGAAGAAATTGTGTTTTTTGAGGAAAACATTCCAGGATTTTTCTCAGTTTAATGGACTTTAATGGACCCCAATACTTAATAGTTTTAGTGCAGTTTAAATTGCAGTTTCAAAGGACTCTAAACGATCTCAAATGAGGCATAAGGGTCTTATCTAGCGAAACGATTGTCATTTTTGGCAAGAATAAAAAAGATGCACTTTTAAACCACAACTTCTCGTCTTCCTCCGGTGCTGTGACGCGCCAGCGCAACCTCACATTATACATCATCACGTCAAGAGGTCACGGATGACGTATCGAAACTACATCAATTTGAAGCTGCGTTGAAACTGCAATTTTAAACTGCATTTAAACTGTTAAGTGTTGGGGTCCATTAAAGTCCATTAAAATGAGAAAAATCCTGGAATGTTTTCCTCAAAAAACATAATTTCTTCTCGACTGAAAAAAGAAAGACATCAACAGTTTGGATGACATGGTAGTGAGTAAATTATTTTACAATTTTAAGAAAATTGATTAATCCTTTAACCTCCTAAGACCTGGATATACATGCTGTACGTGGACATCACATTTTGTTGTTGTTTGCATGCTAAAACTTAATTCTGTGTAACTTGAACCTGTTGTACACAAACGTGGACATTGCTTTATGTTCAAAGAAAAATATTTGGTTATTATATTTTTGGTTCTTCCTAACCACAAATAGCTGGAAGAATCTAAAAAAAAGACAAACCTAAGCTCGGGTCGTATATGGAGCACCTAAGGGGACATGGAGCAAAAATTAAATAAAGTTTAGTTTTGCGTGCGCACGTGAAACTATCGCGTGCGTATGTGAAAGCAAAAGATTTACGTGCGCACGCGATAGATTCACATGAGCACGCGAAACTAAACTTTAAAAATAAACATGAAGGTTTCGCGTGAGCACATGTAAGTTTCACGTGAGCACATGAAACTAAACTTTAGATTTTTTTACTCAAATGTCAGCTTAGGGGCTCGGTAGTCTTAGGAGGTTGAAGGATTTGTCACAATGGATGAGTACAGTTTTATTTTTAATTTAAACATTATTTAATGATTATTTTGCAGAGTAATAATTCTGTGATTTTTTTATTTATTTAAAAAAGTAATGGGACATGAACGTATGCCCTATTTGTGGTAAATGGTGAACACTGGGGGTTGAATAAATGATCATAGCAGCAGTTTCTCAGCTCTTGATGATGCCTGCTGGAAACTTCGGCATTTCCATAATCAGCCTAAAGCTGTATGAGACCTCTGGTCTATTAATCCTTATACAAACAGCTTTCCTGGTGTGTGTGAGACCGTTGTCATGACCTCCTCCAGAACCAATGGAATCTCTCTGTCTCTACGTAAAGACAGGACATGTGTTGTTAATACTCTGCGGATGAATAATCAAATCAGAATACAAAACATTTCTTGAATTTTGAAGCTTATAGAAAGCTAAAAAGATTCAAATGACTTAGGTCCCACAATAAATGAATACATCAAATACGTAAGGAATAATTGACGGCGGGCTGTTGAATTATTCGAAAATAATGCACACCCAAGGTGGTATGCGGCACGATGGAGGAGTAACCTTCCGATCTCTCTGATGAAGCCAATATGGAAGTGATTTAAACTGCAGTTCATAGACTGGCTGCTAGTGACCGGCTCCAAAAGGGAGTCAATTCCCATATACCCCCATGTTAAAATGCCCAACTTTACAGCAGAAAATAATATGTTTACAGCCTGGTACAAAAATAGTTTTTGGTCTATATAGCTAATTTTACTCTACATGGCATTTTTTTGTAACACATCCGTTTAAAGTTCTGCATAATTAAGGGCGTGGCCACTTGAGTGATGCGTGAACTGCCACTGCTGTCACTAGAGTCATGCTGGGGGGTGTGGTTTTAGCAACGAGCCATCTCAGCTTCTTTACCCATTTTCGGATATCCACGAGTAATGCGCAGTGATGGTGACGGCAGACATCACCTACTTTAAGCTTCAAAAACGTTCTTGACATTGACGTTAACAGACATTGCTCTGGGAGTTACATTTGACATTTGACAGGTTAGGTGTGCGTTTATTGAAAAATAATGCATACCCATGTGACATTTCTCAAAAAATCTGAATAAAGCATTCGACAGCCATATGGTATAAAACAACAATCTTGTAGCAAAAGGTATAACCATTTTATTAATTGTATTAATTTGTATGTTCCAGTGGCGGCTCGTGACTGCTCTTCTGAGAGGCGCAAATTCAAAATAAGTGTTCAGAGTGTCATGTGTGTTGCTAGTGTTTTCAAAATATGTTTTGTTGGACATGTGAACCATGTGCATCATGTGTTTTGTCAAAATAAGTGCATGCTGCACACGCTTTAAAATCATTTATAATAAAAGAGACGCTCACGTTTACAAAATACATGCAAGACACTCACTTAACAGTAAATTCTGATTACGCATGAGATTATGCGAGTATCTGGCAAACGCGAGCGTCTCTTATATCATAAACCCTTTAGACACGTCTGCAGCAGCAATTATTTTGACAAAACACACGATGCACACAGGATCACTCGACGCACCGAACACATATTTTGAAATTACGAACCACACACATGATGGGCTATATACATGTTGTGATGAACTTGAGTGCCCTCAAAAAAAGAAATCACCGGTTGCCACTAGGGCTGGGTATCGATTCAGATGTTCCAGATCGATTCGATTTCGATTCGCAAGCTATCAAATCGATTCGATTCCGATTCTTGGATAGATTTTTAACTCGATTAAAGTCAATGAATACAGATTTAATACAAATACTACATTTATAAAAAAGAACAGTGAACATAAGTTTACAAGGGTAATCAATAAAAAGAAATTAAGAGCCACAAACCTGTATATTAAACACTTGTATTTTAGATACACTTGGGTACATTAAAACAGAACCCATCTCTAATTTTCAAATGCATACAATTAAGATAAATACAATACAATTTTGATGCAAGATGAAAAATGTATGCTGAAAAAAGTCAGAACAGTCGAGTGGAGAAGACTATAATTACGTAAAAAAAACGATTAATCGAAAAATATATATTTTTTGCCCAGCCATAGTTGCCACTGGTATGCTCTCATATGTCCCTTTTAGTCTTGTCTACTTTCGCCCCATGACCCTGAGGTTATGGGTGGGGTTAGGGGTGAATTTCAATCATGCTTTTCTTTCGCATAATTATATTTTTGTGTGATTCAAATACTGATCCATACTAATCCTCAACATTTTTCAAACAGGTAAATGAGATCTGGTGGAATAACACCCGGCCCTGACCAGCAAATCATGAGTTATTGCTTATGTACACACTCTTAAAAGTAAAGGTTAACTAAATGGTTCTTTGTGGAAACAAAAAAGGTTATTTTATAGCATCGCTGTGAGGAACCTTTCAAACACCATTATTTTTAAGAGTGCACTACTTGCAGTTTGGCTTTTTTAAAATTCCTATTGCCTAAAAGATTTTAGACCTTGGACCCATAACCTTTTCCTCTGAAATAGTGTGGAGCTGATTTAAACTTTATTTGATTTTGTATTCAATACATTATCGACATTTCATGTCTATTAATATGTAAGGTGTATAAGTTTGAGTGATTGACTCTGGCTGTGTGCACATGCTGTGGTGAGCTCCAAACAGCCCTGCATGATTAATGAGAAAGAGATGACAAAGGTAATGAGGTTTGCTTAACAGTGTCACACTCACCCACAGGCTTTTACCGGTACCACACATCTAATGGAGAGAGAGAGAGAGAGAGAGAGAGAGAGAGAGAGAGAGAAAGAAAGAGGGGGGGGGGTTCAATGCAATTAAAATCTTTAATTTATTTCTCTATCCCACTGTCTCTCCACCACTGTCATTGAATTTTATTTAGTCAGCGAGTCTAAACTTTTGCCAGTGTTTTCTTTACATTTTTCATTTGCCTGTCTTCAAGTTCGTTTTTACAGAGTTCTCACTTGATTTATAGCTATATAGTTCACCAAAAATATAGTTGGTTTAAATATGCTGTTTTTATACATGGAACACGATAAGGAGAATTTTTATAGTTCATGCTATCCAAACGAATAAAAAACACTATAAAATCACCATGAAAGTAATTCTTAAGACTTATGTTTGGCATTTCTGCCTTTTGATATAAACTGAGATGAATTGAAGTCATTATTTACTCTCAAAGCTAATTTTTCACGCGGCTCTCAAATCTCCTTTTGTGTTCCACGGAAAAAATAACAGCTTTTGGGAATGACGTGAGGGTGAGAAAGTATTGTCAGGATTTTCAGTTTTGGATGAAACATGCGTACAAACACTCTGTCTGCAATGTGCAGTCCAAGTAGACAGAAGTGATGAATCGGAGGAGTTAAAGCTGACATAACACAAGACGTTTTTGCCAATCTAATGTTAATCTTGTTTATATATAGAGTAGTATTTCATCATTCATATGTCCAAAGAGTCTTTCGTTTAGTCAGATTTATGAAAGAAAAAACAGCCTTTCCGATTTTTGGCGTAAAAGGTCAAACACTTGAAGGCGTGTGGTAGGCGGAGCTGAAGAGTTACGGGTACGCGCAGCTTCGGATATAGTTGGATTTACAGCCGACATAGATGGAAATAAAACTTAAAAAAACTTTTTTATTAAGTAACCAGCCCTAAATATGATCCAGAATCGGATACTTAGTCAGTAATGGACGAACAGGAACAATAGCAGCAACGATTACACCAGGACGTCTCTATCAGGTAATTGATCCTTGCTTGTTTATCCGCTATTTTAATAAAAAAGCAACATTATCCAGTTTTTAACTGCATTTGCCCGTTTTAAAAGGTGTAAATGTTGTAAATGCAGTACAAAGTGATGTTGTTGGTGTTATTTACATTACATGCACGTATGCGCGATTGCAAACAAAACACGTGAGATTTTGAATTACTTACGCCTGGGGTTGTGACTCCAAAACGGGGTCTTTTAAAGTTTTGACCGCTCCAATAGTTGTAAAAAAGTGGGAAAATCCGGCGTCAAACTGAGCCTTGTTTGTAAAGCAGTCCTCTCCGAAATTCAGCCAGGGAACAAACACTCATTTGCAATTACGTTGCTTTCCGGTAAAAACGAACTGCATCCACTGTTGTCTTACGAAAGGGAAAGCTAAATAAGGTTTTCTTCTCCTTACATCCAAAAACACACTTCTTTTGTCGAACTATCTTGCTAAAACAAAGTTGTCGCGTGCTGTGCAATGATACCGGTGAATTCTACTTGACGGAGCAATGCTAATGCGCGTTTGCGCTCTCACTTGACGTGCAGGGCAGACGTGCTTTTCTGGGGGTAAAGGCCCATAAAAGGAATATGGGGTCAATCAGTCGTAACGGATACCCCCATTTGAAAAAAACTTTCCGAAACTTGTAAGAAAAAGGAGGTGTGAGTTTGGCTCAGAAATACTCTGTTACAAGCCAACTGCTTTTTTGACACTTTGCTTATGTTAAGCATGAGGATTACAACTCTTAAACTGTGTTAATAAGTCAGAAATAGCATTAAACCTCCCCTTTAATAGAACCGCCCATTTTCTACCATGGATGTCGAGTAGACTACACAACACAAACAGCATTCGGGACACTCAGCGATGCAGCGTTCCTCGTCCACACGCCAAGTGGAGTTGGTCTTTCGATTAGTCTAAAACACTGCAGACACCACTGCGGCCAAAAAACAGTCCATTTAATTTTTTTCCCTTCTGTGATAAGTATTTATGAGATTGTGTAAGAAAACCCAGAAGTATAAATCAGGTCAGTGCAGGGGTTCCAGCAATCTTGAAATCCTTAACTTAGGAAGAGTTCAACAGATTCATCTTTATAATGCAACAAAGCCCTGGAACTTTTTCAACCGCAAAGTGTGATATAGAGAAACACTCGTGCGATTCATCAGAAATGAGAGATAGAGAAACCGAAATAGAGGGAGGGATAAATATTAGGGGGAGAGGAGGAAATGTTTGGACAAGGTGCTGAGCTTAGTGCCTTGGTTTGCATCTGCACCGCAGGACAATTCATACAGACTGCCATGCCAAACGTCCCCTGCACCGAATGCAAACACATTGCGAGTTCACCGTGGTCCAAGACCAATACCGTAGAGCTTTAACTTTTCTACAAAACTCTACGTCTTTGTCAGCTTCCAGAATCTTCAGCGAGGCCAAGGGATTTATGGCCAAACCCGACGCAAAACGACAGCTATGCATGAGTTACGCTTAACATGGGACGAGTAATCCGCAGACTATCATCATTTAGCTCGCAGAACATCGTTCAATCAAAACATAAACACAACAATCAAATGCTCAGTGTTATCCTTGAAATTCTTTCCGAATGTCTTCCAAAAGCGAGGCAGAAAGGGAGCGAGGAAGTTTGGAAGAGGCGCTGCAGTGGACTGCAGTGGTCTGGCCAGTGTCCATTTCTGACAGGGGGCAAACAGAGGGAGAGAGAGGGAAAGAATGTGAGGGCGAGCCGGGGAAAGAGAGAGTACGGAGAGGGCTGCTGAGAGCCGTTCTGTTGAAACGTTCAGTGGTGGAGGGAAGCCATCTGCTGCATTACAACAACCTGCAGGAGAGAGAGAGGTGAGGGAGCTTAGCGTAGTGCCGCAGGTAATGATCTCACTCAGGTTGGACTGAAACAAATGCACGCGGCATTCTGCTACAGTGACTTCAATCTGCTGCTGGACATTTATGAACAGGTGACAAAAAGGCAGCCAAAACCGTACGCACATACATTCACCAAAAACATGACTGCAAGAATACTTGACGCCTTGGAGGTTCAAAAGTTGAGATTTTTGCAGTCATGTTTCGTTATTGAGTCCTTAAGAACTAACAGCTGGGCGAAATTTGCTTTTGGGAATCGGGCAAGAAAATGTTTTTGTTTTATTGGGCCATTTTGATGCCCTAGGAAAAACCTCTATTGGCACCCCCCAAACAAAATCATACAATTTAAAAGCACACCACAGAACTTTTTGGCCACTAGGGGGTGCTAGACATGTATTTTTCACATCTAGCACCCCTAGAGGCCACAAGCGCTGCAGCACTGTCGCAAAGGAAAAGAAGACAACTCTTTAGGTCACAAAGTGTGCCTTCCAGCATGTCATATGAATATAATTTCATGGGTTTTATTTTCATGGGTTTTATTTTCATCAAACGCCAAAAACATTGTAACCCAGTTTCTCACTCAAACTGTTCCCACACACAATCCAGTATCACAAAATTACGTACCTGTAGTCACATACTTTTGTGAGTGTTTTCCATTACACTGACACGTTTTTCCACCTTTTTGCGTGAACATGTCACGTATTTCTGTTTACGCTTCACTGTCACGTATTTGTTACTCAAATGTTTTGTCCTATTTTCTTACCATTATCGCTTCGGTTTAGGGTTAGATTTACATAAAATGCCATCCTTACCCAAACCCAACTCTAACCCTAATGCCAGGCGACAATAGTTTAAAAATCATAAAATATAAAAAATAAATCATGAAAAAAAGGTTGAAACCAATACTTAAAGTGACTTTCTAACGCAAACACCAAATTTAATCCTAAAACGAAGCGTCAATGGTAATGTGTTACCCCCAACACTGATGGTGGATCACTTAGGTTGTGACACCCGTTGGACCAGGGGTAGGCAAATATTTTTGACTCAAGGGTCACATTGAAGAGCCGCATACTATGTGAATGACAAATTTTGCTTTATTTATTCCAAATCAACACTAAATTACTATAGTGTACTACAGTTGTACATAGAGATACATTTTTGCCCTGCTTTTAGCAGTGGTGGCCGGTGACTTCTCTTCCGAGGGGCACAAATTCAATATATGTGTTCGGAGTTTCCTAGGTAATCTGTGTGTTGTTTTTTTGGGGAGTAACTTAATATTGTAATGCATTACTTTTAAAAGTAACTTTCCCCAACACTGGTAATCATGTTTTAGCAGATTGTATCGCCATAGTTTTACTACATATAAAATACCATTGTTATTAATAGTGAGAACATCGGAGTATGTAACCACATATTTACTTTGTTTAGTATACTGTAGTTTAATCTTGCTTTATTTTCTTAAGGGGCAAAGCATTGCTTGATAATTATTATAAGTTATAAAGGAAAATTATGTGTTAAAAACAGAGGAAATTTTAAATCACCTAAATTTGATATTTTGGTCTAAAAACAAACACACACAAAAAAATAAATGGTCTTGTTTACAGTAAAAATATCTAAAAATTCTTAAATTAAGATGCTTTTTCTTGAGGAGCAAAACGACTCAAGAAAATAAGTCAAGTTTTTAAATCTGCCAATGGGGTAAGCTAATTTTTCTTGATTTTTTTCTTGAATTTAGTGTTTAAGAAAAATGTTCAAGATTTTTTTGCTTACGGCAGATTTTTTTGCTTGTTCTATGCACAAAATCACTCAAATTTGATATTTTGGTCCAAAAACTAGACTTATTTTCTTCGGTCGTTTTGCTCATCAAGAAAAAGCATCTTAATTTTAAGAATTTTTCGATATTTTTACTGAAAACAAGACAAAAATACTTAGCCCTATCCGGGAAACCACCCCTAGATTTTATCTTAAATTTTGTTGCAGTGCTCATTTTTCACTTATTCAAGAAGTGAGAAGAAGCAGTCAAAATGTATAAATGCCTGCATTTGGTGGTGCCCTAGGCGACGGCCTTGTTCGCCTATGCCTAGAAACGGCCCTGGGTTTTATACAAAATATCTGACATTCGTAGATTCTAGCAAGTCTGAGCAAAGTGTAATTTCTTCTAGAAGGTGCATGCAAGATTATATTCTTTTCCTAAAGAAAATCGTTTCCTAATTTTTCTCTACAATTTATCTAAAAAAGATAACTGACAAGATTTCGTTTGTAATTGTGTACTTTCGTATGGCCGAAGCATCAAATGACAAAAGCTAATTACCTTCACAATGCTTTTTCTTATTAATGCCGATAAATCGCTTAACAATAAAATCATTTGTTATTTGGAAAGAAAAAGCCGCCCATATCAGAGCTCGACCTCCATGTCAGCTGTATTAAACCGACATGGCACAGAATACACAATCGACTGTGAAAAACACAGAGATAAGGCCATTGTTTACAAGGAGAACTCTTTATTTGCAGTACGCCATTGACATTCGCGTTCGGCGCAGGTAACAGATAATATGGAGCCAATTGCGTCGCTCCCAAACTGGCATAAATATTCACCAGCCCTGCCCGCACAAAACAAATTGATTCCACATTCAAGGTTACTGATAAGATAACATCCGTGAGTGAATACCAATCTACCTCCCATTGACTGAGGCACAGCCGACTTCGGCAGGGCGGGAGGGGATGAGGGGGTGCGCAGACGTAGTGCCGTCGAATGATGAATGGTCCAATTGAGTCTGCGGATTTCCATTACTTTCTATCATCAAACGAAACTTGCTAGCGGAGTGCTGCTCTACATTTTAGTGTAGGAAAAGATTATGCATACAAAATGAGGATGGAATTAACCCTCGCCAACTACGTTTGAAGCCTCAAGGCTGTCTGGTTGTCTTTATGCTTTTCTTTCTCCATTATTTTCCTGACCATTTTATAATAATGCTATTCAGCAATAAAATTGGAATCTTGGAATTCCTGTTTTGTCTTTCCTGTTTCGCTCCAGACTTTAAGCTCTTCGGTTGGTGTCCCGCGGGCTCAGACATGCTCCAATATGAGATATATAATATATATATATATATATATATATATATATATATATATATATATATATATATATATATATATATAACCTCAGCATTTAATCTCACTCCCTGAGTCATTTTCATAGCCTAGGGCTTCTCTCTGCTTCTCCAGTTCTTCCATGTTATACTTTTCAGCAAGAGACCAAAGTTTGATCCGCTAACTGACTGTAGTACTGCAGAATAGCTTTTTTAGGATACATCTAGGTTACCTGTTTTTGGTGTGTTTCGTATGTTTTAAATTGTTTGCTCTTTCATACACTTTATTATGAAATTAAAGCACCATTTGATTTCATCGCTAAAAAACTCCGATATTAAGATGTGATTCCCAGATTATCTCATTCTCTTTACATTTATCTTCATCTCTTTCTTTCTCTCCCTCTTTCTCTCTGTTGATAGATCGGTAGCAGTGGCTTTGCTGACGGGATCAGCACGCAGACAGCCGGGTTTATTTATCTCCTGCTCTTGTCCCTGATCCATCAAGTCTGTCATACACACTCCTGCTCGTCCTAATCACCGCCATCTGTGAGCGCGCCGGAGAAACAGGAAGCCGTAGTCGGACATGTGACCTTCTGCCGGCACTCGCCGGGACTAATAAGTGCCCGTGTTATCAGCTGTTGGTGAGCGTGTGATAAAGTGATTTCATGATGAGTGATGATGCTTTGATTGATGCAAATCAAATTTCATAATCTCGATCTCTTAAAGGAGCCTTATGGTCGTAAAGGTCAGCCGTTGAAAGGGAGATGAGGCGCTTGACAATAAAGCTGCTCGAAAAGGCCACTTAATTTGGATTCTCATCACACCGTAACAGCTTGTTTTATGTTAATTCAGGGTCCAGTAGTGCCGGGTTTATATATTCTTAGTCATAAAATGGCATTTATAACCTAGTACTTTCTATCATGTCATATATTTTTGAGTAGGACTTGATATTCAAACTGAAAAAATTTAAGGTGGGACTTGATTGTATCCATATTTTATCCTGATAAAACGGGCATAAAATATTTGTCAGATAAAATGGTCCCTAGCTCTCACTGGGGCAGTACCCTTTCAAAAAGCACACCTTTGTACCTACAGAGTTCACATTTGTACCTCAGAGGTACATATTGGTGCCAAATGTATACATATCTGTACTGATATTGTACATATTAGGACCTCTTTAAAGGGCACTGCCCCCAGTGATGCATGAACAACTTATGCAAAAATAAGTAAAACATTGCGAATTTTTTTTTGAAAATAAACATGTTTGGACCTCATGACATCACCTGTCATAGACACTACAGTAGATTCTACTTGTCTATCTACTTGTTTTATGTAAGGAATGATTGACGTTGGGCCGTTGAATTATCCGAAAACAAAGCACACCCAAGGTGTTATTATTTTTTAATAATTTAAAGGACCAGTTATTTCATTTATACCACGGTGCAGCAAAAATTGCTCTGTTGGTTATTTTAATCCATTTGACAGGTTAGGTGTACGTTTTACAGAAAAATAATCAACACCTGTGGAACCAATTGGTTTCTCAACCAATCAAAATAAAGCATTCAACGAGCCTGTGGTATAAGTAAGGAATAATTGACGACGGGCCATTGAATTATAAGAAAATAATGCACAACCAAGTTGGTAATGTGGCACAAGGCGAAGCGTAGTTACACCGCCGGTGTGCATTATTTTCAAATAATTCAAAGGACCGGAGCCAATTATCCCGCTTATACCACGGTTACCACAAACATTGCTCTGGTGGCTATTTTTTAAGACATTTGACAAGTTATGTGTGCGGTTATCGAAAAATAATGCATACCCGTGGAACATTTCTCAACCAATCAGAATACAGCATTCAACAGATTCGTGGTATAACTCCATGTAATGTATGACAATATTTGGGACCACACCATACCTGTCAACACTCACGTTTGAAACATGAAGAAGAAAAGCTTTCCGAGGATGAAAGTATCGGTGGAGGATGACAAGCCATGCGCAAAGCTAAAACCGCCACGCGCATTAGCGCGCACGTCCGCCCGCCGGAGTGAGCGTACACAAACTCAGACTGCGTCCGAAACCACCTACTATACTATATACTAGATGAAAAGCAGTAGGCGAGGCGAGTAGTATGGCTGTTTCTCAATATGCGGTCTTCAGCGATCTTGCGTCCTTGTGTTCTCACTCTACGTTAACCGTTGAAGCTAAATTCCAATTCTCAAGAATGCAAGTACAGAGGACGCATAAAAATACCAGTATGTGTTTTGATATCGAGGATGCATTGAGTGCAGACTTGACCGCTGAAAATCGCTTAACGCCCCAGAAGTCATTTCTGGCAAAAAAACATGGCGGAGGCCAGGTGACCAACAGGAAGATTGCACACATCTGAAATCTTACACGTGCATTTTGTGTTCACGCGACCTTCTGAGTTTGTTCTTCCAAGGTCGCCAGGCATGAACGAACTCCACGAGAATGCAGGTCCATTCTTTGCGTTCTTGGATTTGAGAAACAGCCTATGTCCAAATTCACAGTATTCCAAAAACAGTAGACAAAAAGTACCCGGATAACTTACTACTTCCGGCGAGATCCCGAAGTGTTCATTCGACTTTGCTATCCCGGGAGAGGAGTTATCCAATGAAAAAGAAGATGAATGGTTGTTGTTTTATTCAAATATATATATATATATACATGCATATATATGACCTAAGAAAATTAAGTCTAGTTTTTAGACAAAAACATCAAATATTAAATTGAATTTGTGCTCAAAACAAGCAAAAAAAAAAAAACCTAGAAAAAACTTATTTCAATATTTTTTTCTTACACCATTGGCCTTTTTTTGCTTGTTTTGGGCACAAATTCAATTACATTTGATAATTTTTGTCTAAAAACTAAAAAAAAAAAAACGTATTTTCTTGTCATTTTGCTCATCAAGAAAATACATCTTGAGTTAAATAATTTTTTTGCAGTTTACACATCCATTTCCTGGTTGTTAGGGTTCGGGTTTGAGAAACTTCCCTTATTTTCAAATCACAATGTTGACGGGTATGGACCACACTAACATCCAAATAACCACAAACACATGGTATAAAGTGTATAAATATCCATGAAAGAGTCATAATGGGGTAACTTAAAACAAACTTTGAAATACTGTTGTTTTTTACAAGCTTCTGGGAATGCACAGCCCTCTTGCTCACGCTAAACAAGAACTTAAAGACATTGAACTTATCTGTGCAAATGCAGTACAGTATGTGCAGTATGATGATTTTGTGCACTTTATTCAGAGCGCTTGGTTTGTTAGCGTGCGGGCGGTCCTGTGAGGCGACAGCAGGAAATATCTGCACTATGCATCTCACCAGATGACTTTTCATCCAAAGAAAACAGATAAAAGTTCTTGTTCAGGTTCTCTACATTTCTTGTCTCTGAGTTGCTATTGGAGGTTAAATCATACCTCTGACAAACTGGTGGGAAATCAAAATAGCATATGATATAACGATACAAACCAGACCGATGTGCTGGAGGGGAAGAAAGTCTGTGGAAAGAAACAGTCAGAGGGGTGTAAAAAATAAACTTAAAAGAATAAAAATGAACCAAGATCTGCAGAAAGTTGCATGAAAGAGAGAACGAGAAGATAACAACCGACTAATATAGGAGTGTATGTGTGTCTGTGTATGTGTACGGACCCTTGACCAACCACAGATCAAACTTCTGCTGATGCCTGCAGGTGTCTGATTTCCTTCATTCTGGTCTGGTAGCCAAGAGTTGATGAGTTTGGCTCTCAGATCACCATGAACAGGCTTTCTGGAGGTTCTTTTTGTTTTCTTGGCTCGAAACAGCATTTCAAAGGCCCAGTGTAGCAGGTTAGCTGTGCTGTGACTCATCAATGAGTCACTGTCTCACAAATTGTCACTCCAGAATTCACCTAGCCGTGAAAAATTTGACATGGTTTTGCTTTCTTACTACCCTATAGTGAGGACAAACTACAGGTATAGGCTATATAGGGATGAGGGAGAGCAGGATTGGGAATCAACAAAGTTCTCTAAGGTAACATTTTACAATAAGGTTGTATTAGTTAACATTAGTAATGAACAAACAATGCATTTTTTAATCCTTGTGGTTACACTTTACTTGAAGATGTGTTCATAAGACTGATATGACACCTTCATAATGACATGTGTCATGAACATGAAAGAGATTTTATGCACATTTATGACAACTGTCATTAAGTGTCATTTGTTCAATTATGTCATTTTTAATGCAAAGATGACATTGTTTGAGATGTCTTTGTTGTGACACCTTTACATAAACCTATTAATCATAACTAGTCATAAATCTGTAATAAACATAACATAGCAGAATAATTATCAAATTTAAGAAACTACCTAGCTTTATGGGTTAACATTACATAAAGCTGTCATCTAAATGTCATTAAGTGGTAATACTATGTCAATTAACTTTAAAGCAACAGACACATCAAAATGTTATACTTAACTTTATATATGTGCTCAATACATAAAAACTGACAACTAACAGAACTTGGTCTTCCTCACACAGAGGGTTCTGAAGTTTTCTGACATAGAAAAAAAACTAACAAAACATTTAATCAATTTAATCTAATGTAATGAACTTTGCAGCAATATGGACCCAACACTGCATGGCTTAACCCATTATTCTACTGTTTTCGTTTAATTTTAGGTGAAATTCATAATGCAATAAAATATAATTTTATCAATTTAAATTACTATTACTATTATTATTATTATTATTATTATTATTATTATTATTATTATTATTATTATTATTATTATTATTATTATTATTATTATTATTATTATTGAATGATTGATTTTATTTGTTAAACACATGAAGAAAACTTAAAAACATTATGAACTGAAGAATATGCATGACACTGTTATAAAACTATTTGACAGAGTATTAACACTTAATGACATTTTAATGACAAATTAAATTTTTACCACTGTAGTTGAGGTCAAGAAAAATAATGACACTGTTATAAAACTATTTGACAGAGTATTAACACTTAATGACATTTTAATGACAAATTAAATTTGTACCACTGTAGTTGAGGTCAAGAAAAATATTAATGACGCTGTTATAAAACTATTTGACACAGTATTAACACTTAATGACATTTTAATGACAAATTAAATTTGTACCACTGTAGTTGAGGTCAAGAAAAATATTAATGACCCTGTTATAAAACTATTTGACAGAGTATTAACACTTAATGACATTTTAATGACAAATTAAATTTGTACCACTGTAGTTGAGGTCAAGAAAAATATTAATGACCCTGTTATAAAACTATTTGACAGAGTATTAACAATGACATTTTAATGATGAGTTTAATTTGTATCACTGGTAAAAAGTGGTCAGTTACAGTATGTTGTCTTGGTAATGTCAAGTTATAATGTATTGGTTGATGCCAAGTTGTCATAAAAAAGACATCTCAAACAATGTCATCTTTGCATTAAAAATGACATAATTGAACAAATGACACTTAATGACTTTTGTTATAAACGTGGATAAAGTTATTAGTTCATGGTGCATTAACTGATGTTAACAGTTACAAAAATAAATAATAAATGCTGTAGAAATATAATTCATTGATAGTTTATGTTAGTCAATACATTAACTAATTGTTAACATTAACTACCTTATTGTAAAGTGTTACCAAACACAAAATAGCAAAGATACAGAAATGAAACAGCCAGATTTTCACCTGAGAAAAGTTTTAAACAAGATATAGTTTAAAAGAAGCACTTAATAGTGCTCAAATTTACCATCTGCAACCAAAGAGATTTCAGTATAAAATGTATCATCAATTTGTAAATGATTGCAGCTCAGTTGGTAGACAATAACAGAATGCATCCACATCCACTTAAAATGGGTGCTCCATAAAAAACTTAAAAAAAGGTTGGCCCACCAAAGCTTCCAAAACCTTAATCTTTATAAATTATGGATTCTTATGTAAAGTGAATTGTGTCTATTTGATATTTCATATTTTTAGAGATTTGCCATGCCGAATTTATATTTATATATTTTTAGCTCATTTGGTACAGCATTAGCAGTACAAAGGTCACTTGGTCTCACTCACTAGGTACCCACAAATTTGTTTGTGAAATGTGCGTACAGACATTTTAACTAACAAATCATGATTCAACAAAAATGTTCATACTAAAATTTATTTTAAATGTATGCAAAAACGTAAGAACAACTTACAATAATCATGAACAAGGAAAAAATTATATATATAATAGATATAGATTATATAGAGTTTGTTGTTCATGATTATTACGTATGTGTTTTTCTTACGTTTTTGCAAACATTTAAAATAAATTTTAATATGAATGTTTTTGTTGATTCATAATTTGTAAGTTAAAACATCCGAATGCACATTTTACAAACAAATTTGTGAGTAGTACGCATGCTTATATTGAATAAGACCCATTGTTTTATCTGTGGTTGGTCCCTACCGTAATAGGATTTTGTTTCTCTCTCCCTGTCTATCTCCCAAGGGTTTTTTTCCTCCTAGGACTTTTTGTTCCTCCCTGAGGTTTTTCTCCTAGGGGGTTTTTCAACCCTGGGGAGTCAGCCGACATTGGCTTAACTTAGCACCCTTTTGTATACGAGACATTATTAATATGCTCGCTTGTAAAGTTTATTCACAGACGCTGTATTTTGCTACTTATATTTTCTGTCGATGCTTCTTTTAATGTAAAGCTGCTTTGAAACAATTACCAATTGTGAAAAGCGCTATATAAATTAAATTGAAAAAAAGTTGGTCAAGAGTCCTGCATACACAGACACATACTCCTATTCGCTTGCTCCTACCCAGTTGTTATCGTTTTGTCCTCTCTTTCATTACCAGTTTCTGCAAATTTCCCCATATCTTGGTTTATTTTCATGGCCTTCTACGCTTCCTACGACTTTAAATGCACTTTGGATAAAAGTGTGTATAAATGTAATGTAAATGTAAAAATCATTGGTAAATGTAAATGCATACCCCTATAGTTTTGACTGTGATGTTGCTATACTTTGAAGATTTTTTTTTATTTCACCGCTGCTTGTCTTTCTTGATTCAAAGTAAAAGCATTCATCTGTGTTGTTTGTTTGTTGTTTAAATCGACTTTAGCAGGAACCTTATTTGTATTCGCGTTGCATATATTCATTAAAGTGCTGCGCCCAGCTTCAATCAGTCTTGTGCGACCTGGTGTCTGTGTATGTGCTGTGCGTGTGTGGATGTAAGCGTTGACTAATGGAAAAGAGAGTCATGACAATAACAATAAGAGCTGCCCATGTCCCCAAAGTATCTCTCACACCAATACACAATTACGAATTGTCTAAACGCGGCATAAAAAAACCAAACATCTAAACGTCACATATTTTCACCTTTTTGGGCTTATATGCGTCATTTTTATCATTGCCTATTCCTTTTGATACCCAAGGTGTAATCATGTGTATGTACTGTGTGCATATTTGAAGCTGCAAATGTTTAAGGGTGCGTCTGAAAAATTCAATTCCTAGCCGAGCAGAAAAGACTCAAAGTACAGTAATGCAGATCTGGCATATCCTAACAGCTGCTGTCACCAGTAGCTCGCAACACCCATCTCTCTGTCTTTTCAGCTCTTGTATTGGCCGTTCCAAAGTCCCACACCATTCTCCTCGCCTGCAGGAATGCAATTTAGTAGCCTTCAACAAAAAGTGGATTAGGTTTGGGAAGGAAACCCTGTGTCTACACTGGCACCCCCTTCTCTTCCCCAAAGCTTGATTTTCTGCGTGATTGCAGCTCTCTGAATGAAT
This sequence comes from Misgurnus anguillicaudatus, assembly GCF_027580225.2. NCBI lineage: Eukaryota > Metazoa > Chordata > Actinopteri > Cypriniformes > Cobitidae > Misgurnus > Misgurnus anguillicaudatus. Next base: position 39,250,658 of record NC_073338.2, on the reverse strand, counting down.
AAATGTTTCAGAGACAGATCGGAGAGAAAGAAGGAGAAGCGATGTTCACCTTTTCTGCAATTTAAATGGAGGAATCGCAAGCACAAAACATTCTGATAAAACAGTAAGGAAAGTATTTTTAGACAGGTTGCTCATCCCGACCATATGGTTTGATTTTTTTCTTTATAGAAGATGACAGAATGTTGAACGAGTTTTCTTTTTGGAGAAATTTAAAAAATGATGCTTTACTATACAATGCACCAATTACCCCAAATCACCCAATCCTTACCTCTCTGTCAGAGCGACAAGATCCTCACAAACATTCAAATCGCCATCATTTGCCTAAAGTTGAATCAATATTCCCAGGCAAACAAATCTCCACGCTCCATTCTGTATTGCCTGATCTCACGCTTTACCCAAAATGCAATGCATCTTTTGCATACCAGCCTCAGGGTGTGTGCAAACAACATGTACATAAATACACTGAAAGACTTTCAGAAACAGCTGCACCATATGAGACCGCTCCGGACTGCTGTGAGGCTTAAAGAGAAGCCTTTGGGTACGGGGTGCATCAGAGAGATACAGAGGGTCCGACAGCTTTGAAGAGCTGATCTCTTTAACCACGTTAGACACAGCACTCTTTCATTCTGTCCATTTTATTATGACATCCTGGCACGATCATTCGCTCTCTCTCTCCGTCGCTCATTCCCGTCACGGCATGTGATCCGTGCATGCTCCACCTCTGTGCCAGATCCTTGCCGCTGCGGAGGCCGTGTGTTGATCCTTATGGATCGTGACGTGCAAGAGCGACATACAATCAGCCGGAGAAGAGCGGTCCAGATTTCATCATCTGCATAAATTTGGGTGGGCAAGTGGAAAAAGATAGCTTGAGATGCAGCACGAACGGGACGGTTTCAAATGAAGCAGCCTTTCCCAGAGGATGATTTATGGCTCTGTTGTAGCTTTTTTATAGCCCAGTAGACTTAATGGAGTTCTCGGTTACTGTATGCTTCATTTAGAAATAAACATTTTCTCAGATGTTTCTCCTAAAATGCTGTAGGAGAAACTAAAGACACACATGTTGACAAAGCAATAGTAAGAGTTTATATGAAAATCCTGCTTAAGACATTTGTAACTAAATACTTTTTTACAGGTGAAACAACTTGGAAGTATTAAACACATTTATTTCTCGCTAGAGTCTCATTTTATCTCAGTTTAAGAGATCCTCTTTTTCTCTGGGCTTTCCCATGTCTCTCTTTCTCGCATTGTTTCTTTTTTATCATCAGATTAGTTTCTGTAAAAGGATCCCTTAATCTTCTAATCCCGAACATTGCGGGGTGCTGGTGGGGCGTCTTTACTGCGCGGCCAGCCGTGCCCAAATGTGTGCTGACGAGCAAAAAAAGAAAAGGGAGATGTCTTTAAAAAGCTGCCCCTGCTGCCCATTTCCATTAAAATGCTCGCTGCTGACCAGACCCTGGCTTTAGGGGTTCCCACGGCAACCCCGATTTCCAGCCGCATGGGAGATGACAAAGGCAGAGATTTGGAAAACTGACCCTGGTTGAAGGAAAGACAGACATTTTTGCAGTTGCTCTTTTCTTCCCAGCTGGGGTTGTTTGAGATTTTGACAACTCAATGAGCTCACGGCGGGCTCCGTCCGGCGGGGAGATTGGCTACAGATGAGGCTGAAAAGTGAAGGCTTTCACTGTGGATTTCAGAGTGGCTCGTCTACGCCCCCTGACACGCGGCATTACTTCCACTGCGGCTACCTGCGCTGACAACTCGGCGCCAATAAGATGAGAGGTGTTTGCAACCATAGCTTCTCAGACACAGACGTGCATGCTTCAGGGACAAACCTAGCACTTTTTGGTTTTGGCTCAATCATTCAAAAAATATTTGAGTTTGATTAATTATATTTGTACACAAGCAACACACACATCTCTGCTACAAATGAACATTTGAAGTTTGTTTCTAGTACTTACCATTTTTGGACATTACACCAAATGTGACAAAAGTGCAAACAACTTACCCCATAGGTGGGGTTAATTGTAACAGGCAGGGGGTAAGTTGTAACACTTGCTAAAAATTATTTCAATACTAAGAAATATTTCAATACTAATTTGTCTATATAATTGAAGTGGTTATTGTTTATATATCTGTCTATAATAGACAGGTATCCACACTATTCATCCCTCATCTAACCATAGATTAATTATAAATGGATACAAATGTCTAAATATGTGAGAAAAAGCAGCGCAATTATGACAAAACATTTTTATATGTGACCCAGTCTGTAATAACCATACTACAGTTTCAAAATCAAATTCTGAGATAATGAGCGTCACTCATTTCATTTTGACTTCAATCTTTGACGTGACCTTATTTAATCAATATTTTGGCAATCAATAAAGCTGGCAATCATTCGTGTGTAGCCTATTCAAAACAATGGCTAGAATTACGATAACGATAGCTGTTTTTATATCGTAAGTGCTAAATTTTCAAGCCCACCAAAAAAGTTGCTAAGAGCTGCAGATATATTTCAAAGCGATGCTATGCTATGTTTTAGTCAACGAGAAACTGATTAATATGACATAGCATTGGATTTGGTATCTTACACACCCAACTTAGAAACTAAAAAAAAACATATGATGAAAAAAATTACTTACATGCCACCAAAACACTCTTTCATCAATAACTCTCTGGAAAAAACAATATACATTTCCAATAATTTGCGGGAGATCATCTTTGGCAGCGTAAAAAAATACCAGAAAAACAAAACGCTCAACCTTGTGCAACAATGTAAACAGTCCGTGTTACAACTAAAGTTACAACTGAAAAAGGTGTCTGTAAAATGCATGAATGTTTGACATGAGCAACAATGCTGGCATGCTGTATTGCTAGCATGTAACTTTTCAATATTAAACAGCAACACGCTTGATTCTGATTGGCCAGTCACAACATTCTCAGGTATGTTATGTAAGAAATAATTGACGACGGGCCATTGAATTAGAAGAAAATAATGCACACCCAAGGGTGTGCATTATTTTCAAAGAATTCAAAGGACCGGAGTCAATTATTCCTTTTATACCACGGTTACCACAAACATTGCTCTGGTGCCTTTTTTTAAAGAAATTTGACAAGTTAGGTGTGCGGTTATCAGAAAATAATGCATACCCACGGAACATTTCTCGGCCAATCAGAATACAGCATTCAACAGACCCGTGGTATAATCCAAGATAACGCACGCTTGAATCACGGTAACCCGGATGCTGCAAATCATTTTGTTCTATACAAGTACAGTTTAACCCCTTAGCAGGACACTAAGGGAGCATACCAATTCAAGGGCTGCGGCCTTCCAAGGCCGTATTTAAAGGTAAATGACATCAAGGATCCATAGATGTATCCTTCCCAGCCTTGGCTATCCCAAGATTCAACGCGCGCCTGTGACGTCTGGGTATTTGGAAATAAAAATTCAGTGGTTGCAGTCAATTTATTTAAGTACATTTAAAAAAAAGGTTTTAAATTTTTTTGTACTATTTTTTTGTTTGTTTAAATGTAGCTTAAATAAATTGATTGCAACGACTTACCTTAAAAAATTTAGTAAATTGAAAAAATATTTTTTCAGTGTAGGTCTAAGGTTTTGTATCCCCCTGACAAGCGTTGTGGCCGAGAACAGCAAGTGATGCAACTCCCCCCGTAGGCTAGACCGTCTCATTTCATGGCCCTTAGAGGCTGCCGCCTCAAATATCGAGCCTCGCCTTTAAGGTCCGTGATTTGGGATGCACCCTTGTACTTGTTGTGTTGATTGTATTTTAAAAGGGTTTACATCATTCGAATCACAAGAATCTGAGCTTTTTAAAGATATGTGACACATTTAGCTTTTTGTTTTTGATGTCATAAAGTTTTCTTTCAAATTATATTATATAAAATATAATATGTCCTTTAATAACATATATGACATAATATTTACAAATTATTAAACCAAATAGTGTAACATTTTAACGTCTTGTCTTATCTTAAAACCGAAAGTAAACAGGTTTTCGTCACAGAAGGTCTGCATTCATTAAAAATGAACTGATTTTAATTAATTTTATTAATATTTCAAATTAATATTTAATGTCCCTTACCTTATTTGTGAGGTAGGCATAGCCGTGTAATAAGCAGGATAATGCTTCGCTAACCTTCGATGTGTCCAGTGGGGCTTATTTCTGCGATAACACCCTATACATTATCCCTCACTTAACAAGTAAGATGCAATGAAATGTGTTATTTCTATTAGAAGTAACCCAATACGCATTACTTTTAAAAAGTACATATGGAGATGCATAGTCTCTCTTTCTCCGCCATCTCTTTATTTCTCTTCAGTGAAGATCATCGAACACAGATTGTGCGCAAGTAGTAAAATCATTCTAAGTGCTGACAGCTGAAAGCTCTGCTCCTCTGGGATGCTCCTAAAGAAAGCTGTAAATTTGTCTGTGATGGGCCAAAACCCCAGCTTTATTTTTCTGTCCAGACTGATTCAGCATCATTTTCTGGAGCATTACGCTATACGCACTCAAACAAATTAGGTATGATGCGCTTTGATGACACTACAAAAAATACCCATCACACATACGCAAGCACTTACTAATCCAGGCCTCGTGGATTAAGAGCGCATTGGCACTGGATTGCTGTACGACGCTCAAGGTGGCTCACCGGTAAAAACTTTGTAATTCCCGGGGATTTTTTCCCTGATCCCGGTTCGGAACAATATGGCAGTTCAGATGTGTTTCAATGCACAATGGAATGGCTCAACATTAGGAAACCCAATCATGTGGAACATCCCCTTGTCTCTTGTGGTGCTGTGTGGTGATCATTGTGACTGTATCCACAGGCCTGAATTGTATGGATGAATGGCTCTACCTGAGTTGTAATTGACAGATTGATGATACTTAAAAGGTGCTGACAGTACTTGTATATGTGTGTTTGTGTGCCTGTGGGAAAAGTCACGGGTCACCGGGACAAGCTGAGCAGATAAAGTGCAGTGTGTTCGCACAGATCCTCCCACAATGCCTTGCTCTGACCTGAGCACCTCGTATTACAGGACAGAAATCCAACAAAGGCAAATCAAGAGAGGTTGTTGTCTTAATGAACATTGTCTTTAGCAGAGAATGTCTTGCTTTGTAGAAGAACATGACTAAAATTCAATGAACCGTGACCTCTGATCTCTCCAAATGGTAGTGAAATGAGAGATGAAGGCTCATTGTTGGATACATGTAGAAGATTTCGGGTTCCACACTAGCAAGAGAGTATAGCACCCATCTGTCGCAAATAACCATCTTTCCATTTTTGTTTCTTATGTATCACACGCCTTTTTTCATTTAAAAGTCCTACCTTATGCACTAACAAACAACTTGACACAATTCTACATTGCTCATTTTACATACATTGTATAATATACTTTTAATATAGATTAAAATGTACTACTACTGCTACTTCAACACTACTACACTATAAAAAGTGACAGTTGGGAAGTTACTTAAAAATTACTATAAAAACGATCACTAAAAATTACTATGGAAATTATGAAGACTTGTATGCTTTAATACTTTCTATTTGCCTTCAACTACCAAAATTAATTGATAGAAATGCATTATATATTTTCATTACTTCAAAAAAAACCAACATGTAATACTCATTTTAACCTATGGAGGCGCCATTTTGTTTTGCATTCTAAAATGTATGACATGTAATGTGGTGTACACACCAAACGCGAATTCAACAATTTGCGCAAGTAGATCACATACAAAGTCATTGCAAAGATGCGAATAGATGCGAACTTGTGCAGGACTATGAAAATGACTTGAATTGGGGGGTGTGATTGTTGCGAAAACACATCTTCACACAAGGTGAAACTCATACAACTCATGCCAAAAATTAGCATGATATGAAATTGAATGCTGCGAGTAATCTATAGCGAGGAATGCTATGCTTCGCGTTTGTTGTGTACCCAGCATAATGGTTGTTGTGAAATATTACTACAGTTTATTATAGTATAACCCACTCACAATCTAACCTCTCAGATCCCCTTTATTTTATCTTCATTTTTAATCTTCGTTTCCTGTATTATTCTACATTTCTGTTACTTTTTTTTTTTAGGAAATGCCGACCAAATACCACCACCTGCTGTCTGTGTGCGTTTATAACTTCGTTTCGCATCATTTTATAATCTACTGATTAAATACTTGTTTAACACGTTAACCTCACTGTAGCGTTAATAGAACAAGTTTTATTGCAACCATTTGATCAAAAGGAACATATCATGAAAATCTGACTTTTTTCATGTTTAAATGATATAATTGGGTCCCCTGTGCTTCTATCAACCTAGTAAATGTGAAAAAGATCAACCCAGTAACTTAGTAACTCTGTAAGCATGTGAAAAAATAGGTAATTGAAATTTGGCTCCCCCTGTGATGTCAGAAGGGCATAATACCACCCCGCACTATCCAACCACGGCACTGCCATTAAGTGCAGAGATCAGCTTATTTGCATCTAAAAGGACACACTCAAAAACGGCAAATTTCTGCTCTACAAAGTTGCCATTTTAACATGCTATAATAAATTATCTATATGGTATTTTGAGCTAAAATCTCACATATGTACTCTGGAGACACCAAAGATTTATTTGACATCTTAAAAAAGTCTTGTGAAATGTCCCCTTTAAAAAAGATTTTTTTACAAGTTTTTCAAAACTATGAAATTTGTACTGCTTTTATTTTCAGATTCATATTGCCAATCACAGTGTTAATCTATTAAACCATAAATGTGTTTATAACTGCGGTACATTTTAACACTTTTTTCACTTTAAGTGAAACATTTAAGTATTAAGTATTTTTTCCAACTTTAACTCGATCCAACGTTAACTTTTTACAGTGTACGTCTTGCTTTTCACAGCAAAGCTTTCACAGACAGATGTGTTTACACTTTTCATTCACACTGTCAAATATTTATGATAATTAAAAAACAGGCAAAATTAAAGTCAGCCTAGAATCTGAAGGTCCTCTTTCCATATTTAAGTACCTAACATGAGGTCAACAAAGTCACATGGAATCTGGTAAGTACTGTTTTTAAAACCTTTGTTTTAAATCATACACTACATACACATCGTGAGGACATTTTTCAAGTTTAGATAATTTCCCCCCTATTTTGAGAAGCTGGATATAGTTAAAAAAACAACATGACTTCCGTTTTCATTCATGCCTGATATGTAAATAAATATGGTGTATTGTCAATATTTTACACATCATTTATATGTTCGTACAAACACACATTTTATTTCTGTAGTTCTCAAAATCCATATACTGTATATTGCTGAAATGAACATATATAGGTTTACCAAATGGTTCAGTGATTAACCATTAAGATCAGTTGGATTTAGTGCTGGTCAAATGTATTTACGCAAATCAGATGAGAAGCATATCAAAAGTATTGTGAGCATTCCATTGTGAAAGACATTTACTTCATATGAAAGGTATTTCTTTGATGACACAATGACTAAGTGTGGTGAAAAAGTGAATGTATAATTTTGTGTGTTGTACTGAACATGTGATTACATGTTTAAAAAAATGACTATTTTATGATCCGCTTTGAGTTTTGTACTAACAGTTGTGAGGTTTTGACACATACTTGTGAAAATAGTACCAAACCGAATAAAAAAAACTGTAAGCCGATACCTGCAGAAGAAAAATGATTGCCTATGGACTGTGTGCATACTTAATGAAATGACTTTGAATTCTCTTACAGAGGTGAACTTAAAGGTCTATTCCTTTTTATTCACCATATCACTTATGTAAAAAAAGACTTTCCATTAGTAACCAGTTTGTTTCTCATTCTTTCACTGACTCTATGGTCCTCTTGATTTCTTTCAATATCTCACAAGCGTCATTACCACTATCGCCTGAATCGTAACTGTACATTTTATTATAAACGCTAAATTGCATTTCACTCTCCTTATACAGAGCAGTCTCATAATCTGTTTTCCCTTCTGGGTCTGATTGCTTGGAACTAAAGTGATAGCATGTCCCGAGGAAAATTTTCATCCTGTTTTTTTGTCTGTGAAAGGCTGATTACTATTGTGACAGATGCCTTACACAGCTGCAGCAAGTGTAGCAGATCCTCTGTGCAGACAGCTGAAAATGAACAGTTATTATTTACATTATGTATTGTAGACTCGTTCTTGCATCTCCCTGTCTCTTTCTGTGCGCCTCCCACCCCTTCTGCTGCTTTTCCGTGTCATTCATTGTTTCTTCATAAACTTATGCACAGAGAAGCTGATAATAATCAAAGCATTCGCCCCTCAGAAGGGCAGAACTACTGACCTCCTTTTAGTCACATGCACCTTGTCTCCTTTCTTCATCACTCTTGTTGACTGTTTGTTGATTTGTTTTTTGTCCGTGAATGTGTTTATGCATTATTATCTTATATAGATTATTAATAATCAGCTATCAACGAAAGCTGAAAAACATGGAAGTACCTTAAAGGGATAGTTCACCCAAAAATGACATTCTTTCATCATGCACACCTTCATGTCATTCCAGATGTCGGAATGTATACATTAGTACATTCCTGTTTGCCTTTATTTTATCTGCCGAAAACAAATAAGATATTCTGAATAACTTTGGTAAATGAACAACACTGCCCCCCTTTGATTTCCTTTTTATGGACACAAAACCACAGAAGAAAGAGTCATATGGTTTTAAATGACATCAAGGTGACGATTTTTGTACAAACTACAGTAGATGCAATGAAAATGTGACAATAGTTGCAGCAATATATTTAAATTTCAGTCACTTGCACCCATACACATGCAACCTTTCATATTTCATATTCATTCATTTACATGTACATCCTTAAAATGGAAGTTTTATTAAGTTTATTTTTCACTATCATGTATTTTTCAATATTCAGTATCAGGCGGCGCAAATTCAAAATATGTGTTCGGAGTGTCATGTGTGTTGCTTGTGTTTTCAAAATATGTGTTTGTTGTGTCATGTGAACCCAGCCCAGTCTCACGCAATTTCGTTATATAGTCACATTTTTTTTTATTCTTTTTTCGTGCTATTATCACGAAATTTCGTGTTTTTTCGTGATCGTATAACGAATTCCTGTTTTCGTGTGATTATCACGTATTGGTTACTCGACTGTTTTGTCCTATTTTCTTACCATTGTCGCTTCGGTTTAGGGTTAGATTTACATAAAATGACATCCCTAACCAAACCCAAATCTAACCCTAACGCCAGGCGACATATAAAAAAATAAATCCAAAAAAATAGTATAGATCAATATATAAAGTGACATTCTAATGCAAGCACCAAATCTAACCCTAAACCGAAGCGACAATGGTTTAAAAATAGGACAAAACTGTCGAGTAACCAATACGTGATAATCACACGAAAACAGGAACACACGTCAAAACTGTTTTTGATAAAAGAGACGCTTACGTTCACAAAATACACGCAAGACACTCTCTTAACAGTAAACTCTGATTACGCATGAGATTATGCGAGTATCTGGCAAACGCGAGTGTCTCTTTTATCATAAACCCTTTAGACGCATCTGCAGCAGGCATTTATTTTGACAAGACACGTGATGCACATAGGATCACTTGACGCGTCAAACACATATTTTGAAATTACGAACCACACACATGACAGGCTACATACATGTTGTGACGAACTTCACATCGAGCGCCCTCGAAAAAAAGAAGTCACAGGCCACTGTTCAGTATTATATTTATTTTTCAGTAGTGCACTGTTTCTATATCTGTCAGTGTCTGCGTGTCTGTCTCCAGAGTCTGTCACTGTAAACACCCCTCCCACCCCCCTATAATGTGTCATTTCAGTCATCTAAGCCATCTGTTTATTGCCATTCTCGATTACTCCTGAATCTGTGTGTGCAATTACAGGTGCATGTATGAGAAAGAGCAAGAAGCAATGAGGGAACAGGTGAAGTCAAACGAGTTAAAAACAGGTTGACAGCTAGAAATGTCATCTTATAGCCGGGGTTAGACTTTTTATACTGAGCTGGGTAACTGTATGCAGCTATCTTTTTGTTCCTCTGTAATGAGTTGATCAGCTTACGCATCTTGCAGCATCTTATGTTGATACTGAAGGAGTTGCTTGTCATGTGTCATTGTTTGAAGAGAGCGTCTTTGTGCACAGCCCCTGGAGTGTAAACAAGACGAAGAGGATGGGATTTCATACCAGCGGTGAACTATGAAAGAAAGAAAGAAAGAAAGAAAGAAAGAAAGAAAGAAAGAAAGAAAGAAAGAAAGAAAGAAAGAAAGAAAGAAAGTGAAAGAAATTCAAAATTATGTGAAGAACCAACCTGGTCTCACAGCCATTCATATGCATTTTATGAGTTGGCTAATTTGTATAAATTTGTACGAGGTGAATCGTGCAAAAAATTTACGGGTATTAGAAAAAATTCAATAATTATATCCGACACTTAAAGGATTACTCCACTTTCAATAAAAAATCCTGATAATTTACTCACCCAAGATGTTTATGTCTTTCTTTCTTGAGAGGAAATTACATTTTTTGAGGAAAACATTGCAAATTTTTTCTCCATATAGTCAGTACTTTAAGGGAGCCAGAACGCGTCGGTACTCAGTATCGCCACTTCCAAATATAGCTCTTGAGCGTACCACCACCTCTCTGTGCGCCCTGAACGCGCTTTTAACGTACCGGACGCTCATTTGCACATCTGTTTAAAATCAGAGGTTTAATTTAATCCTTTGGCTGCGTTGCCGCTTTTCAGAGCGCCCTTCACAATGTATGCTTCCCACCAAGAGCAGAGACTACATTACCCATACACCCTTGCGTTTACAAGTTAAAAGCACATGCATCGCTTTTGCTGCTGCTGTCAGTCAGGGTCAAAGTGGTCTGGAGAGGTGTGTGTTTGTGTGTGAAACACTACATGTTTTAGACTTTGAGTAGTAAAAGAACAAGGTCAGAATCAGAGGACTCGCTGGCTGACATCCCACCAAGCCAGAATGATATCACTGCAGGTCAGACGCAAGCTTTATCCAATACCCTTTTGTAGGTACTTGACAATCTCCGCTGTCAGTTTGGTTCCCCTTGACACAACTTTGGATTTCCTCAGGCAATGTGCAGTAAAAACATTCTTGAAATTGTAACTTAGATTTAGTTTAATTGCTAAACTACAAGTGAACAAAATGTCAATGAATTTGAAAGACGCGCACAAGAGTTTTACCACCCGCAAAATGGAAAACAATGGGACAAAACAAAGTGATGACTTTCTAGTTTGAAATGGCCAGTATTTTGTTATTCTTGAACCCATATGGTCTTGGTGTCATTTTAAAGTTTTTGTTTTTAAGCTCTTTCTATCTGAACAACTAGTTTTAGAATTTAACCATGCTGGAAATTTTACTCACATATCTACCTTTTGCACATTTTATTTATGTTTAATAGCTCTTTCTAAGGGTATTTTTCAAAATCCTTTTGGAAATTTTATTTATGTTCAGTAGCTATTTCTAGCTCAAGCAAATCCACAAACCTATAAAAGGATTTATTATTTTTTACAAGGTCATCTGTTGACTGCTGAATATAAAGCCCCTTCAATATAGGAGTCGAGTCAAAATAGAGTATCGGCACCTCTTTTGGGCCACTTAAAGCACTGCAAATAGTGGACTTTAGTGGACCTCAACAGTTTACAGTTTCAATGCAGTTGAAACGATCCCAACCGAGGCAAAAGGTTCTTTCTTATCTAATAAAATGATCATATTTGTTGCAATAAAAATTTAAAATATGCACTTTTAAAGCACAACTTCCTGTCTTGCACTAGCTGTGTGACGACCTTGTGTATTACGTAATCACGTTGAAAGGTCACGCGTTACATATGTGAAATGCGTAATTCTAGACCATTTTAAACAATAAACAACTGACATAAAGACATAGTATCATTCCACATACAACAGCGTTTGAACGGTCCTCTTTCTTCACACTTGTAAACACTGAAGCATTATTTCGCATACGTTAGGCATGACCTTACGTCGTGATTATGTAGTACGCCATCATGCTGGCGGAACACAAGGCTAGTGCAAGACAAGAAGTTAAAATTAAAGTGGTTAAAATTATTATTATTATTATTTTTTAATCATTTTGCTAGAATAAGACTCTTATGTCTCATATGTGATTTGTTTAGAGCCATTTGAAGCTGCATTGAAACTGCATTGAAAGTGCAAACCGTCAGTGGCGGTTCTACACGGAGGCCAAGGGTGGCCCGTGCCTCTCTAGACATGTCACTGGCCACCCCTGTGGCCACCCCGTGCTGACCAAATAAAAAAGTATAAATTTATTTTGATTTTACACGCGAGCGCCAAAAGCGGAACTAATGCGACGCAACGTTTTACACTAGCAAATTAGAGCGACGCACCCAACCACTGCACTGTTGCTGGCTGCGGGTGCTGCTCGGCGAGTGTCTCAATTTGTTCCCAATCTCCCGATGTTGTGAATGTGTATGCAGGTTCGGGCACTGGTAAGGACTCTAGCTCACTTGACACTGGTGCTGCGTCCGAAACCGCCTACTACATACTATATAGTACGCGAAAAGCAGTAGGCGAGGCGAGTAGTATGTCCGAATACATAGTATTCGAAAAACAGTATGCGAAAAGTACCCGGATGACCTACTACTTCCGGTTAGATTTTGCAGTGTGCATACGATGGACGCTTCACTATCCCATGATGCCCCGGACATGGAGTTATCCAACGAAAAAGAAGAGGCACGCGGCTGTTTTCACGCTGAAATGTCTATGGCTGAAATGACACGACGTGATGACGACGTATGTCACGTGATGTAACAACATGGCGGATGTAGTACGTCCGAATCTCATTCATACTACCAGGATTCATACTATACAGTACCTACTGTTTTAACGCCAAGTAAGTAGGTACTTCATCTAATTCAGTACCTACTATACAGTATGCGGTTTCGGACGCAGCCTGGGACACTACTTATTCTCCTGTGACGTGGCTGCGCGTTGTGATCATTCACAGCTGTTACTCATCAACAACCGGCAAAACCAACATCTCGCTAACTTTTTAAAGTTTACATTGTAAAAAGTGCTGTAATTATGTTCTTACATATTTGTGCATAAAATTGGAGGAATATTTTTTTAATGTTACATAAAAAAAATCTTTACAATTTAAAATAAATTATTTTAAATATTGAGTAGATTGTGGTCCCTAACTGTCTAGCAATGTGTGTTTATATTTAAACTAAAACAAACGTTTGTCTTTATAAAAGTTTGCATTTCATAAAGTTTATTGAGTAGGCTCGCGTGATTTTCGGTTGGAGGGCTTTAGAAAAGGTCAAGTGATTTCCAGTAAGGGAACATAGGGACCATCAATGTTTTTTGCGTTGCATGGAATTTTTAGGTAACTAAAGTTTGGCATAATGGTAGACTACCTAACCACAGTGCCCTGACTACTGAACAAGGGAGCTGATGAGACCCCAGCTCCTCTTTTGCACCTGCACTCACTCTTGTATTAAATAAATATGTATATGATTGTAAAGTAAAATAAGTAAAAGTTTAAGGGGTGGTTTCCCGTACAGGGATTAGACTAGTCCTAGACTAAAATAAATGTAAGAGCTGTCCAACCTAATAAAAACTAGCAATGCCATATCTTAAAATACATCAGTGTCCTTTGTTTTGCTTCAAAATGCACACAAGTAATGTTTTTAGTAAGGCATGTTTGTTAACTAGTTATATTTCCTAATTAAACTAAGGCCTAGTCCTGGCTTAAACTAATTCCTGTAACCACCCTTATAATCTTTAAATATCATTTCTTGCCATTTTTTAATGTGCCCCTCTGGAAAACACTGGCCCCTCCTTGGCCCCCCTAGTGAAATTTGTCTAGAACCGCCACTGCAAACCGTTGAGGTGCACTAAAGTCCACTATATGGAGAAAAATCCTGAAATGTTTTCCTTAAAAAAAGTAAAAAAAAAAAAACATAATTTAATTTAAAAAGACATAATTTTGGATGAAATTGGGGTCAATAAATTATCAGATAGGGGGTGAAAGCAAATTGTAAAACATTCAAATTTGGTTATTTTCAGCCCAGTATTGGGTCAAATAGGGACAACCACACCGTTGGGTTAAAAGGCACATACTGTATTATGCAAAATCCACTTTTACAAGGTGTTAACAAAATGTTTGTGGTGTCAGAATTTTATTAACATTGCACTTAAAGACTTTCATGTTTTGGATGTAGCTTCATGCTTCCAGTTAAAAGGGTCCTTACATACAGCAAATAACTCTGCCAACACACAAATAAATGTGTGTTGGCAGAGTGTGAACAACAACAATCCTGCAAAGAAAAAAATCCACCCTCTTCTTTTTTCATCCCCATTAAAGGGCTGCTAGCCTAGGTGTTTTCAGCAATATTAAAATAGTCTCTGGTATCCCCAGAATGTGTCTGTAAAGTTTCAGCTCAAAATACACCACAAATCTTTCATTATACAATGTTGAACATAACCATTTGTGGCTGCAATGAAAACGTGCTGTTTTTGTGTGTGTCTCTTTAAATGCAAAGAAAGTTTCTGTTCCCCTCCCCGTATGCAAAGTAGGGGATAGAGCGATTACACATGTGCTTTATGCGGCTTTTACATAGGACGCGGTGTGCGCTGCGCTATGAAACCCATTAATTTCAATGGCTTGCACCGTGTGAGCGCGGTTTGTTGTTGAGTCCAGCAAAGCGTGAGCGCAGCGGTCAAAGTTCAAAATAGTTTAACTTTTGTGCTGCGCTCTGTGACGGTTACACGTGCTGCCAGTTGAAATGGGGCATCCAATCAAAATGGACGAAAAGATTATACTCGGAATTCACAAAGCTTTATAATACAAGTTTACGCTCCTACAGAGACGTCAGAAGGAAAGCCGTGTCATGGAAACACGTAGCATTTCAAGTTGGCATGTCATGTGTGTTTTGAGTCAAGTAGCTTGTTGTAGGTAGGCAGCTTAAAGTTACATGAAATGGAGACAGGCAACATCAGTCTCTATATTTCTCATCCACTATTTAACCCAAATGTTAAATAGGCGAGGTTTTCAATAAGTTACTACAGTGTAGTAGTAAACACTGTAGTAATTTACTGAAAACCTCGCCTACTTTGGTCTGGCCAGCAGAGCGCAAATCACTTCAATAGAGTCTGGCTGCGCTGAACCCAGCGGCGAGGGCAGCGCACACGGCGTCCTATGTGAAAGCCGCATTAGACTACATAAAAAACCACGTGTCTCTGGAAGAAGGTTGAACTTTGCGCTCATAAGGCAGGGTCTGTGAGCAGTCATGTGTGGGGCGTAATCAATGTGACATCACATTGATAGGGGATCCCCAACAGCCTGTTTTGTGTGACTGTTGTGATTTAAAGGAGATTACACAAAGAAGAATAGATGGATTTGTATAATAACAAGATGTTTCTGTACACAAACTGGTGACTATTTTCTGCTAAAAACACATTAAAAAGTGCATTTTCTAGGTTGGGGGGCTTTAAAAACAAAGCGGTCTCATTAGACATGCTGTTTTGATTCTCTTGTTAATGTGATGTCACACTGAAAAAGCCCCGCCCACTGCAACTGACTGTTTTGATTCTCTTGTTAATGTGATGTCACACTGAAAAAGCCCCGCCCACTGCAACTGACTGACTGGATACTTTTAGCCAAAAGCTTTACTAAATGTGTTTTTAGCACGTTGTAGCGCTAATTTGGCTAAAGTTACTATTGTCTCAGACTGTATTTACAGTAATGAGATCTATTTTTAACCAAAAGCACTCACTGTCTGTTAGTAAAGCAGTGAGGGCAGCAGCTCATTTGCATTTAAAGGTACACACATGAAAACAGCGCTTTTTTGCTCCCACCCAAATAGGGAATGTTATAGTAAATGATCTGTGGGGTATTTTGGGCCCGAACTTTTATAGACATATTCTAGGCACACCTGAGACTTATATTACATTTAGTAAAAATTGGCATAATATGTGAACGGACATAAAGATTTTGAGTGAAATTTTATGTACATTAGGAATATGAAATAAGGGCAGAAAATGTGCTACGTAATAGAAATGACCCAATAAGACAAAACAGGAACAAGTGAGAGAGAGAGACTCCGAGGAGTAGTTCATCTGGAATGGTTTCTGTGCTTTCATTACGGGTAATAACCTTTCCTGCACTATTGATCAGACAAATTTGTCTGTGGGGCTTTTCTGACGCCCTTACACGTCACTCTTTCCTACACTCACTCTTCATGCAGCGAAGCATTAAAAAGCCATTAAACTGTACTCATCTCACACAATGAAAAGATAGATAGACGAAGAGAGAGAGAGTAAGAAATGCACACCAAAAGTCAATTCAAATGATTTATAAGCTGCGTTTTGATCACTGGCTTGTTCCACCCTCTGGTTTTCAAGGACGTGGCTGCACTCGGATAGAAAAACAACTCAATATTAAAGTAAAAAAAGTGTGGAATGATAGATTGTCATTAAGGGAGAGATGCATTATGCTTTAGGTATACAGGACACTTTGTCTGAAACTCCTTAAGTTTTCCAAAGAGTCCCAAACACACGCACACAGTGGAAAAGATTGACAAATTGGAAGATTACTGTAATGGGCTTATAGCTTTTTGAAGACAGCATCGTCTTTCACAGACATTTTAAATACATTCTTGCTAGCCATTGAAATCCATTAGGCCTTTCGGGGTAGCATTACGCTGACTGTGTGTGGCGTGCTGTCGCGGCTGCCGCCCATTTCAAAGACACACCAGAGAGTATCGCAGAACCAGATTTTACCCTTTGAATCTAATCCTCTGACGACACTAGATTAATGGCATGTCTGCGTAACTATGAGAACAACAAAGTTATTGATGGTTAATACGAGGGAATGAACGCAATGCTACGGACGTGATAGCATCTCTGTGAGTGCTTCATCCTGACAGTAGGCTTAGCGTCAGCGTGTGATCATAGTCAAATCCCCACGTCGGCACGCTTACAGAGGGAAATCCATGCTACAGGTGTTGTACTGACACACAGGAAGACTTATGAAGTGTGTGTTTGTGTGTGAGAGTGACGGGTATTAGCACAGGGGTATTTGCTAAGCCCTGTGGCGGTGAACGAGTCGGATGTTTCACCACAGGTATGATGTAAAGCTCTGATGGGAGCCCAGGTGAACAAAACAGACACACACAATACACATTTATTTGTAAGGAAATTTCTTTATGCTTAAAGCTGAGATGTGTTATTTGCCACATGCAAAAAAAAGACAAAAAATGCATGGGAACAGTTTTCTTAACTCTTTCTGTACCTCCAATTTAATATTAAAAGGGATAGTTTAGCCAAAAAAGTAAATGCTGTCAACATTTACTCTCATGTTGTTATAAAATTGTATACATTTCTTTGAATGTTTTGAATTATGAGTACTGTTGTAAACAAACCGAACATAGGTCCCATTGACTTTCCCATAGTAGGGAAAAAGAATACTATGGAAGTCATTACGGCCTCTGATCGATTTGGTTACAAACATTCCTCAAAATATAGTATTTATTAGAACAAAGAAATTAATACAGGTTTGTAACAAATTGAGAGTGAGTAAATGATGACACAATTGTAATTTTTGGGTGAACTATCCTTTTAATGTACAAATGTATTGCATTTTCAATTAAATTGCAAAAAACCTCTATTGAAATAATAATGTTAAAAAGAAAAGTATAAGTATAAAGGAACAAAATAAAGGATTTGTTTGTACATTAACGCTCCAATCCATAACTTTTGTTTCTGTATCGCCACCTCTGTTTGAATCATAAAATTGCAGGTTAATTTACATACTCATTTTTACTTTGATTGAAGTCAAATGACTTAAAGGGGGTTTAACGGTATTTCATGCATTCTGACTATTAACACAGTTTAACTCTTTCCCCGCCAGTGTTTAAAAAAAAGTTGCCAGCCAGCGCCAGCATTTTTCATGATTTTCACAAAATCACAAAAACATACATTTCAAATGAAATAACAGACACTCTGCTTTCAAAAAAACCCCCAAAAGTTTCATCTTTTCTTATTAGTTCTTTTTTATCATCTCTCAAATATGGGTAGGTTTCTTAAAAAACATAAAATTTTGAGCAAAAAGCTGAGATAATTCCATTTTTGTGAAGGACTTTTGATAGGGATCAAATGCAGAGCAATCTTTAAAGATGTCATAGCGTAGAAATCCGACTTTTTCCATGTTTAAGTGCTATAATTGGGTCCCCGGTGCTTCTATCAACCTAGAAAATGTGATAAAGATCAACCCAGTAACTTTGTTTGGGTAAGACATTTTCTGCAAGCATTTGAAGAATTAGGTTGTTCAGATCTCGCCTGTTTTGTGAGGTAGGTAGCAAGGTGAATAATACCGCCCCCTTTATCTGCACTATTCAACCACAGCACTGCCATTAAGTGCAGAGAGAAAGAGAGAAAATAATTCACAGCACAATTGAGTTTCAATTGCAACAAACCAGCATCATTGTGATCAGTGTTTGCATTTAATTCGCTCATTTGCATTTTAAATGTCACACCCAAAAACGGCACACTTTTGCTCAGGCCTACAAATTTGCAATTTTAACATGCTATAATAAATAATCTGTGGAGTATTTTGAGCTAAAACTTCACTTACGCACTCCAGGACACCAAAGATTTATTTTACTTCTTAAAAAAATCTCATAACATGAGCCCTTTAAAACATACACAGAGTTCTTTCTCATTCATGTGAGGCATTACTTCTGGGTTGTATAACTTGCGGTAGAGGTGGATAATAGCGGTATTGTGGAAAGCCGGAAATTCTCATCATTGTCAGGAAAGCGTTTTCTCTTAATTGACGGGAAAACTCGTTAATGGCGGGGAAAGAGTTAAGAGTTGGAGTCCTCATGCTAAACATAGGCAAAGTGTCGAAAAAGCATTTGGACGTGTGACAGAGTATTTTTGTGTCAAATGCACTTCGCTAGGGTTCGTACATGTTTCGGAAAGTTTTTTTCAAACATGGGTACATCTTAAGTAGCATGCAGATCTTACGTATCGTTGAAAGTCCCAACCGGGTCACGAGTTGCATGCAGTAAGTATGTTATGTTGGAAATTGGTGCGTAACTGCATATTATGTAAATGACACAAACATGTAGTGAATCATAAGTTATCCAGTGTTGCTAGCTTGTGACTCGCTCCTCCCGCAGCTCGTGACTCCTCCTGCGCGAATGTTTTTGTGGTTTTCCAGAAACAATTGCTAGAGCTAATCTGTCTTTAATAAATCTTAAAAAACTAAAGACTCTTCGGAGATATGAAGGATGTAATACTACTCTATAGGTACTCAAGATTAACATCAAATATGCAGAAACAATGTGTGTTATGTGAGGTTTATTAAAGCTCACGGAACACACGCTGTTTCTGCATTTCTGATGTTAATCTGGAGTACCTATAGATTAGTATGACATCCGTTATATCTCCGAAGAGTCTTTAGTTTAATCAGATTTATAAAAGAAAGATTAGCTTTACCGAATCTTTCCTATAAAGTACGAAAAAATGAAGAAGGAGGAGTTAATACCGCGGGTGGAGCGAGTACGAGTCATGCAACACTCTACAACACTTATAACTTATGATTCACTACATATTCGTGTCATTTATATAATATGCACGTGCCTATTTCCAACATAAGACAGAAGTCTTACTTACCTCATGACCCGGTTGGGAAAATCCACCGCATCAAACACACACGCAAAAATCCGCTGCTACCCCGGATAATAAACTATATCCATTGTTTCCATAAGGCTGGCTTTCTTCTCCTTACATCCAAAAACACACTTCTTCTTTCGTACCATTGTTGAGTTTTGAAATTAAACAAAGCTGTGTAGCATGATAAGATGTTTGCAAGTTGTAGCTGATTGACGCGTGGGCGGGGTTTTCCGGGGGAAGTGCCCATATAAAGAAGTGATACGTATAGAAAACCCCTGAAACGTCAGTTGGACCTGTAAACAAAAAAAACCCTCCGAAACTATGCTAAGCTTACCAATGAAAATCGGGATAAGGACAAAGTTTAAATACTGTTTATTTCTCAGTAACCGGTATTTCTGTATGGCCTAAGGTCGATATTAAGCGGATTTGAAGTTAAAGTATTTGATGAACAGATAATATGTGCCAAGAGCATTCAGTTAAAATCATTATTTTTAATGATTATTATTAAACTTGTTGTGTCAACTAATATTTTTAAGTGGAATTGACTAAAACCATCAATTGAACAAACTTTATTTTTTTTACAGTGTAGTACCTTAAAGGTACATATTGGTACCAAATGTATACATATCTTTACCTAAATCCTACCTATTAGAACCAAATTTTAAAAGGGACCTGTCCGAGCAAAGCTGCATCTTCGATTCCCAGCGAACACACACACTGATCTTAATGCACTGTTAGTTGCTTTGGATGAAAGCGTCTCCCAAATGCATCAATAAATATGTAAATCTATTCTGAACATGGACACTTAGCTGGTCTGAGATCTGTTGGAAGAAGGTACTTAGGTCCAGAGTCCAGACAGTAATTCTCCACACCTCATCAGGATGTGTTATTCCAGCAGGCCTGATTCTGGATCGACTTTGCTGTACGTGTGTTACCGGATAATCAGACTCCCCCATGGGGTTCAGCTCACGCTGACGCCAGTAATCCTGAGCATGTACCGCTAACTGCTAACAACCCATGCGGCTCGCCTCTCCTGTGCAGTGATCGAACTGTTTCTCGGACAAACAGGCGTAGAGATGATGATTATATTACTGCTAATCTGAAGTCCCTCATTTCAGCCACCGGGGAATGAGTGTGCGGCACTTTTTAATAAGGGCATAAAATGATCCCCACGGGGCAGCAAAGTCCCGTAGGAGAGACCGGGAGAGAAAATTTCACTCTAATGCTTATCACTGTTTGCAACCAGGGGACAAAACAGCAATAAACAAGAGGTGCAGCGCAAGCCAGCAGGGTGATAATATGAACAGTTATTTACATGTCTGCATGTTTATCTGTGCTTGGCAGACTCCCGCCAGATCTGGGATGTATTCAGTGCTCTTGCAGGGAACGCACAAACATGTAAACAGTCTGATTCCTGTGCTACTTAAGTATGTTTTCTAACGGAAATTTGAATATGTGATTGGATTGCGTAGGTGTTTGCGTTTCCTGGTAAAGGGAAGCCCGGCAGAGAAACAGATGATAATCTTCGAAAACAAAGAGAAGAAATGTCGGTGGTGTTTGCCTGTGCAAAACTCACTGTGGTTGTCAGGCTTGGCCTACAGTGCAAAGGCCTACATGTTCAGTCCCTCCAGAAAAACGTGATGATGCGATCGCATGATTCAATGCATAATCAGCCAAAGTCTACATATTTATGCGGGGGCCGCATTTTTTAAATACGCCGCACTTTCGTAGCATAAATTGCAGATTACTGCTCGCAAAATATGCGGGGGCTTGCATAATTTTATAATCCCCGCATTTTCCTAGAAAAAGTCATATATATCTTAGCAGAAAGTTGAAGAATGCTGCATTTACTTCACACATGCGCAGCCATGTCCCTGTTCTCATGGGAATGTTAGGACGTGACATAATTACGCGATGTGAACATCAATCAAAAGCTGGAAACAGTTTTTGCAAGTTCCCGCAATTTCATCACATAAAATTACATAAATATCCAGCATATTCCATCACATTTTTTAACTCTTTCACCGCCAGTGTTATTTTTTTAAAAGTTGCCAGCCAACGCCAGCGTTTTTCATGATTTTCACCAAAGTTTAATGCCTTCCAGAAAATGTTCTTCTTTAAATATATAAACATACAATATACCAAATGAAAGAACAGACCCTCTGCTTTAAAAAAAAAAAATGTTTCATTCTACTTTCAGTGGTTCTTTTGTAATCAGCTTTTGAATATGGGTAGGTTTCTGCCAAAACACCAAATTTTGAGCAAAAAGCAGAGATAATTCCATTTTTGTGACAGACTTTTCATAGAGATCCCATTCAAAGCGATCTTTAAAACAAACACGGACATGCAGCCGCTTGCCATAGGGCAATACTTCCGGGTTTAAAAAGTTGCGGAAGGGCGCCACCTTGTGGATAATAACGGTATTGCGGAAAGACGTAAAATCTCGTCATTGGCAGGGAAGCGTTTTCTCTTAATTGACGAGATATCTCGTCAATGGCGGTGAAAGAGTTAATAAAACGTGCCGCAAGATCAAGGATTTTTGTCCGCAAAAATCATGGGAATGTTTGAACGTGACGTGATTACGCAACATCAATCAAAATCTGCAAACAGTTTTTGCAAGTTCACGCAATTTTGGCAAGTTCACGCAATTTCATCACATAAAATTGCATAAATATCCCGCATATTCCATCACATACAATTGCATAAATATCCCGCATATTCCATCACATTTTTTAAGAAAACGTGCCGCAAGATCAAGGATTTTTGCCCGCAAAAATCATTGGAATGTTTGGACATGATGTGATTACGCGACATGAACATCAATAAAAAGCTGTAAACAGTTTTTGCAAGTTCCCGCAATTTTGGCAAGTTCCCGCAATTGCATCACATAAAATTGCATAAATGTCCCGCATACTCCATCACATTTTTTAAGAAAATGTGCCGCAAGATCAAGGATTTTTGCCCGCAAAAATCATGGGAATGTTTGGACGTGACGTGATTACGTGACGTGAACATCAATCAAAAGCTGTAAACAGTTTTTGCAAGTTCCCGCAGTTTTGCAAGTTCCCGCAATTTTGGCAAGTTCCCGCAATAGCAGTATTGCGGAAAGACGGAAAATCTTGTCATTGGCGGGGAAGCGTTTTCTCTTAATTGACGAGATATCTCGTCAATGGCGGTGAAAGAGTTAATAAAACGTGCCGCAAGATCAAGGATTTTTGCCCGCAAAAGCTCCAAACAGTTTTTGCAAGTTCTCGCAGTTTTTGCAAGTTCCCGCAATTTCATCACATAAAATGCATAAATATCCCGCATATTCCATCACATTTTTTAAGCAAACGTGCCGCAAGATCAAGGATTTTTGCCCGCAACAATCACAAAAATACTCAGCGTTTTCTGGAAGGACTGACTGTTGCTTATGTGTTCATTCAGTGTGTTTTTGACAGATGGCAAGTTGTTCTAGGGTTGTTGCTAGGATGCTGTGAGTGGTTGCCAGGGCTTGCCTACTGCTGATAGGGTGTTTGGAGTGGTTGCTAGGGTGCGTGTCTTTTTTATTTTGCTCTTTTATCTTTCAACAGTGAAAAAAACCACTGCTTACAAAAGTAATACTCCACTTCCCAACAAGCCAGCCACACAATTTCAAGTATCATTCATATCCGTAACAGTGCATAAGCGTTAAGCAGAGAAATGTAATAGTTTTCCCTCAAATTTAGTTAGCATCAAATCTCTATGTATGAGCAATAGCAATAGTAATGTTGCCTTAGCAAGCACCACTTATAAGAAAACAAAAATAGATAACACACCTATACAGGAGATGAAAAATTACTGTGCGTGCATGCGTGTGAAAGAGAGAAAGAGCGAGGAAGGGGGGGGGGGTAAAGTGGTGAAAGGGAGAAGGAGAAAATGGTGGAAATAAAGATTAAGGTTGAGAATTTGGGTCATGAACAGCTGTGTAATATATATACAGCCACTATGCTGGCTTGACTTTGCCATTGTTAAAGCAGAGATATCCAATTCTCCTTGTCCTAACTAATAAACATTATACTTTTAGTCTCCTCGCTGCCTGTTTTTTCTTCCCCCTCACTTTTGCTCTCTACAGCCGTCATTTAAATAGGTCTAGAATGTTCCCCTCCGTGGATTTCACCTTGATTGGGTGTAATGACAGCATGTGTTGCCACAAGTGCCCTTGGCGAGCTCTGGCACAGCAGAGGTTGTCCACGAGTACATGAACCCTTAATACACACATGCTTGTTCAAAAAAAAAAAAAAAAAAAAAACCCTCTGATTACCCCCCCCCCAAAAAAAGGAAATCGCTCTCTCTCATATGAGATTCAGAATAGCAACGCTGACTCTGCAAGACTGTCTTGAGGAAATCCTGGTCGCGGGCAGGGAATCAGATGCACATACATCAACTGTGCTTTGGTACTGTCATAGGTTTTGATGGGCCTTAATAGTGGGCGGATACGTGAACTCGAGATCTGTTAAGATCAGCACACTGTGAAACAAACTCTAAAGTGGGTGAAAATTTTGGTAAACAGCCTCTCAGGCAGCTGTAAAGCTCCAACCTACGTGAGCTGAATCTCTAAAACTGTTTGCCAAGGTGTTTGTTAGAGGAGAGTAATCTTGTTTTAAGTTAAATGTGCTGCATGGTTTTAATATAAATATCAAAGTCAGTGAAGCTTTATTGTCATTTCAACCACACACAGCTTGTGCACAGTGAACTGAAATAAAATTTCTTCAGGAAAAAAACAAAGTACTGTAGCTATACTTGAATGTATTAAAAATACACTTGCAAGTACATGTAGTACTTTCTTGTGCGGAATAAGTGTAAAAGGTATACACTATAAATGAAAAGTTTGGTTCCAAAACGCGATAAATCCATTTTGACAAAATTTGGTAAAAAACGTGTTTTCTATACCAAGAAAGTGACAAAATGAAAACCACTATTTTCTGTTACAAACTTTCACATAGCATCTTTAGGTTATAATAACATAAAAAAGAATCCAATTAAAAAACAGTTTATTTCCGCAAAATGCAATAAATCCATGTCAAGCTTTTTTTTAATGCTATAAATCTAGTAAATCAATATATAACTGTGAATTGATCTTTGCCATGTTAGGGGGTTTTCACACCTGCCTTGTTTAGTTCGATTGAATCGTACCAGAGTTCGATTGCTTAGTTGGTGCAGTTCGTTTGGGCAGGTGAGAATGCAACAATTGAACTCTGGTGCGCACCAGAAGCGGACCAAACAAGCGGACCGAGACCAGCTTGCAGAGGTGGTCTCGGTACGCTTTCAAACCAACTTTAGAGCGGTTCGTTTGTGGTGAGAACACGATCCGAGATCTAACCGACCAACTGCAAAAGTACTGCGCATTTTGGACTAAACCAGCTGCTGTAGTCAGCTGCGCAGTGCATTATCGGATGAGGAAGTGTTTGTTGACCGTTTCTATCAGCAATATTAGCACAATGACAAATCGCGGACATACCTGGAGTTGCGAGGAGGTGCGGGCGGAGCCTCGGAATTTTTTTGTCTTCCCGTTTGTAGTGCATTAAACCATTGTTTTCAAGCCGCATCCACGATTCATTCTGAAGATGAACAGTTTGTCTAGAGTGCTGTATACAAACTATGTATAACAACCACGGAGACATAATTACAGCGCACAGCCGTCTGTCCATGGTGTCTGCTGTATTATCC
Source organism: Misgurnus anguillicaudatus (assembly GCF_027580225.2). NCBI lineage: Eukaryota > Metazoa > Chordata > Actinopteri > Cypriniformes > Cobitidae > Misgurnus > Misgurnus anguillicaudatus. Next base: position 39,225,262 of record NC_073338.2, on the reverse strand, counting down.
TTCTGTTGTTTACTTCCGGGGGTTCCGTTGGAATTTGCCGCACGTTGATTCTGACCAATCGTGAAGCCGTTTAGGAAATACGTTCAAATACATGTGGCCAATGAGTGATGTTGATCTTATCACATGACAGAATTTTGGTTCGTTTCAATTGGTGCGGATCAGAGCAATCAGTGTGGTGTGAAATGGAACCAAATCTGCTAAAAAAGTTTCAATGTATAATTTTTTGTTTTTGGTCCGGACCAAATGAACCGAATTACAGATGTGAAAACGCCCTTATATTCATTTAGTTGACTAGTGGTATACACTGATTAAAAAAAAACATTAAACGACACTAATCAAAACACTTGTCATATTAAAAACACTGTCATTGCTGCTGTCATCCTTGGGACGTGGTCGCTGAAGTTTTTTTTTAACAGCGATCAACTGTAAAATGTTTTGGTCCTGCTGGATTTTCGTTAACTTTAAGTAAAATAATGAAAGTTTTTCATAAGACCCCCTCAATGTGAGTCAATGTGTTAGCATGACAGAAGCTTGATGCTGTGTGTGAGAACAAGCAACAGCCGGCATTTTTCCATCGCCCGAGTGGCTTACGTAAAAATGCGTTTATCACGTTTTGGAACCAAACTCTTTAAATATACTAATTAAAAGTGCAGTTGTACTTCAGTGGACTTGAAAAAAAATATAATAGTAAAGTAATACTTAAACTGAGTTTTAGTATTTAAATAAATGGTGTCTAAAAATTGCACAGTTGGGTACATAGACACAAACTCAATTGCACAGTGAAAATAGTACATTTATGAAAGTTGGATTAACTTAAAAATTACTTTAAAATTGTATTTTATTTTTAAATTTAAATAAATAATTTATTTTTAGTGTAATTGAACACTTTGTATCTTGACCCCCCAAAATAATACCTTGCCACTCCTGTTTTAAAAGTCTAGCTCCGCCACTGTTAGCTAGTGTAGGGGTTAGCCTCTTTTTCTTGTTGCTTGAACAATATATGCAAGGCAATCGGGTAATTTGTATATCTAAAGAGTGTATGTACTGGATGAGTTTAAAATTAAGTCAAACTACAAGGCGAACCACCAACATTTACTTAAATAAGACAGTGTCCAATAAGATTTAGAGAAGATTAGCTGTACCTTTCATACACAATCTTTGATGTGCAACTTCTCTCTTATTTTAGCCGATTGTCATGATAGCTGGTTTACATAATAATTGATCATGGTCTGCAAGCCATAACTGGCTTGATCAAGATGGTCTACTAGGTCTGAAAAAGTAGAGCAGAGAGGTGATACAGTACACATCAATACAATGGAGGCCACAACCTTTCCTGTTTTTCCTTTATCCCTGGAAGCATGCAGAGAGTTAGAAAATATTTTAGGGGAGAAAGCCCCTGGAGTAAGCTAGTGAGACATCTGCAAGTTGGACATGGAGAGCACATCCTCCTCGTTCCCATCCTTTTCTTCTCTTCTGTTGATGTCTTAATGCAATCCAGACTCAGTCACTCCACTGAGACTCACCATGTAGAAATCACGGAGAGCCAGAGTCCATGCATCAAAACCAGCTTTTCATTTTCACCCCCAAATCACCCAGATATGTCCCTTATTCATGACAGACATCAAGACAAGGACATGGGGTGAGATGAAGAGAGAAAGAGAGCTTCTATAAGGGAGCAAGGAAGGATGAAAACCCAGAAAGTGCAGAGAGACAAACAGGAGTTGCTCTTTGAAGTCTTTTGATGTGCCGTGAGGATTGTGATGCACACGGCTGATATATTTTGAAGCAAAGCTAGCAAGGGTGGAGAGCGAGAGACCAAGCGAGTGAAAGAGAGAGATAGAGTGATGGCTTTGTTGTGTGAGAAAGGAACAGGCATGCTGACCTGGTCCAGTCAGTTGCTTGATGTGCAAGCTGATGAATCTCTACTTACTGCTGATGACATTTATCCATTAATGAGGGACCTACACAAACACAAATAGACACACACACACATACACAAGGGACTGTAGGTGTTGGGGCTGAAGTACATGCAAATAATGACATATTATCATCAAATCAAATACATTAACAGCTTCACTAGGGGTTTATTTGAACTCTATTATACATGGTGTCAGCTACAGTACACTATGGTAAAAACTAGTTTTAACCTTTTAAAATCTTGTTACTATATGAAGTGTCAGGAAAAAATGGTCCCTACACTGCAAAAAAATATTTTCAAGAAAATAAATCTTAATATTTTTTTCTTGTTTTCGGTAAAAATATCTAAAAATTCTTAAGATGCTTTTTCTTGATGAGCAAAATGACCCATGAAATTAAGTCTTGTTTTTAGACCAAAAATATCAAATTTAAGTGAAATTGTGCTTAAAGCAAGCAAAGATATCTGCCAATGGGGTAAGCAAAAAAATCTTGAACAATTTTCTTAAACTCTAAATTCAAGAAAAATTTGCTTACCCTATTGGCAGATTTTTTTGCTTGTTTTAATCACTTAAATTTGATATTTTTGGTCTAAAAACTAGACTTATTTTCTTGGGTTACTTCCGGGTTGTATAAGTTGCAGAAGTGGAAAAGCCAGAAATTCTCGTCATTGGCAGAGTAACAATTTCTCTTAATTGACGCGTTATCTCGTTAATGGCGGACAAAGAGTTACTTTAAGAATTTTTTGAAATTTTTACTCAAAACAAGACAAAAATACTAAGAATGTTTTTTCTTGAAAATCATTTTTTGCCGTGGACCCTTTAAAACCAACATGATCTCACGAAAAGCCGTTTTATAGTCATGAAAAATTGTATTAATTTATTTGTGTCTATGGCATGAAATCCAGCTTTTTTCATGCCTTGAGCACAAATGTTTTTTCGTGTCACCTGCAAGAATTTCTATAAATAGTTTTTCATGTCCGTGGCACGTCTTACTTTTTTGTGTCGTTTTATGTATTGTTTCCTCTTTTTTTCTATTTTTAAATCATTGTCGCTTGGGGTTAGATTTGGGGTTTGGGTTAGGATGTACATTTATGTATTGGTTTCTTCATGTTTTTCTACCGCTTTTAAAACGATTCTTGCCTGAGGTTGCGGTTAGAGTTGGGGTTTTGGTTAGGATGTCTAAAAACGTAACGGAAAGTGATTCTAACCCCAAACCCAAGCGACAATGGTAAGAAAATAGGAAAAAAAACTATGAGAAAACATTACACGAAAAAGAAAGTCGCGCAACGGACACGAAAAACTATGTATAGAAATTTGTGCAAGTGACACAAAAAAGACATTCGTGCTCAAAGCATGAAAAAAGCTGAATTTCATGCCATGGACACAAATAAACTAATAAAATTTTGCGTGACTATAACACGACTTTCCGTGAGATCAGTCGGTTTAAAACAGTCCGAATATGCACAAAGTAGGTACAGATATGTATTTGTTAGGAAGATGTACCTCAGAGGTATTAATAAGAACTTTTTAGTTACAAATGTGTATTGTTTGAAAGAATACTGCCCTAGTGACAGCTAGGGACCGATTTTTTTGGCGTTGTAGTTATCATTTGTAAAACCTTGGTTAAACTATGGTTACTGTCCATAGTGTCTATATGGTTAATATAATGTATGATTTCTGTGGTTTAAAGGGATAGTTAACTCATAAATGAGCTGTCATCCTTTACTTACTCTCATGTTGTTACAAACCTGTATAAGGAGGATATTTTGAGGTTTGTAACCAAACCCCATTGACTTCCATAGTATTCTTTTTTCCACTGAATGTCAATGGGGTTTCTGAATGGTTTGGTTACAAACAGTAATGTACACTTCAAAAAATGATTTTCAAGAAAAAAATTCTTAGTATTTTTCATCTTGTTTTCAGTAAAAATATCTAAAAATCCTAAAATTAAGGTGCTTTTTCTTTATGAGCAAAACGACCAAAGAAAATAAGTCTAGTTTTTAGACCAAAAATATAAAATCGAAGTCATTTTGTGCATGAAACAAGCAAAAAAGAATCTGCCAATGGGGTAAGCAAAAAAATCTTGAAAATTTTTCTTAAAAACTAAATTCAAGAAAAATTCAAGAAAAATTTGCTTACCCCATTGGCAGATTTTTTGCTTGTTTTATGCACAAAATCACTTAAATTTAATATATATATTTTAAAAAACTAGACTTATTTTCTTGGGTCGTTTTGCTCATCAAGAAAAAGCATCTTAATTTAAGAATTTTTAGATATTTTTACTGAAAACAAGACAAAAATACTAAGAAAATGCTTTCTTGAAGATCATTTTTTTGCAGTGTGTCACTGTGTTTTTTTATGACAATATAATGTACAAATAAGATGCCGAATAAAAGTAGTGAAATATTAAACAAATATGCAACTCAGATTACATCATCACTAAAAACTAAAACAACACTGAAAATCAAGTCCTGTTGATGGAAAAACATTACGATACAGTTTCCTGTTTCCAAATGAATTATTATGCATAATGCTCTGCATATGTGTCTCAGACGTATGATGAGAACTGCAATATAGATATACATGGAGCATATGTTTATGTAACACATCACTGCCCTAATCTCTGGTTCAGCTGGTGTGAAATGTAGCTGTTCACATCCAGTTTGTGACCCACTCAACACCTTCCCAAACTTCCACTTCCCACACACACGCTTACAGTTCAAAGTACAAAGCCCAGTGTTCCTCCCACACTCAGACACTCACATATGGAAATCCGTGTCAATGTACTGACAGCAGCTTTACTAAAGAGAGCGCAAGAAAGAGAAATTATGCCAACGAAGGAGGGAAAGCTATGTATTACCTACTTGTGTTAAGACAAAGATGGAGATTTGATATTTAGAGTGATTGAGGAATTTCTAATACTCAGATATTCTTCATCGCCATCCACAGAACATCTGACAATTGTTTTCCTTGGACACAACTGTAGGGGCTATGAACAGTATAACAACAATAGTAAGTACATATACACACATACAGTAGGTTACACTTGTAAAGACAATTCTATTCAAGCAAAGGGGGTCAAAAAGGAAAGCCTGGGATAGGGGCTGGGGGTCGGGGATCAGCATTACCACCATGGTGGTCTAGTAGAGAATTAGAAGACACTCAAACAGTATAAACATTCAGGGGACCTAAGTTTATTGAGGAAAGTCTTTTCACACACTGTCAGAAAAAAATTGTCAAAAATGGCCGCTAGCTGTCACTGGGTACAACTTTTCAAAAAGTTCATCTTAGGCCTACCTCAGAGGTACATATTGGTACCAAATGTATACATATACAGTGACAGCTTGGGACCATCTTTTGACCCATTTTTTTAAATTACATATTTTTAACAACAACAACATTTGAAGGGTTTGGTTCCAAAATGCGATAAATGCCTTTTTTTTAATGAGTTACCGCCGAAATCAGTATTGTATCAGGTCAGCATTAAAAAGCAAATTCTTAATTTTACGCAAAATCCGATATCCGTCATGTTATTCTGTCATCTTTTCTCCCTTTTTTCCAAACCGCAAACAAACGCCACTCTTCCTTCTCTGCAAAATGCAATTAATCCGCTTAACCAATCACAGCGCACCATTCCATGCATTGTAAACAATAATGGTGGTGCTTTGAATACACACAGAATCTTAGTTTTCCTCATCTACATTGTACTTCCCGATCAACAAAAAAAAAACAAAAATAATACTTTTGATGGCATTGATAAACCTGGTGGTTTTCTGTGATGGAAAATAAACGTAAGCCATCAAAATTGAATCATTTACGTGAGAGGCACTCGGGCAAAGGAAAAATGCAGGCTGTTGCTTGTTCTCACACGACAGCATCAAGCTTCTGTCATGCTAACACATTGACCCCAGGAGATCTTATGAAAAACTTTGCATTATTTTACTCGAAGTCAATAAAAATCAAGCAGGACCAAAACATTTTACTACTGATCGCTGTCAAAAAAGTTCAGCGACGATGTCCCCAAAGGAGGACAGCAGCAATGACAATGTTCTTAATATGACAAAGTGTTTTGATTAATGCCATTTTTTAAATCAGTGTATACCACTAGTTAACTAAATGAATATAACATGGCAAATATGAATGCACATTAATATATTGATTCAATAGATTTATAGCATTTTGGAGGGGAAAAAAAACTTGGTTTAATTGCATTTTGCGAAAAAAAAACAGTTTTTATAATAAATCTTTGAAAATCTTTATCAAATTTTATATGTTATTATAACCTAAAGATGCTGGAAAGTTTGTAATAGAAAATAGTGTTTTTATCTTGTCACTTTCTTGTTATAGAAAACCCAAATTAGTCAAAAGGGATTTCTTGTGTTTTGGAACCAAACTCTTCATTGGTTTAAATGGATTGTATTTAGTTTTGTCATATCATGTTTATTGTAAACATTTTAAAATGTATGTCTAATAGATACAGTTGCATCAAAATCATTTTAACCCCTTTAGACCTGATTTTTCAGGTGTTTAATCAGTGTGCCTTATTTTGATTGGTTGATCAGCATTTTTGTTGATTTGAACCCCAAAACATGTGATGTCCATTCCAGTTAATGTAATTTCCTTTGGCTTACAGATTTTTTACTTATATTGTTGCAATTCATGTTTAGATATGTATATATTTGGAGTGAAAATGGATTAAGTAAACTTTCACTTGAATTTATTGCACACAGTCGCAAAATGTTCAAGAATTGTGTTACATTAGCTATTAAATGATCTAACATAAGGCTTAAATCTACAAACGTATAAAGGTGCCAGTTTTTTTTTTTAACTATTTTGTCTGCCTTATAATTAAAAACAAACATTGGTTAGATGTTTCGCGATAAAACACAGCATGGCATTTTTCATTACTATATCAAATACTGTGTTTATCTCTTTGACAACATACTTGAAACACAATCCATTGTGTTTTCTCATTAAGCAAAAATCAGAGCCACGTTGTTTGACAACATCACACAACTAATACGGTAAAAATAAAAACCTCATGAAACAGGGAAGAAATAGGATTCAAAATAAACTTTTCCTCCCTCTAAGCAGTCGCATATTTGCGTTTGTTTATCTTTATGTTGTTTTCATTTGATTTCATTAAGATCAAACAAATTCAGATCTATCAGATCTATCAGATTCATTTTGATCTTAATGAAAAAAATGGTCTAAGCCAAAAATACAACTGAAACCTTTTACGAAAAAATGCAGTAATCAATAAGTTCTTTTGTCATCTGGATTTTCATTTTCTCTGTTTAGTCATCACTTGTAGGTTTTTTGGGACCCCACACATTTGCTGTAGTGTTTAAATAGAGACCATACAATCCTTGATTCAGGCTTTCTACTTCATTTAATACAAGAGATTCCTTTCCCTCTCTTCTCCTCACATACGTCCCTTGGGGTCACAATGAGCAGAAATCCCCTTTAAATGTCCTCTGCTTGGGACAAAGGCCTTTATTTACTGTTGACAATGAAGAACAATGCACATAAACAATGGCGAGCAACAGCCTGCTGTTAGTTAAAGCCAGATCCATTGGCCATGGAGGCCAAAACCCCCTACCGCTTCTTACTTGGAGATTGACCCGGGGTTATCTGGGAGCATGTGCGAAGGTGGGATAGATTGAACTTATACGGGTGAGTACGTTTTCATGGATGCATTTCTAATTATATTTAGTCGATGACAACTCTTTCCCCCATATTATTCAAAATCCCTTACTTACTAAAGGACCGTAGTATCAAGTTAAAAGATTGACAGCTGACCGCATTGGAGATGAAGCATTAGATTGAGGTCTTGGACCGCTGGATTGATGATATTATGCTTCTGCAAATTGGGATTTGCAGCGCAGGCCAGAAGCTTTGCTGAAATCGCTTCTTTCGAACAGTTCACTGTGCATTACATCTCAGTTCATCATAAACCACAGATGTGAAGCAGATCATTAAGTGAATGTGTGTGTTTGGACGAGGCTGCGCATCGACGTCCTGTCGGACTAATCACATTCCTGAGTCTCTCATCGTGTTTTCCCTGGCTGTGATGATCTGTTCCGAGCAGCACCAACGACCTTGGTTTTGGCTTTGTTACAGATCCCATTGTGAGTGATTGCTCAGCTCTGGTATTAACAGAGTAATGCTGGCAAAGAACTGGCCGTGGTGTGGATCCCATAATTTCTGCCCCAAGGTTCTGCATGCCAGCGAAATTATTTTTTGATTTCATACCTGTGATACTCGGCACACTCTTGGGCATGTCCTTGAGGGGTGGTAAACATAGGGATCTGGGATATGAACAATCCTTGAGTTTGTCCGACCTCGAAATCCATGCATTCCAACGATGCAGGTATATTCCAGAGTCAAACAAAAGCTCAGATATCAAAATGCAGAATGATAATAATGTAAATATAGACAGACACTTTTAAATAGCACAGACACCAAGGATTTTCAGCTGACATCTGCAGAAACAAAAGAATGTAGGTTGCATCTGTAAAACTGGATAATTCCCATCCCAGGGTTTTGTGTCCTTCAGGGGGTGCTTAAGCAGGTTTCAAGGGGCTTTGAGAAAGATTTAGATTTTGTTAAACCTATCTGAAACAATTATATTCATGTTTTAGTACCTTTAAGGAAAAAATGGAATGTGTGTAATATATGTTTCTGTAAATGTGTGTGCATGACACTTATAGTAAAAAATACACTGCAAAAATGACTTTCTTACATAGTATTTTTGTCTGGTTTTCAGTAGAGATATCTAAAGATTCTTAAATCAAGATGTATTTTCTTGATGACCTTCTTCCACTTCTGCAACTTATACAACCCGGAAGTAACCCAAGAAAATAAGTCAAATTTTTAGACAACAAAAGATACAATTTAAGTGATTTTGTGCATAAAATAAGCAAAAAATCTGCCAATGGGGTAAGCAAAAAAATCTTGAACATTAAACTCAAGAAAAATTCAAGTTTTTTTACCCCATTGGCAGATTTTTATTTTTTTTTTTTTGCTTGTTTTATGCACAAAATCACAAAACAAAGATTTTTTTTTAAATAATTTTTTGCCGTGTAAGAATTGTTAGATACAGTGCAAAAAATGATTTCATTAAAAAAATAGTATTTTTGTCTTGTTTTCAGTAAAAATATCTAAAATTTCTTAAATTAAGATGCTTTTTCTTGATAAGCAAAACGACCCAATAAAATAAGTCTAGTTTTAGACCAAAAACATCAAATTGAAGTGATTCTGTGCATAAAACAAGCAAAAAAAATCTGCCAATGGGGTAAGCAAATTTTTCTTGAATTTAGTGTTTAAGAAAAATGTTCAAGATTTTTTTGCTTACCCCATTGGCAGGCGGGAAATTTCCCTTATTTTCAAATCCCAATGTTGACAGCAGAGCCGGCCCTAGACCTTCGGGGGCCCTAAGCACAATTTGGTCAGGGGCCCATTTAACCGAAGTAAGGCCTAAAGAAAATAAATGACTACCTTATAACTATACTGTACATATTATATCTACTATGTTATTTTTTTATTTTGTCTTATAAATTATGTTTTTTAATTATTCTATGTATACTGTATGTTAATGATCTTTTTTACGCTGCTGGTCCTGAGTACGTTCTTATGTGGCAACATGTAGCCTACAAAAAAAGACCTTGGGGTGGTCCCGGGATTATCTTATCCCTACAGTCACATTAGCTACAAAAGTGAACGACACCGAGCGACACGCACCCGCTTGATGGGCGTTCCTTGGCTAGTTTCTAAAAGCGGTATCAAAAGTCACTTTAGAGGTATTGTTAAGTTACAAGAAAGGTGTTTTTGGATTTAAAAATATTTATTTCTCGATAAAAGTAACAAAATATTTGAGATAAAATGCCAAACTTATCAGATATATACATAAATGCGCATTTTCCGCCATCTTGAATTATTTTCTCAGACTCGACCACAGACCTACGTCACGTTGCTCCTTCACTCCGATTGGCAGTCGCTTTGTCGCATCGCTCAGTATTTGCATAAAATAGCCTGCTTGTCTATTTTGGCCCCGCCTTGCTCGCGCAGTGGCGAGCTCGTCGCTTGTCGCTGGCAAACGGCCACTTCCATTGAAAATGAATTGTAGCCTGTCGCTCTGTCTCTGTCGCTTGTAGCTAATGTGACTGGGGGGTAAGCCAGGACTCTGCCTTAGTTTAATTAGAAAACATAACCAATTTTTACAAACATGCCTTACTAAAAACATTATTTGTGTGCATTTTGAGGCAAAACAAAGGGCACTGGTGTATTTTAAGATATGTCAGTGCAAGCTTTTTTCAATTTGGACAGCTCTTAGCCTACTTTTATTTTAGTCCATGACTAGATTAATTTCTGTCAGGGAAACTGCCCCCTTGAGATCTTGATTTGAGTTCCATGTTTGATGTCTAACAGGAAAAATATAATACCACTGACTGAACTGAATAGCAGTGCAGTGCAACGAACACACCCTGATGAACTTGCTGAATAAAAAGACGCATAAAGTTATTTTCACTGACCATCAAAGAAACATCTTTAATTGACACCAGAGTTTAAGAGGCACAAACAACAGCCTACATATATATAAATAGAACACTTAAATGTTTACATTTGTCAAAAAAACAACATTAACCATAACATCTAAAACACCACAAACAAGATTAAAAGTAGCTAACATTCACTATAACAACCGCCTCACTATATATTATCCCTTACGTAAATAGCATAACAATAGTTAATAGGCTTGTTTGATCCGATCACCGGTGATCATCGCGAGATGCGTTTTTCAACTTGTTCTTGACTTATGACATTCATATTTTTTATTAATTCCTTTAAACTTTTGTATTGGTGTTGGATTAGTTGTACTGTGAGCTGTTTATATTTTACACAAAAACGAATTTAGACTTAGATTACATCCCAACATTTACTAAGTAGCCTTTTCCAGTAATGAACAGTTCACCTTTGTTGATTCTCCTTATAAACATCTTAATGTAAATGCATTTGTTGGTATTTCAGTTGCGTCTATTTAATCCGCGATAAAATACGCGATCTCTTCCATTGCTGATGTTTGCAGTCCACAACAAAGCGAGATTCATGAAGCGTCCGGCTTGCCTACAGTTTTTTCACTCCTCACCTTACTGCAGCCGTCTGCACTCCTCTAAATTCCAGGCAAGGCAAGCTGCATCTCAAACAAGCCTAGTCTGACAGACAATGATCAGGTGATGAGTGACATCATAGGGTCAGTCAGGGTCAAGATTAGCGGGGAACTCGCCATAATAAAGAACTAAATAAAAACAACTGTGCTTATTATGATGCCCGATAAAGAGCGCTGTAGATCCATTTCTTTTTATTTATTTTATATTACTTTTGATGTATAATTTTTTTTCAACCACTAGCTGGCAGTGACTCTATGGGGCCCTCTCAATGGTTGTTTAGTGGCTGGGCCGGCTCTGGTTGACAGGTATGTATAAAGCTGACTTTTTAAAAAAGCATTTTAGTGTACTATACCAGGATTTGCCATATTCACATGTTGATGTTTTGTGAGTTACTTGTAAAAAGTAAAAGTTGGATAAACTTAAAAAATTACTTTAATTGGTAACACCTAAAAAAGTGTCTGTTTTAACTAAAACTTTCACTTAAAGTGAGAAAATTTAAGTTGAAAAAAATTCTAATTGTTTTAGGTGTTACCACTGTAGACTGTAAAAAATATGGAAGTAGTGAGTGATGTCACCCATAGGTCTGTGAAGAGCTTTTTTGATGCCAATAGTGGGCGGAGCCTACCGTTGCCATCTTGGCTGCTCGTCAACGCTCATCACTTGTGGATAACCGAAAATTGGTAAAGAGACAAGACATGGGTAAAGCTGAGGTGGCTGGTTGCTGAAACCACGCCTGCGTAGCTTGACGGTAGTGACAGCAGTGGGAGTTCACCCATCACTCAAGTGCCCACGCCCTTAATTATGCAATTTTTAAGGCTTAATATAATTAAAATGGATGAGTTATAAAAATATTCACCCCCTCACAGTTGTCATTAAGGGCAAAATTTGTTTTATAGACCAAAAAATTTTTTTGTACCAGGCTGTAAAGTTGGGCATTTTAACATTGGGGTCTATTGGAAAACTTGTAAAATGAGTGCAAGGAAATAAGAGGTTCTTCCGCTGCGTTTTAAGTAAAAACAATTCTCGCTCCTGTTCACTGTCCCCTAAATTTCTCCCTATTCCCCAAATTGTCTCGATTTCTCTCTGAACTCTGCTCTAGTTCAGTATCACCGACAGCTTCTCTCTTCTTTCGTTGCTACGGGTCTGGTGGGAACTCTGGTGCGAAGCACAGATGTTTGAGCCATACTTCAGTTTTACTTTCAAAGTTGTACCTAACACCCCCCTCCCCGCAAAAACCATCACATCCCCCCTGAGCTTCACTCACTCTCTCTCTTTCTGCCAAAGCAGAACTCTATGTGCTTCTAGCTTCCCAATTCCATGGATATTACCTTTCATGGGATTCTGAAATCTCCTGTATCCATTTGACCCTTGAGGAGTGCAGTTAGTAATACACCTCAGTACCTCCCAAACCTGAGTCCTGGAAGATAAAACAGTGAGTACTTTTAATTGAACACATCAGTCCATTGATCCTAAGCTCTCATCAAAGCCATCATTACTTCCCTAATAGCCTTCATGGACTTCAAGGTTCTGCCTGATTGTACTGCGCTCCCAGAGCAGCTATAAACTCAGCGAAAAGTACGGCCGTGGTGTTACACCGCTCTCAGGATGACCGGGGTAGTAAAGAATATAAGCGGAACATGAGCTCTATGAATGAGAACTTTGGGACTGCTACAGAATCGTGGGAATTTCGGAAGGTGGAATATGAGTAATACAAATGGTTAAACGGCAATTTCATGCTGCCTCATTAGGAGCTGGAACAGTTGGTGAGAGGTGTGTAGATGGAATGTGGACCACGGTCCTCTCTCATTTTCAAACTCATGTCTCAATGTGAGCACTGCAGCCCCGGCCCGCCCGGTTTACAGGTTTTCAGAATCACGTACCCTTGAAATTGTGCCCTAGGTTTGCCAGGCTCCTATTGGTGTTGGCAGACGAAGGAGGACTGTGGGTCCAGGCATGTAGGGGCGCCAGAACGTTCTCCATCTGCCACGAGCTGTTCCCTGCTGCCCCGCTGCTGCTTTGGCCTAATTGAGTGATGCAACTATTGTCCCTCATAGTGTCCTTTACGTGTTTGACAATTTCCACAGACGTAAACATGCCGACACGGTAATTCATGCACATACACACGTTAGAAGTGTGCGGCATGATTAGGCATGTCAAGCTGTTGGGTTTCAGGTCATCTTGGGGTCAGTTTTTCATTTAAGCCTGGTGTCTTGCTAACCAGCTTTTTATTATATTTGGATGTAAAACCAAAGACCCTGACCAAAATCGGTTTGACTAGATATAGCTTTAAACTTTTGTTGGCATTTAATTTAGGTTTGTGACAAAAATTCATTTATTTTCTTTCACAAGGGGCTTGTGGGGGGAACACCATAATATTCACATAATTTTCATTTTTATATAGATTCACTATACAACTTTACATCTAATTAGTCCATACATCACTAATATCTACTGTAATGGCTATGTGGTGTAAATGCTTATTTTAGGACCAAGTTTAGAAATTATAAACTATCTCCCTACATACAGTATAGTTTTTGTACATCTTCATCCACTGATGACTTCTTAAGTGGTGCTTGACCCGGAAAAAGGTTTAAGACCCTTGCCTAAACACACATACCTGTAGGCACACTTGCACTTGCAAACTCGTACATTCTTAAATATTTTAAGAGTTGGCTAATTCGTATGAATCGTGCAAAAATATACGATTCTCATGAAAAAACGACAACAAAACCGAACCCCTAACCCTGCAACCCCCGTACCCAACGTCACGGGGGTCAAGGAAAATCGTACAAAAACTTACGAATGTGGTTGTACGAATTAATACAAATTAGCCAACTCATAAAATATGTACGAATTCTCATGAGATAGCATTGGGATTTTTTATATGTTGTGTAGCATTCCCTTGGCATCATCAGATCAGGTTGATTGTCTCTTTATTTGGCACAGGTTCTTGAGGTCAGGCTATGGAGGAATGACAGCGTGAGATGAGAGGAAAACTGATGTGTCAGTCAGTAAGACCAGGCGCTGAGACGACAAATGTAGTGTTGTGCTAGTCAGGGTATGGGGTTAATGCAATTAGAGTGAGCCTCAGCAGGGTCGAACTTCACACCTAAACCTAAGTCTCCTAAGTCTCTCTCCATTCAATACACTGCGGGTCACTCTAGGGCCAATCCCAGGACTACCACAGCCTGCTCTGATCACGATCCGCCCACTGTGGGAACACCATTCCTGGTGCCCTTGCTAACTGTGTTTAGTCTCCAGAGCTTCACGGAGGTAAACTCAGTCTGGAGCGAAACCAGAGAGCCTCGCATGTGATATGATAGAGAAAGGTTCTGACATTAATTAGTGGGATCCGTGGAGCGTGAAATCCAATAAGGCCGTGTAATGGTACGCAATGTACGCGAGCGATGGGGAAACATTAAGGTGGACGCCCGTCTGCCACTATGATGTCTGAAGGGCGACCCTACACTTCCTGCCCAGGGCAAAGAGCCACAAACATAGAGTAAGGTTACTGTCATAATGCGAAACAGACCTGGAGTGTGTGTGGAGGGAAAATAACTACTTAACAAAGAAGATGGTAATCGTTTTATGTGTTTGCCAAAATGCATTGTGTACATGTGTGAACGTGCATAAAATTAAAAAGACAACCGTGACCGAAATAACAAGATGGTGGCCGATTTAACAGCCATTTACGGTAACTTATTTGGTAAGGGTTGCAACGATAATGTATTCAGCTTTAATCAATTTCACTATTTCTTAATAAAGCAAAAGACAAACGTTTCCCTGCCTGGAACGCAAAACAATTTTAATTAGCTCGCCTCATGATTCCTTCCACTCAGTAGGAGGAAATGGGCTACTTCTAGACCATAAGCTCCGAGTTCAAAACAACTCGAACTGTACATATCAACTTTGAACAAATATACAGTGCGTAAACATGTATCTATGCATTTTCTGTAAAATGATACAGTGGGCCTGTATTGATGTCTCACAAAGTGGGGCAAAAACAGAAACCCTCATGCAAACAAACAGATCTTAAAGTGAAACCATATGATGAGGCCCAGTTCAAGAAATTTCTGGCGCTCCGGCTCTACGACTGGTCCCTGTACTGTCCTCAGGATTATGCATTCAGGAAAGTCTGAGCGTGAAATTGCGTAAACACCGAGGCAGAAATTTGCATCTGCTTGAGCACTAATACTGGAATGCTCATCTGTTCACAGAGCACTTTTCAAACTCTGATAAATGCATCTTCCCAAAGGACAAAGATGTTTTCAATTTCTTCTCAACACTGTAAAAAATGTATATTTATGACTTATGACTTTATGACTGATAATGTAATCAGTGGGATTTGGCATGAAACATACATTAGGCCTCTACACAGATCACAAATGCCTTTTTCCTTTAAAACGTAAGATGCAAACAAAATGTTTTTTTGACAAGAAGCATGAGACAATATAGGTTGGAGTTCTCTACTGTACTCTACTTTAGATTTAGGCATTTGGCAGATGCTTTTTCAGTGTATCCCTTTAGATGAAAGTGTTTGCCAAGTCTGTAAATAATGTGCAGTGTGCTGAATTAAAGGGATAGTTCACCCAAAAATGAAAATTCTGTCATCATTTACTCACCCGTATGAGTTTCTTTATTCTGTTGAACACACACAAGAAATATATTTAAATAAATTATGGTAAGTACACAGTACCCATTGACTACCATAGTGTTTGTTTTTCCTGCTATAGAAGTCAATGGGTATCCTCAACTGTGTGGTTACAATCATTCATCAAAATATCTTCTTTTGTGTTCAACAAAATACAGGTTTACAACAACATTAGGGTGAGTAAATGATGAAAGAATTTTCATTTTTGGGAGAAATAGCCTTTGAACCAAGGGGCAACCTTCCGGTTTCAGTCATGATTCATTGACGGGCCGCTAGAAACTTCAAAATGGGGTCAGCTCCCATAGACCCCCATGTTAAAATGCTCGACTTTACAGCAGAAATAAATATGTTTACAGCCAGGAACAAAAAGAGCTTTTGACCGTGGGTGATTTTTTTTAGTAACTCATCCGTTTAAATTTTATTAAGTATTAAAGGGGTGGTTCAATGGTATTTCATGCAATCTGACTTATTAACACAGTTATAGAGTTGTTTTCTCATGTTAAACATAGGCAAAGTGTCAAAAAAGCAGTTGGGCGTGTTACGGAGTATTTTGTGCCGAATGCACTTCGCCAGGGTTTGTACAAGTTTCGGAAAGTTTTTCTCGATTACAGGTCCAGCTGACGTTTCAGGGGTTTCTATACGTATCACTTCTTTTTATGGGCACTTCCCTCAGAAAACCCCGCCCACCCGTCAATCAGCGGGAGATGCTAGAACTTAAACATCACGCGATAAGCTTTGGTTAATTTCAAAACTCAAAGATGGCACGAAAGAAGAAGTGTGTTTGGACATAAGGAGAAGAAAGCCAACCTTATGGAAACAATGGATATAGTTTATTATCCAGGGTAGCAGCAGAGTTTTGTGTGTGAGTTTGATGCTGGATTTCATTAAAAAGTCCCAACCGGGTCATGAGTTGCATGCGGTAAGTAAGACTTCTGTCTTATGTTGGAAATAGGCGCGTGCATATTATATAAATGACACGAACATGTAGTGAATCATAAGTTAAAGGAACAGTCTACTCATTTTCAATATTAAACTATGTTATTACCTTAACTAAGAAGAGTTGATATCATACATCCCTCTGTCGTCTGTGTGCGTGCACGTGGGCGCTGGAGCGCGCTGTGACACTTCGATAGCGTTTGGCTTGGCCCCATTCATTCAATGGTACCATTCAGAGATAAAGTTAGACGTGACCAAACACATCAACGTTTTTCCTATTTAAGACGAGTAGTTATACGAGCAAGTTTGGTGGTACAAAATAAAACGTAGCGCTTCTCTAAGCGGATTTAAAGAGGAACTATATTTTATGGCGTAATAGCACTGTTGGGAGTGCTTCGACTCGGCGCAGTAACACCCTCCCTCTCCCATTATGAGAGGGAGAAGGGGAGCGGACTTTTCAGGCGAGTCGAAGTACTCCCAAAAGTGCTATTACACTATAAAATATAGTTCCTCTTTTAAATCCGCTCGTATAACTACTCGTCTTAAATAGGAAAAACGTTGATGTGTTTGGTCGCTTCTGACTTTGTCTCTGATTGGTACCATTGAATGAATGGGGCTAAGCTAAATGCTATCGAAGTGTCGCAGCGCGCTCCAGCGCTTACGTGCACGCACACAGATGATAGAGGGATGTATCAACAATTCTTAGTTAAGGTAATAACATAGTTTAAAGGTAGGGTAACACATTTTGAAAAATGCTAACGGTAGCCACCTAGCAATGAAATCCCGATCCCACCCTCAAGTCAAACCGCCATCCAAAGTCACGCCTCTTTCAAAACACATGAACACGCACAGATCAGACGGTCACATCTCATGTCTCATTCAGCAGTGAGACAACTTTGCAGTACAAAGTCGAATAACACTTCCAAAATAACCAAACAACTGGTTTACATCAGAATTAGTTTAGGCGCACGTTCGGTTGTGTAGACGTAGTAACTATATCGTTGCGCTAGTCCGTAAACGAACACAAATTTCATAAGCAACACAATGTTTCATCAAAGTAGAATATCTGAATCCATCTCAATACAAACATATCGCGTACCTACCTTACCAAGATAAACTGTGCAACGACTCTTTCAGACCCTTTGCGTCCTGCAGCTGTTTCATCTCGTGGTAAAGCAGTAAAGTTACCGATGTTCATTTCGGTTTTTGCTCTTGCTGATCCAGGCAGTTTTTGCTGTTGTTGTTATAAAAGATGCCTTTAGTTTTGTGCCTCCTGTGTAGGTTGTCAATTTAGCAGAAAAGTTTGCTGTTCTCACTGTTTACAGGCAGGAGGTGAGCGCACGTGAGCGCGCCGGTGACGTGTGGTGTCTGCGTGGACTCGCTGCGCGGTGGGCATTCAAATTATGCTTACGTATGAGGGACAAAAATGGAAACGTCCGTTCGGACCGAAATCTATGATTTGTTGAACATTTTTTGGTCCTACGCCTTTCACAGATGACATAAATTTCTACAAATACATTTAAACAACTTAACACAGTGATTGCTATCAGGATGTGAGGAGACTTTTAACCAGCATAACAAAAAATGTTTCAGGATCAAATCTGTTACCCTACCTTTAATATTGAAAATGAGTAGACTATTCCTTTAAACAGTGTTGTATAGTGTTGCATGACTCGTACTCGCTCCTCCCGCGGTAGTAACTCCTCCTTCTTCATTTTTTTGTACGTTATCGGAAAGATTCTGTAAAGCTATTCTTTCTTTTATAAATCTATTTAAACTAAAGACTCTTCAGAGATATAAAGGATGTCATACTACTCTATAAGTACTCCAGATTAACATCAGAAATGCAGAAACAGCGTGTGTTATGTGAGCTTTAAAGTTCTGCATAATTAAGGGGGTGTCCGCTTGAGTGATAGGTAAATTGCTGCTGTGTGCCAGCCTGATCTCACGACAATTCCTACATATTTTACGAGTTGGCTAAATCGTATGAATTCATACGAAGTGAATCGTGCAAAAACGTATGATTCTCATTGAAAAACGACGACAAAACCCAACCCCTAACCCCGCTTCTAACCCCAACGTACCACAGGGATCAGGGCAAATCATACATAAATTTACGAATGTGGTCGTATGAATTAATACGAATTAGCCAACTCATAAAATATGCAGGAATTCTCGTGAGATAGCGCTGGTGTGCGTGGTTTCAGCAACCAGTCACCTAAGGCAGTGTTTCTCAATCCTGGTCCTCAAGGACCCCCTTCCACAATGTTTTAGATGTCTCCTTAATTAACACACCTGATTTAACTCATTAGTATAGAGACGTTCTGGAAGGAGGCTGATGAGTTGGTTCAGGTGTTTTAAATAAGGAGACATCTAAAACTTTCTGGGAGGTGGTCCTCAAGGACCAGGGTGGAGAAACACTGACCTAATGTATACCCATGTCCCACCTCTTTGCCGATTTTCGGTTATCCAGGAGTGATGTGCTGCCAAGATGGCGACGGCAGGCTCCTTTCAAAAATGTTCTTCACAAACCTACAGGTGACGTCAGGGACACTGCGTCCATTTTTTTACATTGGAAATTGAACCTATTAATTTTGAGTTGCTAATGCAATGCTATATCAATTGAGCTACACAAATGCCGTATTATAATGTTTGGGCATTGGGAAACAGTGGTGTTATTCTTTTTTCCAAATGTGTTCATTTCAACATTAAATATTGAGATTTTTTGGGAAATCTGATATATGGTCGTATATAAACACATGTAGGTATAGTTTACGCATGGGGACATATATTTACACATTTCTAACTCCACAATTTGTTTGAGAGATATTCTAGGAAGTATGTACAAACATGAAGCAGGAAACATGGCTTTTCACTTAGTTCACAGAAATGTACAGTATGTGTTGTATATTCAAGCCAATTGTGCCCTTGCCTGTGAAAATCCAGCTCAAGTCATTTTTTGTGTGATTTATTGTTTTCTATATAAAATTATCGTAAAGAACATTTTGTGAAAATATAACCTTGATATCTTTAATATTGACCATGTCAAAGATTGAAATCAATGTGAAATCAATGACTAAAATAAACTTTGATGCTCTTCATTTTATAATTAGATTATGAGACACGTCTTGATTTCACAGACAGGGCACAAATATATAAACACAAATATATAAATTTTAAATTTATTCATATACAGTATAAAAATGTGTTTAAAATGTTTTCCATCATATTTAGGGGCCCCAAACCTCAAGACTTTCTTTTCCCATGAGAAACATCACCCTAATTGTATAATTGTTTAACCTTCTCCTAAAACCCAAGCTTTGGTTTGCCTTTTTTTCAGATTTCTACTAGCTATTTTGGGGTTAGGAAGAACCAATAAATATAATAACCAAATATATTTCTAAGAACATGAAGCAGTGTATTTGTCCATGTTTGTGTACAACAATTTCCAGTTACACAGAATTAAATATTGTGGTGCAAACATAAAAAAAATGATTTCCACATAATGGACATCTAGGTCATAGAAGGTTTAATATATTTATTTCTGTGATCGGCGTCTGATATAGAAACTTTCCCACGTAGTTCTCAGTTTGTCTGCAGTAAGCAGAACAATATGATCTGACGCCAAACGTGTTAAAGTCACGAAAATTTTGTTCATGTCCATGGCATGAAATTCAGCTTTTTTCATGCCTTGATCACAAATGTCTTTTTCGTGTCACTCATCACGATTTCTATAAATAGTTTTCCATGGCACGACTTTCTTTTTCATGTAATTTTATGTATTGTTTTCTATTTTTTTCTATTTTTAAATCATTATCGCTTGGGGTTGGAGTTAGATTTGGGGTTTAGGTTAGGATGTACTTTTACATATCGGTTTCTACATGTTTTTCTTCCGCTTTTAAAACTATTCTCGCCTGGAGTTGGATTTTAGGTTAGGATGTCTAATGCTGCATTTACACCAACCGCAGTAGAGGCGGCAAGCGCGAGTGATTTCAATGTTAAGTCAAGCGTTGACGCACATCTGGAGGTCTCGCGGCGCGAATTGAGCGTCTGCCGCGGTATGCGTGAATGGTGCACTGCAAAAAATTATTTTCAAAAATATGTCTTTGTATTTTTGTGTTGTTTTCAGTGAAGATATCAAAAAATTTCTTGGGTTGGGATGCTTTTTCTTGATGAGCAAGACGACCCAGGAAGGTGGGTCTGGTTTTTGGACCAAGGGTATCAAATTTAAGTGGTTTTGTGCATGGAACAAGCAAAAAAAAACTGCCAATGGGGTAAGCAAATGTTTCTTGAATTAAGTGTTTAAGAAAAATTTTCTAGATTTTTTTTGCTTATCCCATTGGCAGAAACTCGTTCAACATGGAGGAACGCTTGATATTATCCGTGAGCAGTCACCCGGAGCTATACGACACAAGTTCTTATTTCTATAGAGACAGGAATAAAAAGGACCTCGCTTGGAAGAGTGTCAGTGAGGACATTGGGCAACCTGATAAGTTGTAAATACAAATTTCACTTTTGAGTCACGTGACGTTTATCGACCCGTGGCATTCCTGCCGTTTTGTAAACAAATTTTCCCCTATAGTAAGGTGACTAAATACGAACCGGTAACTCTCTTGATAAATGCACGATCAACATCAGCCATCTTGCAAACAGACAACCGCATAGCACTTGCCCCTCTAGACGCGATTTTGACGCCTCAAACGCGGCTGGTGTAAACCCACAGTAAAAATGTAACAGAAAGTGATTCTGACCCCAAGCGACAATGGTAAGAAAATAGGAAAAAATTATGAGAAAACAATACATAAAATGACACAAAAAAAGAAAGTCGTGCCACGGAAATGAAAAAGTAGAAGACATTCCTGCTCAAGGCACAAAAAAGCTGAATTTCGTGCCATGGACACAAATAAATTAATACATTTGTTCGTGACTATAACACGCCTTTTGTGAGATAAGTCTGAGACAGAATGAGTGTTCCTGTAGCTCAGCTGGTATAGCACTAGCAATCGCAGTGGTTTGAGTCCCAGGGCACAAACACTCACACAATATTTTGAATGCATTTTAAGTCCTTTTAGACTCAAGTATTTGCAAAATCTTCACACTCTCATTCTGAATATTGCCTCAGATACGAATAGTGTCATATTTTGTAATCACAAACAACTTGGATTAAACAAACATGCACTGAGAAAAGCGAGAAGGGTTGTGTGCGCACCATCTGTATGAAGTCTGAAAAATAATTTACACCTGAATAATGATGCTAAGACTGTCATAACTATATAATTCGAAAAATCACTAAAGCATTTAAGTAGACCAATCAGAAAGTACTAGGCCTCCAAGCTCCGCCCATTCCAGGAACCCTATTGTATGCTAACACTGATTCCAAGTTTTCATTCTACGAGTGGAGGGTGTTTACAGGACCACTCACTCGCAAAATCTCTCTGTGACAAGGTTGCAAAACAGCACAGTTCACAAATTTGAAAAGGCGACTCTGACGGATGAGGTCTGTCCTAACGCGTGGCACATCAGCTTTATTGTAGTACTTCCTCAAGGCTGAAGGGGCTGAAAGAGAACATAAAATATGCTCCATCTGTTCTGACAAGGAGTAAGGTAGAGAGAGACAGGGAAAGGGAGAGAAAAAAGTAAGACAGAGAGAGTGTGTGTGAGACAGTACACCACGCAACAGTGCACACAGAGGCTCTGGGAAATGAAAACATTTTTCTCTTGGGCCTTCTCACCCCATAAAACAGAGCCAGCAACTCGTCTGCCCATCTGTTACATTTATCCACAAGAGAAAGAGTGGAGAGATACAAGGAGAAGGGTAAAAGAGAGACAGGGACTCTTCAGGTGCACAGACCAGAGTTCACAATGACAGCGGAGAAGCCACTTTACCTACAATGGGAGCTCAGGATATCTACAGATGCGAGTGATGGCAACCTTTGTCGGTGTCCAGCGACTAGATAAAGTTCGGCTTTGACATAATGTGGGCCAGTTCAGAATCCTGCAATGGGTCGGGTACCCGCAGGTACATAAAAGTGGCTAAAACGGGTGGATTGTGACAATCCTAAAATTCACGGGCAGGGATGCAAGCGGATAATTAACTAACTTGCGGGCGAGTAGTAGCATGGATGAAAAATATGTGCAATATTTTAATGTCTAAATTACCATTACACATACACAACAACGGTGACATTTGACCCATCACGTCACCACCTCTGCGACAGTGCGACTTTTGTTGATTTTTCTCGTAGCCTAGTAGGAGCAAGCATTGCAGGAGTAGCTATGGATGAAGTTAAAGTAAAGTTGGCGAGTGGAGTATATAAAATTGTTGACAATGAGTTTTTAAAGGCAAAATCGGATGTGTGGAGAAAGTGTGGTGTAATATGATGTCTGTTGCTGATGGTAGGCTACTTGAATGGCATAAAACAAAGCGCACTTTAGCCTGTTTCATTAGCCCATTTATGACGTTGATGTGATGTTGGAAGATATGTGATATAAAAAAATAAAGCACTTTAATTGAAATGATTTAAGCGTGTGCGATTTATCACAGGTACGGATTGGGTAACAAGCCAAATATTAACGGGTCTGTCCGGTGCGGATTTAATTTTGATAATATCACGGGTGATGGGTCGGATCTGGTGCTGAACTTTGCAAAAATGGAACCCTGCAGGGTTAATGGAAATGGCCAGAAATTATAAGCAAATTGTGGTTTCCTCTGCGCACATTGAACATTTTGAGTGAATCTGATGTATGCATTTATTTTCATTTACCTAGTTCATAATGTGATGTATTATGCACGACAGATGATAAATTATGCAATTCATTACAAACACATTCCCCTGCAGTTCATTTTTAGCAACATAAACTAATGTAAAAAAAAAGACATCTTATTTAATCCAACCATTCTCATTTCTGAGATTTTTAAAGCTATAGCCAGTTGCGCAACGTCACCAGCATGCGCTCGTGGTAAACAAATACCAGTACGCAGGTCGTAGCAGCAAACACACTGTGCGGTGATCATGCTAAATTTCTGACAATGTCAGAAAACTATCGTAGGCTATCTTTGGTAGCAAGACCAGGAAAACGGCCGTCTTTGAACCTCCCTCACTGTACGATATACAGTAGGACCACCGATGAAGAGCCACGATCACAGAAATCACAGCGATTTTTTCACGATGGAAATCTTTCATCTGGGACAGCCAAAAATCGTGCAGTGTATCCCGGGCTTAATGGTTAGAGAGACTTGTAACCTGAGAGTTGCCGGTTCAAGGCTCACAATGGCAGGTTGTGATGAGGTGCCCTTGAGCAAGGTACCTGGTCCCCCATTGGTCCTCGGGCCCTGCAATGATGGCTGCCCACTGCTCCAGGTGTGTGTGTGTTCACTACTGATTGGATGCAGAGGTCACCTTCCTAGCATGCGTTATTAGGGGTGTAACAATACATCAATATGGATCGGTACATCGATTTTATTTCTAACATTCTGATGTATCAATGCCACAAGCAAAAAAATCGATTTGAGATGTACCTTTATTTTGACACTCTCCACGTCCTCATTCCTTGACATAACTTCCATCCACGCATTTCCGCCAAATCGCGCGTTTTTGTTTATTTTCATCTGCTAGCGTCAGCGAGTGAATGTGATGCAGCAACAAAACAATTGTACAGGTAGCAGCGAAAACACAGCAAAAGAGATAGAAGAGGAGTTTTTGTTTTATCACTGCAGGTGATATTGTCCATGCAAACACAGTGTCCTCTCTCCTGACATGATCAGTTGATTTTTTTTAAAGGAAAATCTCTCAAAAGAGACCACTGCAGCACTTGTTTGACTGTTAGATCTGATGTTGTGTGACAGATCAAATGCTTAAATTTAACAGCTTTTTTAACAGTGGTTTTCAAACTGGGGGCCGCAAGATGGTGCCAAGGGGGCCCCAGTTTTATGACATTTTATGAAATACATTCATTTATCATGAAGTTTGTGTAATTAAACATAAAAAAATAAGGCTACTAATCAAAAGCACTACTTTTTTGTGTAATTTAATGGTTTTTTTTTTTTTTTTATTAAAATGTTGAGTTTTAGAACAGTTTTTTGTCACAAATTTTCTTTGGGGGGCCGCAAAGGAATGCACGGTACACAAGGGGGGCCGCACACTGAAAAAGTTTGGGAACCACTGCTATAGAATATATAAAAATATAAATAAATATATATACACATGTAAATGTTTCTTAAATACATACATGAATGTGTGTGTATTTTATATACATAATAATTACACACAGCACACACATATATTATGCAAAAAGTCCCTTTTATTTTGTATGCGATTAATCACGATTAATTTTTGCCCAGCACTATTTTTATATATTAATTAATTATTTTTTTTCTAAAACTACTTCAGTGATTGTCACTATTGACAACATTTTGGCACAAAATACTGAAAGACTTTGACTGTTGCCGTCATAAGCTTGATATTATGTGAGATTTTGCCCCTCATTATTAATTTTTCTTTATTTAAAAGAGTGTATTTTTGTTAGTTTGTTGTTGTAAATGTTCCAATTGGGACAGAGATCATGGGACAGAGGTGCCATTTTCAAAGAGTTTAATTAAATGTTTATGCTATGTATTTTTGTTGCATTTGTAAGTAAAAATGTAACTGCTTAACTATGCACATAATATAAAAATATCAATAAATTAATCTAATTGAATCGTAATCGCATCGAAGTGTTTGATGTATTGGTAAAAATCACATCGCTGGCAGAGAAAATCGATTTTGTATTAAACCGTACAAAAATATTCAATTTAAGTGAATTTGTGCTCAAAACAAGCAAACTGCTAATGGGGTGAAAGAAGTTTTAGATATTTCTAAACTGATTCTACTGAAAACAAGACCAAAATAATAAGAAAGTCATTTTTTGCAGTGTATTGGTTATTACATCACAAATATACATCAGAAAAATAATTGTAAAAAATAATAAAAAAATTAAGATTGTATGACACAAGTCAGTAAGATTGTAAGTCACACGTTAAAATGACATAAGGGTAAATGGGAAAAAAGAAAAAAGTTTGAGGGAGTTATTACTTTACAACGACATACACACACGCTAAACACAAGCCATGACGCCTGAGTTTCATAATGATATGAGTATATTAGCCACTGGACATTTTTTTATCTGCCATCTGATATGGGTGGAATGGATTTATTGAAGTCATTTGTGCTGAGTAATAGTTTAATTGAGGCCACTAAGAAGTCTCTCATTATCTAGATTGTTTTGTCAGACCAGGAAATGAATGGGTCTGCCTCTCTTCCAAATGCTGCACCGACATAGACAGCCTGATACACATACACTAAACAGAAGGACAGCAGTCATTAAAGCATGTGTTGTTGACCAACAAAATGATGGGTATGATGATATGGAGAGATGAAACATTCACTCAAGGCTATTTCTGCATATAGAGACAGATGGGAATGTTGGGGGTGTTATAGCTTCTCACATTTCTCTACAAATAAGTTGCTAGTTGCTATTTTGAATTTGCTCATTGTCTGCTTTTTGAGAGCCAACAGAGCATTTAAGAGAATGTAATAAAAAGAGTACTTCATAAAGCTTAAACCATAAAATTAGTTAATAATACATATTTAGTACTGGAAATGCCATTTTTCTGCTTTTCTTTTTACAGAAATGTCATCCCGTTTTTATTTGAGAGGCTGTAGCCAGACTTTCTTTACACTGAACAGCAGTGATGATTAATACAAAACATTTTTCACTGAGCAGAAAATATTAAGCCCGAGGTCCGACCGAGTCATTTGCTTATATTTTTGACCCGAACCCGTGGTTCCCGTTGGGTTTGTAGGGCCGACCCGACCTGCTCTTCTAGATCCCTGCGCTCTGCTGAATCGGCTAAAAACCCATCTCTTACCCCAACACCTCACTTGCCAATTTTTTTTCTTCTTTTTCTATCCTTATCTTTACATTCTATGTGGGAAAAAATACTAACCCATGGCTATATATACCGTGTTAGACTTGATGAGACTGTTGCACTTATGTATTGCTTTTCTTGTGTTGTTCTAATTGTTACATCATTTGTAAGTGCTTTGGACAAAAGCATCCGCTAAATGACTAAATGTAAGTTTTGACTTGTGATAAGTTGACATAACTTATAAAATCAAGTTGAAATTATTTAACTTAAGTTAAAGTAACATAAAAATCTATGTTGATTTGACAAAAATGCTGCATATTTTTACAGTCTATTCCTAGAAAAAAACAAAAATGAAACCCCACTCAGTGTCAAAAGGCGAAAGCAAATCTTACAAAAATGTAAAAATTTTGCCATGAGATTGAGTTGGAAAGGTCAGAGCTCCGAGGCCTTGAGAATCAGCGGCCAGGAATGATGTGTGCTAGAAATTTTTCACGGATACAGGAATTATTCACTTTTCGTTTATCACATTCTCAAGGTTGAGAAGAACATAATCTTGTAGTGCAGCGTTGCATTACATACTATTCTTAAGACAAACAGATGACCGGTGCCTTTAAACTCGAGATGGAAATTTTTAAGAGGCTGGAGACAAATACGATTGAAAAATAATACTAAAGTTCTACATAGAAAATACAAATCAGTTCAAACAGGATGTATTCAGAATATTAAGGTGTCCAGGGATTATATATAATAAGCTGAGGCAACAGTGTGGAGTTCAAGTGTCTAGGAATGTACAAATACTGTATGAAAAGTACAAATATACACAACAGTACAAAGCTTTGTGCTATAAGCATCACTTAAAGGGACATTTCACTTTTTTTAAAATATGCTCATTTTCCAGCTCCCCTAAACGTTTGAGTTAAACGTTTGATTTTTACCGTTTTGGAATCTATTCAGCTGATCTCCGGGTCTGGCGCTAGCACTTTTAGCATAGCTTAGCATAATCCATTAAATCTGATTAGACCATTAGCATCGTGCTAAAAAAAATAACCAAAGAGTTTCAATATTTTTCCTATTTAAAACTTGACTATTCTGTAGTTACATCGTGTATAAGACCGATGGAAAATTAAAAGTTGCTATTTTCTAGGCAGATATGACTAGGAACTATAATCTCATTCTGGCATAATAATCAAAGACTTTGCTGATATATATATATATATATATATATATAGGAAGTTATGAACCAAAGAATCATACAATCACCTTAACTAATTGTAGGCATAAGATACATACATTTACAATAAGTTATAACCCATAACCCATGGGTAGATTCAACCGACCGCATGGTGACATAAAACGATTAGCGCGTCATGTAAATGTGCAGTAAAAACCAGATCGTGCATATCGTATTTTTGTTACGTGTGCCCACACATGCACGAGTACTTGTTAAAAAAAACTTTTCGCACTGTGTCAAAAACTCTATTTGGTCCCAGTCTGGAGCCCTTGGTGCCCCCCATTGCCTGATGCCCCAAGGCACTCACCCAATCCTGTCTATGGATAATCCGGCCCTGTTTATAGGATCCATGATATTTTGATAAATGATGGTAAGTACACAGATTTCCATAGTAGAAAAAAACAAATACCATGGAAGTCAATGGGAACCGTCAACTGTGATGTTACCATCATTTATCAAAATATCTTATTTTATGTTCAAAACACTGTAAAAAATACTTTGCTGCGTTAACATTTTTTGTTAAATCAACTCAGATTTACAAGTCATGTCAACAGAGATGAGTTGTCACAACTTATAAAATATAGTTGAGAAAAGTCAACTTAATTTTATAAGTTATAACAACTCACTTGTAGTTATAACAACTCATCTCTACTCAAGATAAATAACAGTAAGTTGAGATGACTTGTAAATCTGAGTTGAATCGGCAGGGAATGTTAAGGCAGCAAAGTATTTTTTTACAGTGCAGAATAAAGAAACGAGGGAATGATGACAGAATTTTCATTTTAAATACCAGGTGTAGCAGGGCCTCAGTTTTGGCTTGCAGACTACATAATCATTTGCCTAATCGCAGCAGGTTAAACAGTCATGAATGCCATTTCTTTAAAAGTCTATGTTTGTTATGGTCATTCAGCTTTGATCAAACATTGGTCTTAAGTTGTTGGACAACTACTTAAAATAAATCAAAACACAGAAATGGTCTAGTGACACTCGTATAAACAATGATGTTAAAGTATTAGTTTAGTCACTTTGTTATGTTCTAAAAATAACAAAAAATGGCCTCCCTCCATTTCTTAAAATCATACACAAATCTCAGCTGAGGAAATGATTTAAAAGCTTGTGCACTGTGCTCCAAATTTGATTACAGGGACTTTTATCTTTATTTTCATCTACTTTGCTTCACAACTGAGATCGGAGATACTGTTAAACAGCAAGAGAAGGAAGTGAAATCACACACACAATAAGGCTTCAATCATTGACAAGTAAGAATGGGCTGTTATACTCTGTTCAAAACACATTCCTCATAGGATGTCCCTGCCAATGAGAGTCTGCTCATGAACGCATACACACACACACACAGAGATACATTTAGTGTGTATGTGTATCCAGAGCATGAGGGCAAACACAAGGACTGACTTCAGAGGGGATTATATAGACTACCATTATATACCACCCCATTTCACATTGTATAAGACAGACGTTTTTAAACTTTATGGATGCCAAGGACCCCCAAATATGATGAATCTTTTGTTAGAAACCCCATACCTACAATATTTCATAGCGGCTTTACGAAGAATACTCAAAGGGGACTGTAATAAGAAAAACACGCTAGAAAGATACAAAGCAAACATAAACAATTTTGAAAATATACTGTATGTAGCAAGAAATGAGAGGTAAATGCCTAATAAATAACTTTTATGATTTTTTCTGGGGACCCCCTAGCCTAGAACCTCCTGAATGCCCCCTGGTGGTCCCCGAATTCCAGACCCCCACAAGTATTCAGGGAAGTCGAGGCGGCACTAATTAAAATCAAAATTGAGAGCAAGACAATGTGTGTATTCCTACCATTGACCTTCTCTTCGGATCTCACAAATTCGACAAATTAGCTGAAAAATGTCACGCTTGCATTCTTAAGCTCTTCATGGTTGGATTAATAAATTCTTGAAGTAAAATTTATTTTCACTGGAGAATTACCATAAACAGTATACATTCGTTCAAGACTAATTAGTGGATGGAATCAGTCCCCTGGAGTTTTAGCCAGCTGTTTTAAAGTCTACTAGACTAACCAAACAAAGTTTTTTAGCCCCGTTGGCTGAATTATTATTGCAATGCTTAAAATAAATTTGAAAATATTATGTTGGTGTAGAAGGAACGATAATGAGTTTGGCTTCTGATGCTGCGAGGATGAACGGGATAGAAAATTGGTATTAGATACAGGATGTAACTTACAGATTCCCACAGCTGTAATCTTGTATCATACAGTCTAAATCTAGTGGCTTACTCCAGGCTTACTCATTTGAAGTAATTTTACTGTAACCCAAACACCACCAATCAGTCAGCTCACTCCTTATAATCCCGCTGGATCATTCACAGGAAACAGTGGCATGAACCACTGCAATAAATTACGGTACTACTGATATATTAAACAAGAAACAGATTTAGGTAACACAACTTTTTGTATATGTTTAGTGCCACATGTATGTATAATATACATAATATAATATATCTATAGAATGCTTTAGATTGGAAAAAAAATGCCCAGTAATACTACACATAATAGGCCTTATATATTATTTTATTAAATTCTGCCAAAATACAATCTCATGATAACCACAAATGAAAGAACATTTGGAGCCATCTGGCATGTGGACAAACAGTTTTCATTGACTGTACGCCATAGGAAGCGCTGTAACTACATTTTCAGTAACATACTGTAAAACACAACACAAATAATTTTACTGTGATCTTTCATAATCCATACTTTCAGCCTAACACAATATACTAGAGTGTTTCAGTTCTATTAATAGCATGGTATATTTATATGTATGCATTTAATTTAGTATGGTACTACGATTACTCTCAAAGTACTGTACCATGGCAATTAGACCAGTAAAATATAGTACACAATCCCGGGGCATTCCCACCAACTGTTTCTGCCTGGAGCAGTTGCGATTTTTCCTGTCTGCAGTTCTTGTCTGAACTGTCAGGGTAAACAACAGATGGAGATATTATCACTCTCTCTACTAATCATAATTCATGCTCACACCACCTGAGTTCTCATGATGGTTGCAGCAACCGTGTCTGTGATAATTCTACAAAATGTAATTCTACAAAAACTGTGTCCCAAATCTATTCGTCCCAAAACATACCCCTGCTTAAAAAAACAATAGACACTATCACAGAAATTATATTGGTTTTATTGGAAATTTTATTGGTTCTAATGGAATTTGGCCCAAAACATACTACGGTGTATTGGTCTTTGTTGGTCTCTAATGGTATTTATTGGTTCTATTGGTTCTATGTATTGGTTCTAATGGAATAAAGCCCAAAACACACTACAGTGTAGTGGTTTTAATGGTAAAAGCTAATGGTTCCTACTGGTATCTTAATGAAACCCATTAGAATTTTGTAATTAGTAATGATTTTGTTTTTTTTCAGCAGGGTAGGTTTTTATACAGATAATCTGCTACTTTTTGTGAAAATTTGAAGTGTAAATTATGCCGACTCTTAGGGCTGATTTATACCCCACAATCAGGGCTTTGAACCAGAATTTTTTCCCAATTAGTTCGTTCCGAACAGAAACAGTATTTTAACGTTTCGGGTTTTTGGTTAAACCCTAAAACTGACGTTCCTGAACCGGTTAGAACAAAAAATAAAGTTCCCGAACCGGTTAATAACGTTCCATGTCAGCTGTGGGACATACAAATAAGTAGGCTGATCATTAGGACATGAAACTTAAACTATTAGTCTACATATTTTCCTTAAAGGCGGAGTCCACGATGTTTGAAAAACGGTTTGGAGAAGGAAATGGGCCGACTACCAAAACACACTTATAGCCAATCAAATCAAATCAAATGCCGGTTTGCGTATGTGTAGGGCGGGTCTATCAACAGAAGGTCCAGATTCTATTGGGGTAGGGGCGTGTTTGTTTAGGTGATTTCAAATATCAACATTGGCTTTCAAACATCATGGACTCCGCCTTTAAGTCTCTATCTTGTCATCGAACATTAAAAAAGGCTACATGTAAGCGCCATAACTGTAATTCGGAGTGCACTTAAACACGCGCACACACACAGACAGAGGACGAATTCCAAGTGGCGCTTCCTGAAGAAGATGCAGCATAAACAATCGCTCCACATAAAGTGAAAATTACATTGTTTTTCAGTGCTTTATTCACCAAATGTATTTTAATGGACTACAGTATGAGACACAGTAGCGCAGCTCTTTCTCCAGTTTACACATCAAAAGTTCTGATCTTTGAAGGGCATATGGATAATCACATTTGATTGGAGTTCGACCGGACACATTCAACTGCATGTGCGTCTATGCATACAGAAAATTGCTCACATTAGCGCCTTTTAGCGGTTAAATTGTTTAAAATCACTTAAGTGTTAACATTTGCAAACCTTTGAAACACATACAAATGATTAACTTTCACCCTATATAAATTTCCGTATTAATCCGTGAATCGCATGCGAGCCTGTACGGATCACGGATCAACTGCGATCCGTTACACCACTAATTAGTAAAAAACAAGCATCTTGAGATACTTGGTAGCCTACAATATTTATCTCTTATGATTGAGCATTAGATACTTGGCCTTGAGTAGGCTACTTGCTGGTGGCAAGCTTCTCATTACTCCGATGAGTCAACGACGACCGGAAGTGAACTTCACCGAGTCATATTACACAGAAATCTTGTAAAAGAATTTTAAAAAATGACGGTATTAATCGTTACCATTATTTTAAATAAATGTTGCTGTTCCGGAACATATATTTTTGGAAAGTTTCTGGTTTCGTTTCTGTTCCTTGCAAAACATCAAAAGTTTCTGGTTTTCGTTCCGTGAAAGAGTTGTATTTTGATGTGTGCCTATAGTTTCCATTCATTGCATGTCGCAGCATACTGTTTTACTAGCACTCAAATGTACTTTAAAATAACTTAAACAATAAATAATTTTATGGCATAGTATAAGTAACGTTAGGCGAGTTGTAACCAGGTTGTAACGCAACAAAATAAGTAGACAAAAAAAATCTAACCTCTCATTCAAAAGATTGTCCCTCAAAGCTATGCTTTTCCTTTCAGACATGCCTATTTTTAGTGCGTATTTTAGTATATTTGGTGTTTAATATAAATCAGTCTGAAAGGGGACAAATCATAAACACGCATTCCATTACCAATGCGCGGCTGCCGGAAGTCTCGCGCTTGCCGCGCTGAGGCGTCCCACCACCTCTTTCGTCTGTGCGTGGCGGTAAAAAGATTGGTGTTCTAATGGGAGTGGGTCGCATAAATCTGTGCATTGTCATAACAGACATCGTGAACACGGAGACTCCGCCAAAAACCGTCTCCTCACACCTCGAGTGTCACGTTGTCAGACTTGTAATACAACATTTTTACAGGAGAAGGCTGCTATTTGGATCTGCGTGAGTAGACACAACAGAAAAACGCAAACATAAACGCGCAGGCTAAAAGTAAACAAACTTAAACAATTGTACGAAGCCAAGAGGAGAACAGTGTTTCATTCGATTGTAAACTTTTATTTAAACATCTTAAATATTAAAATATGTCATTGACAGAATTGTTGATATACTGTAGTGTAAAAAATATCTGTAAAATAATAACTTGGTACTGAATGATTTTGATGAGAATGTTTGAGGTCGTAGTAATTGTGTGTATAGTATGTTACAGTAATTCTTCTAATATCTATCTGTCTGTCTGTCTGTCTGTCTGTCTGTCTGTCTATCTGAATGTTGTATTATACTACACGAATATCTATCTGTCTGTCTGTCTGTCTGTCTATCTGAATGTTGTATTATACTACACGAAGCCCAGCTAGATAGGTAGGTAACTTAGATAGATTAGATTTCCCCCCTTTGCTGTCTTGCAGAAATAACAAAGATAACAAGGAAATCTCATTTTTGAATTTTCTTTTTAATGGGCATTTACTCACATGGGATGTTCATGGTTTAATATCAAACAGGATGAAGCTCTTTAGTCCTAACTGAAATAGTCCCACATGCAGGAAAGCAAATAAGGGAATTGAGAGTTTTCCACTTGAACTTTCAACTTGATATGTAAATAGAGCGAAGCGGCGAGGTGTGCCGCCATGTGTTTCAACTCAGACACGCTGCTCACTCATAGCAAATAGCTTTCTATGCTCGCACATGCATGCACGCACAATACATAGTCACTGTGCATGAAATCTTCGTTTGTTGTGAGTTAGTGAACCATTTGTTTTGTAGAAATCACAGCAGCGATGTTAGAGTTCATTTATCACTTCATAATGAAATTTGCTTTGGCTCATAAAAAACGTGAAGAGAAAAGCAAGAAGAGAGAATTGTGCAGCGGGGCTGTGGGTTTAGATAAGCATGGCCTTCAAGTGCCCTTATGTTTACATATGAAGTCTTCTGACTGCTTAATGAGATCAAGTGGAAAATTTACTATTGTTTTAACAACTACTAATTGTTAATGCATGATATCATACAGAATTGTTCTGTGACCACGTCAAACTTGATAAAGCGAGCTAATCAGTTGTCCTGAATGTAATAAGATTTGAAAGAAACTAAATTGTAATATAAAATAAAATTGCAATTTTCTTTTTACTGAAACTGTTGACTTTAACTCCTCCTAGAGCTTTCAAGCTACAACCACCAAACTGGGGTCAGTCCTTCAGGCTGTTCTTAAGTTAGTTGCTATATCTTTTCTAAAGGATCACTGGATCAAGGACGTGCATCACTGGTAAGAACATACCCCAAAATGAGGTGTAACTTGTACCCGGGCCTCAAATGCTGCCTGAAATCCTTTACAGAAATACCATGGTGAATGGACTGCCCATGATGTGTTTATCCTACTATGGTAAATTGTATAGGGCTGCATAATAAATTTCATCAATGAAGCCGGTTCCTTGATTAGTAGTAACTAATTTAATAATTTACTACACAAAGCTGTAGTTCACTTACAAGCTGAGCCATATCACATACATTATCGCAGGAGACACGTCCGCGATAATGACTGCAAAATTGCCCCAATCACTGAAGTGATGCGCAATGACAACGTTATGACAGATGTTTTATTGTAATGTATATTTGACATAATCATAGACTGTAAAAAAAGATGGACGATGCCATTCGCTCTCTTCCATTGGTGAAAAGTGAAGCCGTTCAGTGTCCCGATACGGCGCTGACATCTTGGGTCTTGAGTCTGCGCAGTAGCGATTTCGGGACCAGTCCTGCGCAGTACTGAGGCCACGCCCTCGCTCTCGCAGGATGCGCATATCACAGCTGTAAATCATGACGTGACACCACTGTTTTTATAGCATTAAATAACTAACTAAAAGCAAACTTATTTTAAAAACGAACAATTGAATTTACATCAGCGTGATAAAAACTACAGTAAATAACAGAAACCAGCTTCAGAAAAAAGATAATTAATGTGTAATTAAATTGTTTAGTTGTTCTCAAGTCCCATTGAATAACATGGGGAGGCGGGGTTTATGACCTATACTGGGACCAGTCACTGGGGGGCGATCGACACGTTTTGGCTTCACTTTTCAGGGCTTGTGCGGCACGCTTGGACATAATAGGTACACAATGAGAGATTATATTCATATAAATTTTTGTTTTAACATCTGTAAAAGTCAACCTTTTTTGCTGAGGTCTCTGTCGGTGGTGTGTCCATTAACAAGATTTGTGATGATTAGTGCGACACTAGGGTACAATTTAGTATTTTTTACGTCATTAAGTTTTGAGGTGGTGACGATTTGCTTCATCATGACCAATGTGCGCTGTAAGGGTTTCTTTGGAATTAACAGGGTATTATCATCCAAATTGCACATAATTCCCATGACTCTTGACCCAATTAAAGAAGTAATATAAATTCCACCACAAGAGAAAATAATCTACATGTGTCATGTTACCATCACTGGTTACAGGCATACACAGAGCCAGGTGTGTTCAGTCATTAACCTTTTGCCAACTGTTATGTCTGCACCCCTATTAGACACTTCTAGAATCGATTGCCAGAATTCTGTCATAAGCACCACAACCCCCCCCCCCCCCAACAAAAACTTGTTCGATACATGCTTCATTGTTTCACGTTTGCCCAAGAGAGGGATCTATTTGAGTATGATTTTTTCATTTGGTGGCCACAAATGTGTTCGTAACATTCTGTTTTGGCTCACGCTGATATTGACACCAATGCGTAGCCAAATTTGGTGACAGAATACAATATCTACTGAATTATTGGGAAAACAGTGCTTGTATGTGATTGTGTGGGAGTGAGCAAAAGAGAGAAAGTAAGAGTGCGTTTTTATTTTATTAGGTTATTTTGTTTTTGTAAGTGAGAATGAGGGAAAAAAGAGGCGAGCCAGTGAGATAGAGGGAAATGAGAAAATAGACTTCAATTGTCTATTAGAGAGGTTATTGGCCAGAGAAGATTACATTACCTAGTCTTTCAGCGAACTCATTCACTTTACTCTCAAGAGGCCACCCTCTAATGAGGAGGGTTAGTGTTTAGGCATGGCTATAGCCTCTTACCCATGATGCCTTTGAATATACACAAAGCAATCTTCCTCTAAAGCTTTCAAAACTTCTACACGGCAAAACACACAAAGAGGAATATAATTCTCTCTTTTCGACACAGACCTGCTAATGAAGACAGCACACACACAAAAATGTGGACTACTGAGACGAAAACAATCTTCTTGTCCAGGTTTTTGAAGTGAAATCAGGTTGGCCGTCTGTGACCCTGGGAGAGAGAGTCCATGTTATGAAAAAGAGACTAGAGAATAGGGAATGTGAGAGAAAAAACTAGCGAAAGAGGGAGAGCACACTGGATGCCAGAGGATCTCCGATTTCATCCACAGTGATCCAGACCACAGGCCCTTGAGTTTTCTTCCTCGCTCCCTTCCAAACAAGGCACAGCCTGCCAGCATTCACCACACTTAGCCTCATCCCACATCAACCAGTCTAATGCCCTGGCCGCCCACTATACCAAGTGTACAGTATGTGTGTGTTCAAAACATGGATTTAGCAGGATGTGGATCTTTATGATTTTAACATATTTTGTAGACTTAGTAACTCTGACATTTCGTGAACAGATTTGAAAAGGCAGGGAGACGGTAACGTGCACAGATTTTCTGGCATTAATTGCTTGTATAGAGGGGAAGTGTCTAAGTCCAAGTCAAACGGCTCGCACCACAGGTTGGCTGGGCTATGCTGGAAAGTTGTTCACGGATCGTTCAATCATTCTGGGAACAACGTGTGTATGAGCTCTTCGGTACTGCTAATGAAAGATTTAATCACGCAATGCAGGGATGATGAGCAAATCTTCAAGGCGATTTGCGTGATGGTACTTTGGCACATTGAGTTGGTCGCACACATGTGTGTATGTGTGTGTACGTGTATGGGTGTTAGTGTAGCAGGAATAAATGGGGGGTGAAATAGTATGCCGAAATCTAAGTTGACTCTCTGAGTTTGGAAAGATGCCTAGGGCCGTCGGAAAGATGCAACCAAATAAAAGAAAGCGGTGGATCTCATTGAGATGTTTCTCATTAAGGCCCGGTTCTTAAAGAATTACCTCACTCATGCACAAATCCTTTGGGTGGAACCCAAGACCTCAGTGCTGTATGTGAAAACATTGTGTTTGCTGAGGAGAGCTATTTAAAATCAGGAATGCACTTGCTTTTGTATTTTTAAAGACAAAAACATTGATTATTAGCAAAGTAAGTAAATTTGATTTTCTCTGAGTGTACACAAAAAAATCATGTTCCCGGTAGTGTCATGCTATTATTTCAACACAACATTAAAATGCTACAACACTCAATGCAAACGCAATTAAAATTGAAGATCACCTGGTTGGACTCCAATGAATCCAGATGTCTGCCTTTAATGTGTATCCTCCTTTCATCCCGATACTTTGCTTGTTCTCTTGGTGATCTGCTTTAAATCTGAAGTATTTCTGTACGCGAGCATTAGCGCTTGTTGCGACTCGCATCTTGTTATGTCTATGAAAAGTTTCGAACTGACAACCTGTCAAACGGCACATCAGTTCCAAGTGGGCCCGGTTCCGCGATTGTTCCGGTACTTTAAAAAAAAAACTTCTACCAATTACTTTTTTATTTTTTGGACCCACTTGGTACCAAAGACCAGGTACATTTGACAACCCTAGTTCCCAATGTCAATGTTCAAAATGTGAAAACATATATCAGCCAGTTCTTTTGTTCTCTTTTGACAAGCTTGTTTTCATGATAACACATAAGAATGTGATGAAACTTACTTGTCTTCATTTCGTCCTGAAGATGTTCAGAAATTTGTTTATTGGAGGGTATAGGGATAAGGCTGGAAGACCACAAGTCTCTTCATATTGCACTCTCTGGATTCAAGCTAGTGTCCATTTGCTATACCGTATTTTTCGGTCTATAAGCCGCATTTTTTTCATAACTTGGCTGGTGCTTCGTCTTATAGTCAGGTGCACCTTGTAAGTCAGTATGAATTAATTTTGACATTTATGAGGCAAGAGACAACATTAAAGTCTACAGCCGCGAGAGTCCGCCATATGCTGCTTCTGTATTTTTGTAATTTTGAATGGGGTTTTGGTTAAACTCCTTAAAGGGACAGTAAGTAGGGTTTTAAGTGTTTTATTAATCAAAATCAATGTCTTTATTCATGCCCTCGTTGGTGTCAAATGACCTCTGCCAGTGATCTGACTTTTCTTTGTAAGCTTAGAATTTCTTCTCTTTACTTACATTGAACGGGTAAGTCCAAGGAGGCGTCCATATCTTTCTTCCATACTGATAAACTATAATAGCAGAGAGGGACAAAAAGCACTAGTCTACCAACGCATTACCAGAACGTGTTTTCATTCAGAACACGTGAACCAGCTGAAACGGACAAGGAGATCAGTGATTACATAACGGCTAACGTAGTTGCAACAGCTAACGTAGTTGCAACACGCATTTGGAAAAACGAGGCGCTAGAGAGCACTATTTGTTTAAATGCAAAATACAATTTCAACATTAGATGGGGTAAATCCTACTTATTGTCCCTTTAAATAAGACATTGAGTTAGCGTCAGCCCAAGATATTTTCATGTTTTATTTTATGACATAAAATACACCAGTAATACCCTCACTTGTGACATGGGGACTAAAGACTTTGTCAGGGACTTTAAACATCATCACAGACAGGGCTGGACTGGGACTACAATTCAGCCCTGGACTTCATCCAGACTCGGTCCACTACATTTGCAAACACAAAAAACATAAATGTATTAAAAATAAATTAATTAGAAAGTTTGCTGTGCAATGTATTAATTCGTTTACTATCAAAATCAAAGGTAAAAAAGAACCTAAATAATAAACAAAAAATAAAATGAAAATAAGAATACAAAACTACATAATTGCCTAGAATAAAAATTTAATTGTAAATAATAGTTTATTTGTTCATGTACATTAAGTTTTTCTTTCTTATATTACTTATTGATTTTAAAGAGAAGATCAATAGAAGAAAAATATTACTATGAAGCAGAATATATAATTTATTTATTGTTTATACAAATCATTAATTTATATACATTTTATTGAATCCGATGGCAACTGGTAGTATTAGGCTTATATAGAACGAGTAAGATTTATTAAGTCCTTAAAAAGCGAATTGGGCTACGCCTATATCATTTTCACAACATATTTGTTGTTTTGAATGAAATATAAAATGTCAACACGCTATGAATAAAAAGCAGCACTTTTTTAATTATAAAGGCTTGAGCACGTCATTGCCAGTGGTCTAGAAAAAATATAAATTTTTAAACATATGGAGTTCTTTGCCTCGAGTGCTTGGCTTTTTATTTTTCTCGGATTCTTTGTTATTACGTTCAGAGATTTTGTTAAATTTTGTCAGTTGATTTCAGTAAATTGCTGTTTTCGACTACATGCAGACTAATCAGCAAAAGATACCACGAGAGGACAGCTTTCGAATTATTCCCGCAGTACACTGATGTCATACGTCGGTCACTCTGCGCAGCACTGCATAAATGCGAACGCAGCTGTTTGTAATAACTTGATTCTGATTGGCCATTGCGACATGCATACGCCATGCAGTCAACACGCTTGTTTACTTGTCAGTCTTGCAGCTTGCATTCGCTTTTTTTGTCCAGTGAGAGACGCAAAGATATGAAGTTTAACACTGCAAGTAATATAATTACATTTAATAACTTTTAACATGCCCACCGGCCAAGCCCACTGGGAATCTCTCAGTTGTCCCGAAGGCCAGTACATGCCTGATCACGGATGAAGATTTCAAAAGCAACGCAACATGGGGACAATTCGCAACAAAAAATAATTCATCAGGGAACATGTTTTTAAATGCGTTTAATAAATTTTGAAAGCACTGTTTGAAGCTTGTTGGTGATGACGTTGATCTCGAGAGACAGCTGTGTAGTTCACTTCTAGCCTAAGGTTAGCTTTTTATTTCTAGTCGATGCATTTAGACTTCATAAAAGAAATCATAAAAGTTGTGTTCATCTGTGAAGAATATCTTGTTGGACAACATGTGTAAGTGTCATAAACGTTTGTTAAACAGTAATAAACAGAGCTTATTTTTTGCAATAATCAAAAAGTCTATTGAAAAAATGAATGGGCTTTTTGTTTAAGGAATGCCGGGTTGGCATACAAAAATACATCATCACAATCTCCTTTTCCTAAACTGTTCTCCTACGCTGTACTCTGCAGAGTTTTAGTCCATTTTTAATGAATAATTCATACATTTATACAGGTGGTTCTCACTCATGCCGGACTGTCTAGATCTTTAGACATTCAGCCATTTCACACCTCTATAATACACACTCATGCACTCAGACATTTTTGACTTTGATGAGTGCTCTTTGCTCCCTCTTTTAGCCCTAAGACCCACTCTGGTTAACCCTACCTGTCACCACCAGCCAATGTCATCTGATACTAATTGAGACCTCAATTCTCACATTCGGACCAGTTCCAGCACTGCAGGCCTTTCCGCAAATCCTCACATTCATCTCTCTGCCTTTCAGTTTGTGTACCCAGCCTCCAATGTGCCTCTCCAAGCGGCTGGGCTGCCCGGGCTTCCTGACCGGACTCTTTGAAAGTCTGGGAAAGATGGATTACCTGTCCAAGCCCCAGGATGCATGTGTTTGATGTCGGCCGCTTGCACGAGTGTTTGCTGACATTGCCAAGAGGCCAAAGATGTCTCCGGGTCCTTTGTTTTTCACCTTTCAACACCAGGTCCAGTTCACTTTCCAGAACATTTCTGGAGCAGACAGATTCATTGGTGTGACGTTGTTTAGGTCAAAGCTGTGTGGCTTACACATGATGCCACGTTATTTGCAAGATTTTTAAGCTAAGGTCATTTTTGAAAACGAAAGGATGGTTCATCCAAAAAACATTATTCATTATTTTCTCACCATCATTCTATGGCCATGGAAAACAAATTTTATTAAGTTACCTTCTCACTTTAATTTTTTTTTTTTTTTAAGATTTATTGACGCTAGGGCTGTCAATTGTTTTGCACAAAATTATGAAAGTTATCATTGTATCCAAAAATATAAAAAGAAAATCGTGTATCCGAAAAGTGCATTTTAGGCATAGATTTGCTTTGTGTAAGGATATTTGCTTAATATCCTGACATCTGCTTTAGCTATTCTTGGCACATCCAAGCAAGTTCGAGATTTATAAACAAATGATTCATTTGAGTCTGATTTCAATGAATCAGTTATTCTAGTTCGGTTAGTGGCCGGGATATTCCTACATTACTATGTGAATTTT
The DNA here is from genome assembly GCF_027580225.2 of Misgurnus anguillicaudatus. Classification (NCBI taxonomy): domain Eukaryota; kingdom Metazoa; phylum Chordata; class Actinopteri; order Cypriniformes; family Cobitidae; genus Misgurnus; species Misgurnus anguillicaudatus. Next base: position 39,183,669 of record NC_073338.2, on the reverse strand, counting down.
TGTCATTTTTATTTTTGGGTGACTTTTCATTGTTTCGATGTCTGGTTTTTGTGAAGGAACAAGGCATAGCATATCAAGAACTGTTTCTCTTGATATCTAATTATTGCTAAGCCTTACAACATGAGCTGAAGTGATTAGCTGCCAGTGATCGATGTTTGATCTTCTGAGCATATTATTTTCTGAGATGGGCTTGTTGAAGAGACTTGTCAAACTAGACAGAAAAAAGCAGACCAAACTAGCATGTTGATAAAGTGAGTTTTTTTGGAGGAGGAGGAGGAGGCAGACAGTGCTCACCCAGCTCCAGCTCCGACCGAGTGCACAATCCTCTGGGATCCAGCTCTGAGGACTTTGAAGTTCTTCCTCTTTCTTTTTTTTCTACTCTTCCACTTGCTAGACCTGACAGCTGTCTTAATGAAGACATATGCTCCCAAGTCAGACAGGCCTCTGAGGAGAGAGAGGAGGAGGGGAGTTGAGGAGGCAGAGAAAAAGAGAGGGAGAGAGATGCAGCAAGATAGAGAAGTGGTAAAGGATTTTTGCACAGACATCTGTCAGGACAGGCTTAGGCTGTGTACAGATATCGTGTTGAATCTTATTGGGGAAATAATCCATTCGTTTATTTTGCCCCTTGGCAAAATGCAGTTTTGGGGCATTTCTTTGCTTTTACAGTACATCTCAATTACTGAATTTCACTGCATTTCCGTGTTGAATTTTGTTGTGCACACTCTGCACTCCCATCCTTGCATCTCTTACCAGGATTCCCCGTGGGATTTTGAATTTTTTCCCCTTCCCTTTTCTGTTCTTTCCTGTATTGTAAAACCCTCTGACCCTCCCAGCAACAATTTCCTCTCTCACACTCTTTCTACTGCCGCATCTTTTCTTTTTTGGACCCGTCCCACATCACAATGACTTTGAAATGTTTACACCTGATTTACATGTGATCTTAACAGAACATACGGGTGTAAAAGGTCTAAAACATTTTGTGATTGGATCACTCTAACCACATTAAGAGTTAGTCTAAAGCTTATGTGATACATTGTGTTTGCGTTGTAACTCATCCTGATGCATCCCAAGACCGCCCAGTGATCTGTCAATCAACCATCGTCTTTATGTGGCTTTAAAAATAAGTCACAACATAAAAAGCCCATAACTTCAGACTTCACAGAACATCTTTAATATGCCATATTCAATGACACAGATGACTGGTTTAGTGCTAGATTTACCATGTAGCAATACACTGACAATACACTGACACACTGTAGTAAGTGATACTATAAATGAAATCAGATTTTGAGGTGAGAGGCTCTAAATTTATGATCAGGTAGTCCCTAGAGAGGCACAAGAGTTAATGTACTCTAATACTGTAATTATGTCATCTGAGACAGATGCTAATGTCAGGTGTAAACAGGACTAATAATTTCTATTTAATTTCTGTTTATTCTCCCCTCTCTCTTTTTCTTTCTCTCTCTCTCTCTCTCTCTCTCTCTCTCTCTCCTGTCTTTCTTTACTACAGTAGTCTTTGATGTAGAAGTGCTGTTGCCGGATTCTCTCCCTTTGCCCTTAGTCTCTTTTTGCACCAACTTCTTATATAATCTGTCAATCTTGGTGATTTTAGCTGCACAGTCGCCCTACCTCTCGCAACTTGATATGTTTTTAAATGAGAATGGAAAAGTGGTCTTAAGGCTTGTTTCTGAATCTTTAAACTTTTTCTTGAGCAAAAACTTCATATATGGAAAAACATGTAGAAAAAGCACTTGACTTTACTTGGGCGGGCCGCCCAGGTATATTAACAAGCGGTCAAGTATATCCGGCATGAAATTTTGTCTTTTTTGTTCTTCTGTGATAATGACACTATTTAATAATGACATTTTGCGTGCGAGCACGTTGTGTATCTCCCGATGAGTTCGTTGTGCATTTGCATGCTCTCCGTTTCTTAATGAATTGGGTGTGCACGAAGCAAGCTCTTGTGTCATATTGTATCCTTCCATGTTTCTGAACTTGATAAGAGTTTTACCATTAGAGGACCCATGGCCAGTACAGTTCCGGGTATATATTTTAAATTGTCAGTCGTGTCCAGGTCGGTAGTTTAATTACTTCAGGTCCCGAGTCTGATTAATATTGTGTGTAAAACCCGAGTCGATCGAAGAAGGGCAGTGTGCACTACTGCGCTAAAACTCATGTGCAGTTTCAGTATGCCTCTGGTTTCTATGGTGATAATAACTGGCTCTTGTTTTGAAAGTCACACGCTGCATTTTCTTTCTCCCATTTTTTTTATAATATTATTAATAATAAACCAAAGCTAAAATCTAAAAAGTTTGCACAGAGATGGTAGCAAAAAAGCAATGCTAATGTCAAGCCCATTGCACTGAACGAGCAAAGCTCAAGCTGACTCAAGATATAAAAAAATGCAAAGCTGTTATGTAAAGTCACCTGTCACTGGGACAGAAGGAAGACTTTTGAATCTGAAATAATGAGTGGATTAATATACTATACATATTATTGTATTCAATAGAGTTTGATAAAGGTGGTCATCAAATTGCTTGGAATGGATTTATTGCGTTCTGTAAAAAAGGAGGAGTGGCGTTTATCGCATTTTGGGAAAAAAGGGAGAAAAGATGACAGAATAACACAGCGGATATTGGATTTTGCGTAAAATTAATTATTTACTTTTAAATACTGACCTGATATAATAGTGACTTTGGCAGTAACTCATTTTTTTCCAAAAATGGCGTTTATCGCGTTTTGGAACCAAACTCTTCATATATATATATATATATATATATATATATATATATATATATATATTGTCAGGGTTTTAGTTCTGTTTAGTTTGTTTTCATTGTTGTTCATCATTGCTCTTTGTGTTAGTTACCTTTAATTAGTCTCACCTGTGTTAGTTAATCACTCATCATTAGTTACAGCTGTTTATCATTACCACTTACCCTTTATAGTTTGCCCTCATGTTCCTGTTCTTGGTCTGATCTCGTCTGAATGTACCGTTGTCATCATGTTATCCTGTCTATCGTGATTAAAGTCCTGTAAGTTTTTGTAATCCCTGCCTGTTTGTCGTCTTTTAGTTAGAGAACTGTGACAGAAGATCAGACCAAACGTTTGTGGCGTGTTAGTGTTCCCCTCCGTGTTTCAAATTAGAGTTTTTTTGTTTTCCGGAAAATCAGTTTCGTTTTTAGTTTATTTATGGATTTTTCGTTGAACACATCACTCGGTTTGGAGCAGGGAGACCGTCCGAGCGCTTCGGACGGTCCAAAGGACCATCGCCACCCCCAGAGACCAGACGGACTTCACCCTACCTGGAACTCCTGCCCACCGCAGGTGGAGAACCCAGCAGTGCGACCTGCGAGCCAGAGCTACCCTCGGAGCCCAGCGTCGCCAATACCCCGGATGTTCCCCCTGACCAGGTTGCGTGACCAGAGTTTCCGGGGTGCCGCCGCGGGAGTTGCTAATGACGTCAGGGAGGACGTCCATCTCCCCGCCACTGAGGGTGAGCCAATAATGGTCCCTGGGGTTAATAACATCAGCTCGGATTGTGCTTTGGACATTCCCCACCCCTCATCGTCACCACTGGTTCCGTCCAGCCCGCCCCTCGTAAGTCGCTGTTGGTCAGCGCTGCCGGTCCCGTCCGGTTTCCCTTTTGGATTTCCCGCACCAGCCAGTCCGAAGCTACTTCAGCGGACACAGCGTCACACCTCTGCTCATCCTCAGCGCGTCACCGGCGCTGGTTCGCAGGAGCCGAGGTGTGCCTCTCTGCCCGCTGTCTCAGGGGTTTCTCCAGTTCTCCTCCCCCGCTCCCTGAGACCTAGAGGTCGCCTCGGCTCGTCGGACCAGCGGCCTCGCTTCGGGTCTCTCCTCCCTTCCCTTCGTCAGCTCCCGTCTCCACTGCGACGTCACCAGGCTACGGTCACCCCTCTGGTTCCACCCCTGGTCAGTCGTCGTCCTGCCCTCGCCTCCGGGTTTTCCTCGTTCCCCTGTGTGTCCCTCACTCCACCCTTCCGGCTCGTTGGGCTCCTCCTTCCCGAAGACGTCACCACGGGACTCCCTAGCTCTGGCTCCGCTTCGTGGCTCCGGAATCCGCCTACGTCTCGGTCGGGAGACCCACCAGCTCCGCCCCGTTCCTCCGGATCCTCGGCTTCCCCCGGGTTCTCCGCTCGCGTGGCCCCGCCCTGGATCCTCCCTCCGTTGTCCACGCTGTCGTCTGTCCCCAGGGTGGGACTTGGACTTCCATCACCCTGGCGCCCTCCGCCAGCGTCTCCACCCTGGGGCTTCGTCTCGTCTGGTCTTTGGGTCCTGCTCTAGACCTTCCCTCAGCTTTCATCACAGTTTTTTGGACACTTTCATTTTTGTTTGTTGCTCTCTCCCATTCGCCTCTATTGTTGTTCATCTACGGCGCGAGGTCGCGCCTACCGGGAGGGGGCGTACTGTCAGGGTTTTAGTTCTGTTTAGTTTGTTTTCATTGTTGTTCATCATTGCTCTTTGTGTTAGTTACCTTTAATTAGTCTCACCTGTGTTAGTTAATCAATCATCATTAGTTACAGCTGTTAATCATTATCACTTACCCTTTATAGTTTGCCCTCATGTTCCTGTTCTTGGTCTGATCTCGTCTGAATGTACCGTTGTCATCGTGTTATCCTGTCTATCGTGATTAAAGTCCTGTAAGTTTTTGTAATTAATATGAGTCTTCAATAAATCAAAGTAATGTGTTATGTCACACATTACTAGTTCTTACATGTATAGTACACCTATTTTTTGTCGGTAGGTAATGATTGCCCTTGTCACTGGCTACCACCACAAGTAAATTTCAGATCTGTGGGAAACTCTGAAAAGTATTTATGGATTTCATAGATATAGCTGTATACTGCATGTGCTACAAATATTTCAAAATAACACACAATTATTTTTTTACATTACACATGAGGAGCTCAGTTGCAAAGCCTCTAAATGTCTCCTCCGTCAAAAATTAGATAATTAAACAAAAGCTTTACGTTTATAAAATATGCTTGCTTCAAATCTGCTTTATCCCAGACTCAGGCCGTTCAAAAACACTGGTTTGTTGGCAGAATCCATTAAATCTGATAAAAATGACACACTAAGGGGACGATCACACAAAACGCATTTAAAACGCCTTTTTTGTTCACTTTAAGGTTTTTATATTGCTAGGCAACCACCAAGGCAGCAGCCCTGTCAATAAGTGTGATCGTGAAGTTGCCATGAAACAGAAGTAGCGATTGCCTTATTTTCCCCGTGGTGACGTATATCCGAGTGAAACCTTCTTCTGAAATGAAATAAGGCAGGGCTGGATTTGAATTTTTCCATCGAGATCTGATTGAATCATTTGCAGTTAGGTTGTGTTGCTAATCGCAGCAATCTTATCTTTCATTCGATTGGATAATTTAAAAATAAAGTATGACATCGGGCGCTTTTCCGCTCAGAGCGCCCCTTTGTGGGAAGGCACAGATAAACAGCGCGCATAATGCTCACTGCCCATAGAAAACCATTCAAAAAAGGCGCCTATCACTGCCATAAATGTGTTCTGTGTGATTGGCCTCTTAGAGGGTTTTGCATCTGAGGTCTTCATTTGTCTCAAACAAATAGAAAATATAGAAATATGTGTCCAAAAATGACACGACAATTTTGTATATTTGTTTATACAGTGTATGACTATATCATATTTATTTATTGAAATGCACGAGGATTTCTTGAGCTATCCAGAGAATATGATAACATACTGTAATTATGGTAATGAGATATTTTTAGACCATCTTTACAGACAGTCGGAAACATTCTCCTACAAATATTATTATTATTTCACAGGGCAGAGTTTGTTAGCTATTCAGTTTGTTCATACACTCTCATATAAAGCAGCTGTAATAAATCACTCTGACAGATCGTATGTATACATTGATTTAGATGTTCAGAAAAACAGGAATATTATTTAAAAGTGGCCATGTTTTTGAAACACTGGTGTCTTAAAGTATTTGTCTGTTCTTTAAGATGTTATGGCAGAACACTTCAGAAAATCAGATTTGCACAGATGCACAAGCAAATTCTCTGCATTTGTTTACTTTAGAGCAGTGATGTTTTTTTTTACCGGGATATATTATGCATGCCAGGGGGTGCTTTTTAGATTTAGATGTGTTTGCATATGAACATTTTAAACCTATTGAAGTGACAATGCTAAATGATATCCAGTATAAATGATATCACAAGGTTGTAGGGCTTACATAAGGCAGAAAATGTTTTGAAAACCCTGATAAAGGATTGGGTTCAGCAAAAAAATACTGTCAAGCTGCTAGACATTACTGAGACAAAAACCAGAGAGGTGATGCAGGGAAACAAAGATGATTGAGTAACAATATGGAAAAAAGATTAAAAGTTAGTTACTTTGTTTTTTTAGAAATATTCCTTTGCAGAAATAAGCAACTGAGATTTTGGACTTATGTTAACATCTTAGTCCAGATAATGTGACTTTGTAAGAGAAATGTTGATGAGTTCATGATAAAATCTCTTTCATGATAAAAAAAAAACTTTGTCTTTGGACGTTGATATATTGAAAAATCAGAACACAGTTTGAGACGTTGTGAGCTCATCTGAAACTCTAGGAGACTTGAGATTACGAGAATATTTTTTTGTCTCCATTTGCTCTCTCTTCTTATTGCTGTCTAGTAGAAACAGTTGAGATGTTAAAGATATCATTTGGTTTCTTTCCAATGATAAATATGTATATAAAAAGTTATAGTAATGAAAAAAGGACAGAAAACAGGAATGAGAAAAAGAGATGGAATGAGTAAGAGAGGCTCCAAGGTGACAGATCGTATTGATCACCTCGTCGAGAGCTGGGTTTTTAAAGCGAGGCCTTTGCCACTGACATTAACCTTGCTGCTCTGACACCAATAACAGCTAATGCCTGCTGAGAAGTGATTGATCTAACCCCTTCTCTCTACACACGTTCACATACACACCGCCTCATGATGTCAGGCAGAAACACAATGAATCTGGCGAGAAGAGAAATGGCTTGTCAATACCGACAGCCGTCTGGCCGGTCGCTCGCTCACTGGCCCTCACATATCCGATCAGTTGAAACATTGTTCATTAATACTCAACAGGTGACGCTGTAACCTTGCCTGCAGAAATATACTCTGCTATTCATCTGAACAAAAGCAGTGGATTTCGGAGATGTTTTAACTCTGAAAGCATTTCTTTTGCTTCGGATGAGGTGTTGAGGTGCTGGTCCCATTTACAGGTAGTGAGTGTACAGAGGGGTAGGTAAATTCCCGGACCCTCAGACAATGGGACCACTGTTAAGTCGTCGTTTTTTCACACGGCCTGGGTGGGGTGTAGAGGGAGGCACCTGGGGGTGCACTGACAGCACATGTCATCCCACCCGTCTAAGTTTATTTTTAAGACTCGGAGAGTCATTTTGGCATGGTGGCAACAATATGGCGATGCTCACTTTCTGACCCATGCACACACATACACAAACTTGAGCATGGCATATCAAAACCTTAGCTGATAGACTTTTTTACATACCAGTTGAGATCTGTTGGTGTGGGCACTCTTATAAAAAACGGATTACGATTTTTCTGTATTCAAGGGCTCCGGGGCATATTCGCATGAAAGGGCCGGCGGCTATGAATACGCCTGCATGGAATCTGCACCTGCAGAAATTCACAAAAAACATTCATCATTAAAAAATAAAAAAATGGATTTAATTAAAATGCATTAAAATGTATTCTTAAGCTCCATTAAATCACATTTGGACAAATTTAAATCCATTACCTGTAATTCTGCATTTTGTTCTCCATCAACTGGCCAAAAAATTTGAGTCATGCAGATGCCATCTGGCCTTATGACTAAATTATGGTAATTCAAAACAAACAAGTTTCTCTGTTTTGTAGTGTTTGTTTGTTTGTTTTAACTGTACTGTATTTAGAGATTTGATTGAAGACTTTATGGCAAAAAAAAGGGTGGGAGTCTAACCCTGCATTGACACCAGCCGCGGTAGGGGCGACAAAAATGCGCGTAGTTGGACGCTTGAACATTTTGAGTTTACGCGGAAATTCGCGTCATGGGAGGGGCTTCTGCAACTCCGCTCCCTGTAATCACGTCACTACCAGAGCAAGCTCCTTAACGCTTTAACGCGGAGCGAATATCAGCCAAAGTTACATTTTTAAACTTTTGTGTTTCCCGTGGCAGGAAAGCTCAAAGTTCACTGCCAGGCGATATATTTTCTTCAATAGAATTCCTCTTTAAAAGCCTACAACGAACGGCCGGTTTGGACTACAGCCCTCTATTTCCTGTTTTAATGACGTCAGTAAAACGGTTTGTTGACTAAACTCCGCCCACAGGAATACATCAGTCGTCAGCTTTGGCTCAAACAGCTCCGCTAAGCTAAGCTGCTGTCGAATCACAACACACTAAACAAACTACACAATCAGAACTCAATACGTATTTCTGAAGGATGGACTTCACATAACAAGGAAGACATCAGCCTGTTTTGAGGACAGTGAAAGTAAAGAAAATGTACTTATCTATACAGATAAGTAAATTGTGTGAAAAATACCGCTTTGTTACACGTGAAACATGAACACATGTTATATTGCCCACTATAAACACAATCAAAGCTTCAAAATCACAGACAGAACGGGAGCTTTAACATGTAAATCACTTGCGCTTGCCGCCTCTTCCGCATCTGGTGTGAATGCCACATAATAGTATTTCATGCACTCTGGCTTATTAATGCAGTTAAAGAGTTGGATTCCTCATGCTAAACATCATTTGGATGTATGAAGAGTATTTTTGTGCCCAATGCACTTCATCTGGGTTGCATAAGCATTGCAGGAAGTACAGGGGAAGTCCTTATATGGGCACTTCACTCGGAATAGCACCAAGAGCTGACATGAAAACCAAAGAATCACCAAAACAGTGTGTTGTTGTTTGTGAGGGAAAAGAAAGATTTTTCAGCTTCCCAAAGAATCCAGCATTATGGGAACATAGATGTAATTTGTTTATCTGGGATAGCAGCAGAGTTGTGCAAGTGTGTTTGTTTAACGCTAGTTTTTGTTGAAATTTACGGTTCCAGTGATAAAACAACCGCTGATGAAGTAAAACTGTATCATGAGTCTGTGTTGGGTTGGCAAGAGCCTAAGTGCATATAATGTAAACGACACGAACATGTAGTGAATCATAAGTTATCCAGAGATAGTGTTTTGTGTATGTTGCCATGCTTGCTTGTAACTCTCTCCTTCCGAGGTACGCCTAGAGAGGGGTAGTGTTTTTTCTGTAAACATTCGCTAGAACTGATCTGTCTTTTATAAATTTGATAAAAATAAATACCCTTCGGAGATAAGAAGGATGTAATACTACTCTATACGTACTCCTGATTTACATGAGATTAGCAGAAACAGTATCATGTGACCTTTAAAAGGTCCCGTTCTTCCTTTGTTTTTGAAGCTTTGATTGTGTTTACAATGCCCAATATAACATGTGTTCATGTTTAAAAAAATGCTGTATTTTTCACACAATTTACTTATCTGTATACCGCTGTTTTTACTGTCCTATACGGGATGATGTCTTGCTTGTTCTATGAAGTCCCTCCTTCAGAAATACGTAACTAGTTCTGATTGTGTAGTTTGTTTAGTGTGTTGTGATTCGATAGCAGCTTAGCCGGAGCTGTTTGAGCATAGCTGGCGACTGACGTATTCCTGTGGGCGGAGATTAGTCAAAAACTCTTATATTGATGTCATTTAACCAGGATGTAGAGGGCTGTAGTCCAAACTGGCAATTCACTGTAGGCTTTATAAGGGGAATTCTGTTAAAAAAAATATCGGATTGAAGTGAACTTTGAGCTTTATTTTTTTGCAGGTATTATTTATGCTCTTACAGTAAAATTACACACTAACTAAAGTTTAAAAACGAGATCAGGAAGAACGTGACCTTTTAAGGTCATTATGTGGATGGAAATCTACAGAAACCACCTACAAGACTGGAATGGGTCAGTACGGGTAAATCGGTCTCTATCCAGGTCACCGCAGTTTATTCAGTTTTCCCATCATCCATATCATCTCTGCCTGTGAAGCAGCTCATCCCTCCCATATTCAGTGTCTGGAAGATTCCATTCCTACAGTGCTTGTGTGTTTGTGTGTTTTGCTTACTCGTTCTCCATTTGAAAGGATTCATGGTTCTGGTTGACCTGGAGTTGAAGTGATGGGAATCTGTGTGAGACCTTTCTGTGTCTTCTCTGTAGACAAACAGTCCATTTTCAGAGACCCTCTGAGAACTCACGTGTCCTGTTGTTGATCAGGCATGTGAGGTCAAGACTTTAAACTCCTTTAATTTGTACCTTGAAGAATCTAAACATGCTTACACAATGTGAAAAGCATTCTCTCCTTTGTCTTGTTTAAAGCTCACATAACACACTCTGTTTCTGCATTTCTGATGTTAATCTGGAGTACCTATAGAGTAGTATTACATCCTTTATACCTCCAAAGAGTCTTCAGTTTAATCAGATTTATAAAAGAAAGTTTAGCTTTACCGAATCTTTCCGATAACATACGAAAAAATGAAGAAGGAGGAGTTACTACAGCGGGAGAAGCGAGTACGAGTCATGCAACACTTTATACAACACTGTTTTACTTATGATTCACTACATGTTCGTGTCATTTATATAATATGCACGGCCCATTTTTCCCAACATAAGACAGAAGTCTTACTTACCGCATGCAACTCATGACCCGGTTGGGACTTTTCAGTAAAATGCAGCGCATCAAACACACACGCAAAACTCTGCCGCTACCCCGGATAATAAACTATATTCATTGTTTCCATAAGGCTGGCTTTCTTCTCCTTACATCAAAAAACACACTTCTTCTTTCGTGCCATCATTTGAAATTAAACAAAGCTGTCACGTGATGTGATGTTTGTAAGTTCTAGTGTCTCCCGCTGATTGAAGGGTGGGCAGGGTTTTCCAGGGGAAGTGCCCAAAAGATGAAGTGATACGTTTAAAAACCCCTGAAACGTCAGCTGGACCCGTAATCGAAAAAAACCTTTCAGAAACTTGTACGAACCCTGGTGAACAACTCTATAACTGTGTTAATAAGTCAGAATGAATGATATACCATTGAACCATCCCTTTAACTGCTTGGCATAGTCTTTACAAGGGCAGATTAAGTCCCTTTACACGTATATCAATCAGTTTTAGATCAGTTTTGGCACACTGCCTTGCCACTTTGTGTAGTAATAAAGAAACAAAAGGATTATTGGAGAAGTGATCACAAAATCAGGCAAATGAAAGTTTCAGACTGGATTTTGACAGGGTTTTTGATTCAGTGAGTAAGTAGTTGCACATCTAGGGAAAAGTTTATATCTGCTTTCCTTTAGTGTTTTTGGCATTCGTTGTCAATATTAATCTTTGAGATCATCTCACATTTAAATTTTCCCTCTGCACAATGGATCTATATGTTGTCCAGGAAATGGTGTCACATATGGCCTTAATGAGTTTCTCAGTAAGTACTCTCTGACAGACATGACTTGTGTTTTGGTGCTCTTGACCCCAGCTGGACTGTTTCCGTCAGCTGCTGAATGACGGAGCTCCATAAAATGGCCTGAGTAGGAATTTGCAACCCCCATATAACTCTACCGAAAAGTCTTGCATCACGAGCATGTGTTGTATTTATGCTGATGCTTTTAATTAGTCTACCAGCAAGAATAATTTGGTCATCCAGCAAGATGATGCTGGTTATTTTGTGTTGGTAAAAAGACATGGTTATGCTTTCACCATGGAAAATAAGGCTGGAATACTCTTGAATAGGCAAACATTTAGCTCATAACTCCTGGAAACAATCAGAACCTCACTTTACCCAACGCAGATCTGCTTTGGATGATGTAGAGGTGGTCACTGAGAGGAACCTGCTTCATGATTGGCGGCCTCAGGCTGAGCCAGGCTGCAGTGATCATGACCGCTGATCACATCAGTATTCTCATACGGAGAGACACCCTTCAGCTCTTCCTCTCAGCTTTGCTGATGAAATGCTGCCATGTCTGAGGGCAACGCTGTAAGTGCTGAGAGGAGGGGGACGTGGAGCTTTTTTTGTAACTATTCAAGAAAGTCAGCGAGTTTAAGTGTGAGAGCTAATGATAAAATGGGGCCAAATGGAGTTCTAGAAAAACATTTGGGAGGAGCATGTTCATCTAAACACCTGTCAATCACAATGCAAATGGCTTCCTTAACTAAACGTTAAGGAATGTCCATCTGAACAAATACATTTTTGATATGTTTAAATTTATACTCGTCAAAACTATTTCCTGAAAAACTTTTAAAAGTACTCTTGTCATTTTATCAAGCAGTTTCTTAAGGTCTCACCCTGGGATAATTCTTAAATAATATTGAAAGAGTTTTCATCTACCTGACTTTTCTGCATTATTTGGTCCGAGGTATCAATTGTATAAAATATATATTTTTTATGAATTATTTAGAAATTGGAAATAAAATTTGTTAAAAATGTATATACTGGCACAATTACTATATATTATATTCTACGAGAGTGATTTCAAGCATTTAAATTTACACCAGCTTCAGTTTATAAGTTTATTAAGATCATGAGAAATATTTCATGTTTTTATAAACTTTTGAACAGTAGTTTATTTTTACAATGCATAATGTATATATAAATACATTGTTTTTACACATATATTTTTGGCCATATTGTATTCAAAGTGATATAGATATATATGCGAAAACTGAGGGCTCTATCTTACACCCGGCGCAATGCGCGACGCAAGTGTCTTTTGCTAGTTTCCACCCTGCGCAATTATAATTTTCACATTTAGCACCGCGTTGTTTAAATAGCAAATGCATTTGCACCCCCTTTTGCGCCCATGGGCGTTCTGATCTGAAAACGAGGTGTGTTCAGGCGCATTGTTGGCGCGTTGCTATTTTGAGGCAACTAAAATAGACTACGCCATTGACCAACAAAAACCTGCTCTAAAGTCAATGACGCAATATGTTTTTTGTTATTTAAAGAGCGCATTAGTAATATGCGCCTAAACGGGGCGACAACGCGGGTTTGCTTAACACATACATGAATGCGCAGCAGCACAAAAACGCTTTTAAATAAGATTAAATAGATTAAAGGATTGAATGTAAAATATTATTATTGAGTCTCTTGGACATAAATGAGGACTAATTATGAGACGTTAAAAGGCACAAAGAGCTGCTTCACCTGCAGCCTGGTAAGTAAATAAATGCTTTGATTTAAACAAATGCATCTGTTTTTAAATGTTTTTTTTTTAAATGCTACCTCACAGATTTATGATGACTCTGTACCTGTGGATATGGTGAGATGAGAAACATTTTTAAGTAATGGTTTAAAAAACTGACGCTGTCCAAGTGCTGAACCTTGCGGAGAGCCATTTGTAAATTCATTATCTCCTGTTTGTTATAAAATAAAGTATTTTTACAGTACAAACCTTTTCTTACATACTTGTAAATTATTTTTTGATGATATTGGATAGTCATACATTTAAAACAATTAAAAGCCTGCTTTTTTTACTTCCATGACTAAAAGAAAACGGGTTTTAAAGGTTTTAATGAAAAAATATCAATTTCAATACAAGTGAAAAACTACACAATTATTTAACATTAATCTTAAACTGGGGATCTTCTTCCTCCACTTAGTTTTTCAGTTTACAAAGTCCGTCATCTAAATAGGTATTAGACATAGCGCCAGCGCAACAGGCTTTTAAAGGGGATGAGAGCTGAGACTCTCATTGGTTTATTGCACGTTACGCCCAAAATACTCCCATTAATCATAAAAAAATAGGACCAACCCTTTTCGACCATGCTCGGCGCACAAACCATTTTTCTCTTCATTAAATTAGCAAAAGTGGATTCGGACACGCCCATTTAGACGTTGCGCTGTGCGCTTTAGACAATGCGCTTAGATCGTTAAAATAGGGCCCTGAGTTTTAGGCTTTAAAGATTATCAATTGTTTCTGGATGTATATCTTAAACATATTTTGCTGTACACTGTTCAAAAGTTGGACTTAATAAACTTAATAAAAATTACTCAAAAAAGTTAAAATTTAAGATGAATTAAAAATTAAAAACTTTTAAAAATTACTTTGATTGGTAACACCTGGACATGTATGCTTTTTGTATGTAAAAAATTCTCACTTAAAAAAAATATTTGAAAAAATATATATTTTTAGGTGTTATTAATTAAAGTAATTGTTTAAGTTAAAGGGATAGTTCACACAAAAATGCTAATTTTCTCATCATTTACTTACCCTCATGTTGTTACAAACCTGTATAAATTTCTTTGTTCTGATGAACACAAAAGAAGATATTTTGAGGAATGTCCTTCCTGTGCATCAGAATAATGGAGGTTTGTAACAGAGCGAGTAAATGATGACATAATTTTAATTTTTGGGTGAACTATCCTTATAATCTATAACTTTCAATCATATTGTATTAAAGGGGACATTTCACAAGACTTTTTTAAAGATGTCAAATAAATCTTTGGTGTCCCCAGAGTACGTATGTGAAGTTTTAGCTCAAATTACCCTATAGATAATTTATTATAGCATGTTGAAATTGCCACTTTGTAGGTGTGAGAAAAATGTGCCATTTTGGGGTGTGTCCTTTTAAATGCAAATGAGCTGATCTATGAACTAAATGGCAGTGCCGTGGTTGGATAGTGCAGATTAAGGGGCGGTATTATGACATCACAAGGGGAGCCAAATTTAAATTACCTATTTTTTCACATGCTTGCAGAGAATGGTTTACCAAAACTAAGTTACTGTGTTGATCTTTTTCACATTTTCTAGGTTGATAGAAGCACTGGGGACCCAATTATAGCATTTAAACATGGAAATGATTTAATTTGATTTTCATGATATGTCCCCTTTAAATATTTGTCTAAAAATACTTTCTAAGCTTTAAAAATGTAAGCTGAGCTAAAAAGGTAAGATAAATAAAATAAGATCAATTTCACAATTTGTAATTAAAACCAGGCTTTGTTTGACACACACCCACAAACACATATATTTACAGAAGCCCAATACTGTATGGTGTTTAGCTGGCTTGTTTTCCTTTCAAACGCTTAAGAAACATGATTCCTAAACTGGTGTTTACAGAATTCTCCTTTCTTAATTTCATTTTACTGTAACTTAATCCTCCAAGTGTTTTTTATAAAAATTTCAAGCGTAAACAAAGTAACCATCAACGATTATCCATCTTCTCGCCATATGCTAGTAAACAGTTGTTCTGAACTGTGGATTGTCTTTCAGGGCTTTATGTTTGTATATGGTGGGCAAAGGCATTTGTTGAGGTAACTGAAGCTGCTTGTATGCAGTTTTTACAGCTGTGCTCTTTGAAGGCTGCCATTATCAAATTCCAGTTCATTTTACCGTAGAGACATGCGGCACGTCAGTTCACTGTTTACATTCATTTATGGAACGGTTCCCCCGTAAAGCATCATGATGAAAGTTCGGGAGAAGGCAGCGTTTAAACTTTCTTTGAGCTAAGGGCCACCATATCATGATCTACGTTGCCAGGAAATCCAGTACAGAAACGGTACAATCAAACAGATGTAGCTTTTGTTTAGATGATGTTATCATCTTGGTTTCAAAGCTAATGTGATTTATGTCAGCTTTCCGACTTGTCTGTGCTTGGCTTTGAACATCGATTCACTGGTGCTATTGTGAAGGCCACTCACCCCTCTCGGGCGAAAACAGGAAGTATAAACAAGGCACAAACAACGGTCTAATCGCTTCCTGTCAGAGGTCTTTTTTGCGCGGCACGACCTGTAAGAAAACAACAGTGCTGTTGGTCAGATGGTGAGATAAGACAGACCATCTCTTTCATCTTTTGCCCTCTGATCACAGCCAAACAAAGCCTCACTAACATGTTTGGAGATACTCAATTTAAAAGATGCATATTTCAAGCACCCACGCACTCCATTTATGTACGCCAACCTGCACAGATACACACAGACATAAACAAAAATGCGTTCGGTGTGCATCAGTGTAAATTTATGTGCAGATATACACTGATGTTATTTTTTTCCTGTACTGTAAGTACCGTGTGTATTTGCACCTGGGGATATGCATGCGTGTAAATGTGTCTACCTACACATGATCTATATGTGCTTTTGTTGCATACGAGCATATGTGGATGCGAGTGCATAGAGGCCATCAGGGAGTTAGGGTCTGTGTTATTTATATTTGGTATATACCTGCCAAAGCATATCTGTTGTTTTAGTGAACATCTAACTTTGTGTTACATATGACTGTGTGTGTCTTTATGTACTGATATTTATGTGTTATGCCTAAAGCAAAACATGAAACTGGAAGCATGGAAATCCCTTGGGGTGATGAATAGCTATTACTTGCCATCAAAACACATCCACCTCCACATACACACACGTTGGCATATGTGGTTTACAGGTACAATTTAATTGAAGCAATGCATTTTATACTGTACAAACTGTATATTATATTCCCCTAACCTACCCCAGTCCCCAACCCCAACCATCACAAAAACCAGTTGGCTGTCACTTCCTGTGTTCCCGTAAACCATGTTTATAGCATAATAAACATCATTATACACTACACTGTAATTTCTACAGTTACTTACCACAAAATGCCCAGTAAAATCAGGGCCGGCGTCAAGGGGCCGCCCCCCAAACAGGTTGTTGTGCCCCCCACAAATTTTTTTATTAATTTAATATATATCAAGAATAATTAAAATAAATTAAACATTGAATGTTTCATGACTTTTAATGTAATCAAATGAGGAAAATATAGTGGATATATGTTTTCTTAAATTAAAATAGACCAGTTTCTCTGATTGGTTGTATTGCGGGGTCTCATGCGTCTTTATGTCTTTAGCATATTTGTGACTTGATACTAGCAACGTGTTTTTTCGCGGCATTTTATGGATCGTGTAAAATATAGATATATTAGAATATTTAAAACGAAGCACTGCCTGCTCCATCTGACTTCATGAAAACACAGACTGGCTCAAACTCAGAGATTAGAGGTCGAGGTGGAATTTTCAAATCTACAGGACACTGTTTTAAGGAAGTTTAATGTTCGTACACGCCGCCTTCAGCTATTTTAAAGGTAAGTTAGCGTTGTTTAATTTACGTAAGCTTAAATGTGAAGTGTGGCTATAGACCGTTAACACAATTGCGACGTGATTATGGTAAAGCAGCTTTTAGGACGCGGTGTGCGCTGCGCTATGAAACCCATTCATTTCAATGGCTTGCGCCGCGTGAGGGTGGTTTGCTGTTGTGTTGAGCAAAGCGCGAGCGCAGCAGCTTGCGCGAGCGCAGCAGCTTGCGCGAGCGCAGAAGCTTGCGCTCACGCCGCAGTCGAGTTCAAAATAGTTTTGCGCATAGTTTGTGATCTTTTGCACTTTATTCGGGAAATGAGCTGACAGTCTGTACCAGTTGTATGAGTGTGTGCTTGCACTGTATTTGTTGTTTTAATGCCTTGTTTTTGCAAATTATTGTTGCTATTGCGTGCCCCCCGTTGGAAGCCACGTGCCCCCCTGTTAGTTATGGCCTGGCGCCGGCTTTGAGTAAAATACCATCATTTTCTTTTCCAGTTCATTACTGTAATATGTATTGCATTATGGGTATTAACATTTAATTTACAGTGATTTACTGTATGTTTTGAATTTGCGGTAGACTGCTGTAAAACAACAGCAGTAGTGCTAGTGTAGTTGAATAAAACAGTGTTATAAAAGCATATAAAATGGAAAAATAAAATATATCTATGAAATGAAATACATTTTATTTGTTATGCTTTTAGCAGTGAAGCAAATTTCAAAATGTGATTTTTTTTCAGCAGTGTAAATAATTTATTGAGAATTGTAGATAGAAACAAGAAAGGCATTATGGATAAATGCTTGACTGTCAGATTTGAATTTGACCTCAAGACTTCAAAACACTAGTGACGCCAATATTTTGCTCCTCGGAGTGTCGGGAGAGTGACAGGAGAGGCTTCTTGGGGAGTGTATCGAGTAACTTTTATTAAGTGACTCTGTGGCACTGTGGTAGTGTTACGGGTTTGATTCCCCTTCAAGGCAATATACATTTTTTATAAAACTATGTTACAGTAAGGGTATTATACTGTAAAAAAACATGTACAGTTATAGTACTGTAATGGGGCAGTCACAGTAACTCACTGGCAACATGTACAGTTATGGTATATGAGTTACCGCATGTATACAATAAAAAGTCTAACAGTGTTAAACTATTTTAACCGTAAACCACGTATACCAACCCAAACACACACACACACACACACACACACACACAAACTCAACCCTCCAATAACAGATTATCAGCTTTCCTCAATAACTTGGAGACGTCAACCATAAACAGGCATTGTCACTTTGATGCATAGCTCCTGATGGAGCGGAGCAGCTCTGGAAAGAGTCATATCCCAAGACCGATCAGAACACGACCCAGGGAATGTCCCGCCAACTTTCTCCCTTTGAAGTCTAATGCATTTTCATGGCGCTGTATACTTCTGACCCATTTATCAATGTTTTGACAAGAGAGGGAATGCATGAGTAAGCCAGTCATGATCACCAATCTCTGACAGTAAGGAAGTGCTGAGCTTCTCCTGGAAGTAAAGCAGGACTGAGATTGTCTCTACTTGCATTCTGTCAATGATGAGAGAGAGAGGGATACTTGTAACTGATACATACTGGTTTTCCCCCAAAAGGCCTTTTGTTTTATGAAAATTTCTATTAGAGTAAAGAGACTTCAGAGACGCGTAGCTTAATGTGCAATTCCAGGATCTAGGATCAGCGTGCACATCATTTGTTTTCTTGATCCGAGTGTCACACAGGAGCATTTATTCAGTTTGTTGACTATAAATTGCCATGAATCTAGATTTTCTTTTAGTTATAGACTTTCGCTAGATCATTATTTTATTAAGAAATACCAAATGTATTTGTAAAAGTATAAATTTTTTAGCACAAATGGTAAATATTTTGGGATGAAAAGCCTGTTGCTCTTGGGGATGCGTGTGTTGTGTCTCCTTTGATAACAAACTCGTGGGAATGCTTTGAACAGGTCTGCAAAATCCTGGATCAGTGTTTGCGTGGTTGCAGCCAAGACATTTTGATTTGTTGTGTTGTGATTGGTGGTCAAGTTTTTTTTTTCCGGCACCCAGAGGCACAGCTTTAGCGTGCAATATCACTAACATCAGTCAACATGCTTTACTTTCTCTGTTTTAGGGTTTATCTAACCAGCTCCAGTCCCGAAATCTGCAACGAAGGTGAAAAGGCAGATATGCGAGAAAGTACATGATGAAGTTGCGTTTGAGTGTTGCAGTGTGCCTAGTTTGCATGAGAAACGCACTGTCACCGCTGTAGGGTGCCTCGGAGGGTCTTTCCAGTTGACATTTGGGTCTCATCGGATCATTTCCTTCCACCTCAGCCATGGCATGCTCTCAGTCTCACTGTCTCTTTATGGAGAGAAGACTTGCGTTTTATTGCACCCTTGTTTAGTTATTTGCATTTACAGAGTGAACTCTGATGTTACTCAACCTTGGGCTGGCTTTATAGACTGAGTAGGGCCGTTCTGCATTCTCTACTCCCATCGAGACCGTTTATTTAATTGTTGAAGAAACTTAGTGTGTGAAAAAGCCAGGCTCCTTTAAAACGCCTTAACTAGGTTGTAAAATCCATTGAAAGGTCACAGTAAAATATTTTCTTTCAAAGCCCCCCTCCCCTTGGGTCGGCTGCGGGGGATGTTTTTTACCATGTCCGAGCGCAGTGTGTTTTAGTCATCAAGGCAGCAATTTGAGACGGAGGCAGAGTATGTTTCTCATACGAGATTACTCGGTTTTGAAGCGTTGATGCGAGCTTAAGTCCATCGCAGACAAGAAAACGTCTTCTTCACTACGAAGCAGGAACAGCGGAAAATTCATGAAATCCGGCGCATCTGTTTCCAGATGAGCATCAGTCTGGGAAACGGATTTGTTAGGGCAGAGTCTTTCTAAAAAAAATAATGCTAGCGAAGCGATGCTTGCCACATGACATGAGTTCGGTGGACAGAGGGAAGACAAATTCTAAGCAAATTGGTTTCAGCGTGGCGTCTGCCGGCCAGCCCTAATACCAGCTAGAGCTTCTACTTGCGTTCGTGAAGATGAAAAACTAGCAGTGTCTTCGACGGCCAGGCTTTGAAGCGCAGACATCTGCTTCGTATTTTATCGCTGACCCCTCGGCCCCCCCGCACCAACCAAAAGCCACAATTTCCACTCAAGCGCTTGCTTAGGATTGTTGTAATTAAATACTTAGGTTTTATTGGCTTCCCCTTTTGCAGAAGACTTCCATGAGGCGAATTCTCAAATGTAATGGAGGAGCCGACAGCAGATTGTGACGGATTATACGGCAATACGGTTCAAAAGTTCAAGCCAGGAGGGTAGAGGAGGTGACCTGGCTTTTCCTCTTAACACGCCATAGGGTTTATAGTGTGATGCGAAGGCCAGCTCCGTGCGGCCCCATCACAGGCAGAATAAGCTTGCAGGAGAATGTCTGATGAGATGAAAGTAAAAGGAAAGATAAGAGATATTCAGAAATGATTCTGTCAGTAAAAGAAGTACATGAAAGAAGCTTCCCAGAAGAGAAGAGTAACAAGTTCAGATGATGAATAAGAAGAGGACAGCTTAAAAATGAACAAATGGTGTGGATGAGGTGCGAGATTAGGCAAAGTGTGTGTATAAGTGTCAGGGAGAAAGCTGAAGATGTCTGGAAAGTTTTTTTAAGGAATGGATTAGTTAAAATGTATAGACTCTTACTGTCAGTGAATCAAGCCCAATGTATGATCCCGCGTAGGTTCTATGCCATAGCTATGCGCAGGCTGTATAGCATGGCGTGCACCTTGGCAAAAATGTAACAAGGCGCCTGTCCTATGCGGACTACAACCCCTCCCATCAGGTAAAAAAACTATGTGGAATTTCTTCATGGCCATTTTCACTTGCAACGATAAGAAGAAAGATGGGTTAGGTTAAGGATGATATTTAACTCAAACTGCACGAAAAGTCGCTGTCTATTTACCTCCATCACTGCTGCTGGTTTTCTCAAATCAATCTCAACAAGCTTCTTCATCTTCTTCTTTTGTGTTTTTTTTTTTTTTTGACCAAGCTGCTGCTTCTTTGGCTGCTGCACTGCTACTGTAGGTTACACATATGGATACTGCCTACTAGTGGTCTGATGTGTAATTGCACGCAGACGTGACAACGACACACAGGTACAGTATGAATGAAAACCAACACGTATACAGCGTCGAGGCTTCGCCATAGGACCTACGCACAAAAATAATGAGAGCTTTTGGTGCATTTGCAGGGGAAACCCCATATTAAAGAGCACCTATTTCATTGCTAAAACAACGTTATTTTGTGTATTTGATATAATAAAATGTGTTTGCGTGGTTTATGGTTAAAAAACCATTCACCTGCTATGCTAATCTGTGCGTTGTGATTGGCCTGAGTACCTCTGACGTCAGCTGGAAATGTGGCGTTCCTTACCATGTTTGAAAGATTCGGTCACAATGCAATGTTAACAGGAGTTAACTTACAGGCTGTGAGTCCAAGCGGGAGGAATTACGATAATGTCGGTCTTGTCTACATCACCAATCCCAGGAATTAAACTGTTGCCTACAATCCGTGTGTTTGTTGTAGTCAAAAAAAAAGATTTACGTTGGAGACGATAACTCGCGTCATCATCGTTTACCTTGGGGTTCGTACCTTTTGCATATCATTAACATGTAGGTGGCCATTCGTGCCAGTTCCGCCAGACACGTCCCGAACATGTTTTCGCGTTCGTTCTCCGGAAGTCGCATTGGTCGACCGCATATTAAGGTTATAATATTTTGGGTTTCATTTCAGAAAAGCAACCCTTACATTTCAAGGTAAGAATGAAACTACAATGATTGTATGTCTTAAAAGAAATAAATCTTAATTTTCGAATGTATTTTAACTGAAATGTGAGAACCTCAATGACGTATGTGGTCGAGCAACGCGATTTCCGGAGAACGAACCCGAAAACATGTTCGGGACGTGTCCGGCGGAACTGGCACGAATGGCCACCCTAACTAATACACACCTACACACCAAAGAAAATCTCTTTAAGAAATTAAAACCACATTTTAACCTACTATTCTAAACTTTTAACAACTTTTTCAGCAAAAATAACACCTTGATGCATATTTTCTATGGCTATACAGCATACTTTATTAAAACTAAATCCACAAGCATAGCAGGTGAATTGGATGTTTTCCTTTTCAATTTTATTTCAAACAGACCTGCACAATGACTTTGTGGTTCCAGCCCCCTTTCTCAGCATGCACAGTGCATGAATAATTAATGTGGTTGTGTTGTTTGTCCATTTGCTTGTTTCAATTACACTCTTGATTTTGTTGCTATGTTTAGTAACATATTGTTTAGTGATGTGGGATGATTTAAATGACCAGTTTATTGATCCTTGTTATGATTCATGTCCACTTTTGTTGGGTCTCACGTTAGTCTTGAGGTCTGGTAAACATTGTGTTAGGGTTTCTGTCCCTTGAGTATATTTGTGATTTAATAAGTAAATTAATTCCATTTCAAAACAACCATGGAAATGTTTAATGCAAATGTTTAAGGTGTGCGAACACCTCTTTTTTCAATTTTAAGTGAGAGCGCTTTGCTCAAGACACATTGGTTACGGCAGACCTTCTGGTCACCAAGCCCAAATTTTAGCCCCATGCCACATCACCTTGAAACGAGAGAGAAGAAAAACAGAGGGCAATGAAGAGAAGCCAAAGAAAAGAAATCTATTGAACTGTACCTATAACACATCTGCAAATGCTCTACTCTCGCACCCTGGACACCAGAACACAGAGCTCTCCTTTCCGAGTAATTCCCCCGCCCTCGTCTGCCAGACCACCGCCACACAACCCAAGCCGTCAGTCTCTTTTGTCAGGAAATGGAACACATTCCTCCACTTTCTCCCTCATGTTCCTTCTGTTTTCTCCCCAAACTGCTGCAGGCCACTTCAGGCAGCGCATTAGGAAATGACTCTGAGAACGAGACCGAGAGCATGCAAGCAAAAGCGATAGAAAAACAGAAGGTTAAGCACGTTTTAATGAGAACTGCCCTCCTAACAAGCGAGGTGACCCCCACGGCAGCCCAGTGCGCCGGGAGACAGACGTTCTACACAGCCCATTGAAGGGCCTTCATCATGTAATGAGCCTCATGTTTGCGTGTCAAAGTTCTTCTCGTTTCTCAACCGCAATCTCCCCGAGCGCCCATCAGGTTGCCTTTTTTGTCTGCTTACCAATCTGTCAGCGATCGACGACATGACAAAGCCATTCTGTGCCGTTACAATGCTGGTGACTCACGATTGAAAGTGGTTGCAGATTACTCTGCAAATGTTGTTTTACACTGATTGTCCTGATTATGGGTTAAGTATTAAATCCATGTGTGTTTCTCCCTGCATTGCCAGAGCTGTTTTAGTCATCATTTGCTCCCCAAAGCGAGTTTCTTTAACAGGGAAGAGGCTGACGCTGGATTGTGTTCAGTACGGTGCAGCAGTTTCGTAATACTCTTCGCTTCTTAAGTATAAAATAATGGCTGCCAAATCCGTTCGCTTTTTCTTACAACGTCTGTTGTTGAAGTTTGTAAAACATGTGCGAGTGTAAATTGCGCATGAAGAAAAGGTGTGTATCCGCTCAGAAGCAGTGTATGTACATGAGTGAGTGCGAAACTGTCCCCAGGGCCATAGTAGCTGGCGTTCCTTGTCCTCTTGGCATCCACCGCTGCTAGATGATGGATGACCACCCACAGGTGGTGCTGGCCAGAGGTGCAGAGAAGCTTGACTGGTGGTTTATCTAATGAAAACCTGGCATCTTATATCTACAACTCAAAGCACCATCTGTTGGGGGCCAGAACGTTTGGTTGTCCTCTAGAAGATGATAGCCACATCACCATTGGCGTTGGGACAACAAAAGAAAATGACTGAAAGCTTATGTATTTGGTAGATTTGGTAGACAGCATCTTAAGGCTAATTCACACTGATTCAACTAATTTTGAATTTCGACGGATTTTGAATGAACAAGTTTGTTGGCGTTTTTTGTATCAGTTTCCTAGGAATCAAACTTTGACCTTAGCATTGCTAGCATCATTCTCTACCAATTGTCTTATACTGTAGAAACTCTTGCTGAATGAAGTGTTGAGGGCAAACAAGTCACGTGCAAAGTGCTTTTTCTTTTTCTGTTTTATCTTTTGAACTAACCTCCTGCCGTTCAAATCTGTTTCCATTTAGAAGTCGTTTTGGAGAGAAATGTTCCATGTGAACTGCAATTTAAAGTGCAATGGAGCACAGGCCACAGGACCTGGTCACAGGGCATTAAATACACATTGGCATCACGGGTCATTAAAGAATCGAAGGTTTGTGTATGTTTGAGTGAATTTGTACGTGTGTAGGGTTGTGTGCAAGCTGTGAAACCGCCTGGTTATCGTCCAGCTTTGTATTAGACTCTGATGCTTTTACAATTTATTCTTTATGCTGTAATAGTCTAAAACAACCAATTATTTTTGGTTTGTTTGATGCACAATATGATGTAGAGATTGTCTAAATGAGCCATTTCCTGTCAGTGCATGTTTAAATTTTAAATTATGTTTACTGGATATTGAATACTTTGATGCAACAACTAGATTTAGCATAAGAGAATTAAAATAAATAAATAAAAATAACAGTGTCTTCAACAGGATCAGATTTTGTTTGATCTCAGTCTAATTTTCATGATATTTTTTGTGAAAGCTGAATCTGAAGTTCGACTAAACATTATTGATCTATCACATTTGAATATATTAGGTGCATTAATACTCTGGCAATAACATTTGTAATATGTCAATATATAATAATAATAATAATAATAACATTCATTTTAATAATAATAATAATAACAATAATAAATAATCATTAGGCTTATATGTTAAGTCACATTTATAAAAGCCACATAAATGTCTTAATTTAACAATTTTTTTTACGTTTTAAGGCCTAATCCTGGCTTAATCGAAGCCTTGTCTGTGAAAATCCAAAAAAAATTGTAAAGAGGCAGGTGTATCTAATCTCTACAAATACAATATTTGCAAAAGCGTAAAAAAGGCTTGAATAAAAAATTAGTTTTCAGCTTTTTGGAGGTATAAAAGATATGATCGCAGCAATCAGTATATTTGCTCTGCATGTCATGTTATTATGTATTGATCATCTTTTCTCTCTCTAATTGCAATTTATGTCCCAATTGATTGTTTACGAAAAATACAGCAAGTGTTAAATTGCTTTTATAGCTCAAACACACTATAATGAGCTTTTAGTAAGGTATTTTGTTGGTTTCATTGAGAAGATGAATCAAGCTTGGATTGTTATTTATGCGTTTGTGGGTTTTCACAACGACAAACAGTAGCTATAAATTGCAGAGGCAGTTAGTTTTTTGCTTTGTGTAACCAGACACAACTCCATTGTGAAATCAACCAAACAGCCACCAAACAGTCAAAACAACAGGGAACAGCAAAGAAGTAATATTTTTCTAAAGTGTGGCATTAGAGGTAATTTGCTGTGCCACAACAAATTGTTTTTTCTAAGCAGTATTTTTGTGTTGTTTCTCAGTTAAAACAAACAAAAAAATACTTAAGATAAAAAATGTCTAAACTATTTAGATCTTGCATTTTGAGATTAATTGAATTGAACACATTAAATAGTTTTTATTTATTTGGCAAAGTTTTGTTTAAAGAATATCCTCAAAATGTAATCAGAAATTTCAAAGTTTAATCAGACATAATAATACCTTTTTAAAAGTATAAAAAAATCAAGATTTCACCCATAACTCGAAAAAAATCCAATATTTATTGAAATGGCGAGTCAAGCTACTGTTCATTGGCCATTTCAGTGTTGTAATTGTCTTTTCTCTGCATTAGATTTCGGCTTGAAACAAAAAAAAATGATTCTATTCATTCAAGACATTTACACGGAAATTCGCATCATGGCAGGGGCTGCTGCGACTCCGCTCGCTTCCTGTAATCACGTCACTACTAGATCAAGGTCCTGATTGGTTAACGTGGTGGAAATATCCGCCAAAGTTCAGATTTTTCAACTCGCACATTTCCCGCGGCAACGCTCAATTCGTGCATGTGCCGCACCGCAGGATGCCTATTCGCGTCTTTGCATTGACTTACCATGTTAATCACTCACGCTTGCCGCCTCTTACGCATCTGGTGTGAACGCACAGTAAAAAAACATAAATTTGATCTAAGATAAGCCCTGTGTCCGAAATTGCATAGTGTGACAGTAGATACTGAATAAGACAAGTTAAAACAGTGTACTATATAGTATGAATATGGAAGGTATGAATGAATTTGGACATATTATCTCAGCCATGTTGATACATCACACAACATAATGTCATTATAACAACAAGTTAGTCGTTAATTGGAATTGCGTCAAACAAGCATAATTTAACCATAAGAGACAGCTGTTTAATATGTATTTGTATGTATTTGCATTTGAATAGAGCCGCAGTACTGCTCTCAGCCATTTTTGAATAAAACAACTCCTCTCCTTCTTTTTCTTCTTCTTCATTGGATAACTCCTCTCCCAGGAGCTCACGGGATAGTAAAGTGTCCATCGAATGACAACTTCAGGATCTTTTTTCGGAAGTAGTAGGTCAACACTATGTGGGTGATTCTCACGAAAACTTGGTTTTAAAAATGTCAAGCATGAAAATGTAAAAATTGCTTAAATTTACTTTTTTCCCACCAGACATTGAAAAACAAAGTCTGGAGTAAATGGGAACATTAATTTAAAAACTTTTACTTATCATTTAACACTTTTTGTAACAAAAGTTAAAAAATTAGTCCTAAAAAATCTCATTACCGCAACAGTCAGAAAACATCAACACTGACATATTTTCAAAATGACATGACAAACCTGAAAGAGCATAATTTGGAGATTCTGCACATGCATTTAAAATCAAAGTATTATGCTTCTATTAATTAAATTAACATTTAATAAGCATCTGTTGCGGAAATGATAATCAAAATGTCGTGTAAGCATTCTGACAAGACAATATTTCAAATTAACTGTAAAAAAAATGATCTTACCTGGTAGCCATCTTGAAGTAACTGGTCCATGTGCTTGGTCACTCAAAATCAAACTTTATTAAAATTCTGTATGTGTGCTTAAACTGTTCTCAAAAAGTGTTGCGGAGGATGAGAACATCAGGTATGGACACATAATTTTCCTAATTTTTCTTCATTATTATTATACATGAATATTCAGTAAATATTTTTTCTGTCATCTAAAGTAGTCTAGCAAAACATCCATTTATTTTTTTTCTTAATTTTTTTGTGTTCATTTGATTAAATTACAACATAACGCATGTTCAAACACAGCCGGACACATTGCGGTAATGAGAATTTCAGCAGAAAATGAGATAAAATTTACAATTTTAAATTCTTATGTTGAAATCACACATTGTGCAAGGTAGAACAAAGTATTGTGTTAATTCTGATGCTTTTTAATGTTACTATATTACACATTTTAAAGCTAAAATCATTAGTGCCGTGGTGTTTCAATGGTTTCGTGAGAATCACCCATGTATTCGGACATCCTACTCACCTAACCTACTGCTTTTCACCTGATATATTGTACGGAAGTAGGTGGTTTCGGACGCAGGGATATGTTGTTAATTATCTTACACATTTCTTCTTTTCAAGTAAAGGTACCTTGTTTTAAAATTATTTAGATATTTAAGTGGAAAACAAGATGAATAGACTGCCATAAAAATATTTTTGCAGTGATTCAATGAATTCTTAAAGGTTTTAAAGGTAAAAGCTTTAAAAGCATGCAGTCTGTTTTCAATTAGATTACATTGCTGAGACAATAATTAAATAAGAAGAGTGATGTGTGATTGCAGGTTGAGTGACAACCAGGTCAGAAGATCTGAAAGGTGGTCAGAATGACCAGAAGGAAGAGCTGTTTTCTTCCAGTCCGAACACTTTCTATGTAAGCTTTCAGAGCCTTCACTGTGACTATTTGAGTATGCATACCCCTTCCACAAACACACCTTAATCTTTTTCCATGTCTCATTCTCCCACTGTTCTACACATAGACACACACGCGTTCTGGGAACAGTTCCTGCATCCTCGCTGTCAGCGTGGTTGAGCCTCTGGTGGGTTCTTAGATTCATGCGTCGGGGGAACCAGCCAAAGAGAGCGCACCATGAACACAGCCATGCATATGACAGCTCCGTGGGACAACGTGCATGTGCGTGCATTTGTCTTGCTGTTTCTGCACTAATAAGATCATCCCTAGGGTATATCTGATTGACGCATTTTGCCCGCCTTCTCGCTCATTTCTGTGGGATGTGCTGGCATGGCATGGACTACTGCAGGGTATCGTTGTGTGTACATGAGCGTTTGTGCGTGCAAATGTACTTTATTAGTATCACATGGTGAAGCAAGAAAAGCGTTTAATGTGTCAGTTTTAAATCGTAACTTCTTTGAAGCTGCAATCTTTTTTATGTTATTAAGCTATAGTAGTACGTGAATTACAGTTTCCTGACCCCGATTCAAAAAGTAAGTTGATCTGTTGAGTACGATTTTGTGATTTCATAGCCAAATATGTATATTTCTGTTCATTTGTAGCAAGAAATAAAGGATTAGTCCATTTTCTTAAAAAAAAAATCCAGATAATTTACTCACCACCATGTCATCCAAAATGTTGATGTCTTTCTTTGTTTATTCGAGAAGAAATAATGTTTTTTGAGTAAAACATTCCAGGATTTTTCTCATTTTAATGGACTTTAATGGACCCCAACATTTAACAGTTTTATGCAGTTTAAAATTGCAGTTTCAAAGGACTCTAAACGATCCCAAACAAGGCATAAGGGTCTTATCTAGCGAAACAATTGTCATTGTTGACAAGAAAAATAAAAAATATGCACAACTTCTCATTTATCTCTGGTCTTGTGATGACCTCATGCAATACGTCATCACGTCAAGAGGTCACGGATGACATATGCAAAACTACGTCCCAGTGTTTACAAGTTTACAATGTCTTTGTGTCAGTTTATTGTTTAACTCATTCACCGCCATTGACGAGTTATCTCGTCATTTATGAGTTCATATTTAACTAATAAATATGCCTTTCTGGACGAATTTCAAAGTGAAATTGTAATACCGCTTTTATCCACCAGATGGCGCCAAACCGAATTTATCAAAAACGGAAGTTAAAAAGATTTAATGATTTATTTTAACTGCCTTTATGTTTGATAGTCATTCTGAGTCTGATGTCTAACATAAATTCCTTTACAAAAACACAATTTTTTAAGCTTTTTGCTCAAAATGTTGTATTTTTGAAGAGAAATATCCATATTTCAGTGGTTAAATTAAGTAGAAAAAGTAAATATATAATGAAAGTTTTTCCCCATTTTGTTTGTTTGTTTGTTTGTTTATTGTTTGTTTGAAAGCAGAGGGTGTGTTCTTTAATTTGATATAATTTGTATGTTTATATATTTATAGAAAATAATTTTTCCTGCAAGGAATTTTGTGAAAATTTTGTTAAAATCACAAAAATGCAGGTGGGCAACTTTTCTCAAAAAGGCTGGCGGTGAATGAGTTAAAATGGTCCGCAAATATGCGTTTCATATATGTAACACGTGACCTTTTCACAGCATTACACAATTAAATGACGTTGCGCTGGCCCGTCACAGGACCAGAGTTTGACGCGAAGTTGTGGTTTAAAAGTGCAAATTTTTTATTTTTCTTGTCAAAAATGACAATCAGTTCGCTAGATAAGACCCTTATGCCTCGTTTGGGATTGTTTAGAGTCCTTTGAAACTGCTATTTTAAACTGCATTAAAACTGTTAAATATTGGGGTCCATTAAAGTCCATTAAAATTTAAAAAATCCTGGAATGTTTTCCTCAAAAAACAATTTCTTATCGACTGAACAAAGTAAGACATTAACATTTTGGATGACATGGTGGTGAGTAAATTATCTGGATTTTTAATAATCCTTTAAGCGTAAAAAGTTTTTATTGATGGAAAAGTGTAAATAGACATTATAAACAGGCCAGTGTAGCACATCAAGGAAATCTGCAACATCCTCCACAACATCAATTCACAACCAACCCACAACGCAGGGAATTGCAGCATGCAAACTGCATTCAGTACTAATTTTGTGGGCGTGCTTGCAATGCAATCTGATTTGCATAATTATTTGCATAAATCCAGTGCTAAAACAATGTAGAGAGGCGTGCAAATGAACAGTCCCATCAGCAGGCGCAATTCATACTTAGTGAATTCCTTAATGTCTATTACTGAGCCTGTGAAGGCTAGTGAGGTTTGATCCGTGCCATGTTTACATACCACCGATATACTTGGTAGGCATGGTGTTTTCGGCGTGCAGAATCGTTGCATTCCTCAACACTTACATCTGCATTGATTCTCACACACCAGGTCCAGATGTTCCTCCATCAAGTCCACAGCATGAGACGAAGAGCAGAGCTTTCCATCATCCCAACAGCAGCAAACAGTCTGCTGAGGGGGATAACCTGAAACGTGTCAGGTGGAACAGGTCAGGAAACAGCAGTTTTGCTTATATGGCTTTACCTTAATTCTCGTTTCATATCTGCTGATTGTAGATCAGCATGTTGGAGTGCAATTAGCCCAGAATATATATGATTTCAGGGAGGTGGCCCATTATAACCTTCATTGAGGCTGTTCACTGTAAACTCATAGGAGAATTTGGACAGAAACCAGGGCGACTGAATTATTTTTGCTAACTATTCTTGTCTGCTTTGATGGTTTGCAGAGGAATGGAAAGTCAGCTTCAATGTCCTCTTGGGATCTAAGTATACATCTGGTTTCAAATGCCTTTACCTGTGGCTGAAGTTGAAATGGTTTCCAGAGGTGGATTTGAAGATGACCAGACAGAAATGAGAGACGGTATGGATGACCGCAATTTTACCAATTTTATACAATAGTTCATTTTCATCCCTAAGTCTGATCTAATCGCATAAGGCATTTTAAGAGTGCTACTATTAAGTATACCGCACTAGGACACTTTATGGTTTGTATCGCTGTGCTTGTTTGTGTTCTGCGCATTACAGACAGGCCGTTTGTCTGTGTATTGCTTGGTTACATGCATCAGTTTCCAGAATTTTTCATTCCAGGATTCACCAAATTATTTATTAAAATGGGGCATAGTTTTTTTTCTTGTCATTGAATGAATTATGAACTTGTAATGCAAATGCCAACATACCTGATGGTACAAAATCAAAACCATGGTCATTGCTAGTTCTTAATTGCACTGACTAAACTCTTTTTCAAGTCAAGTGACTAACCCACTGCGTGACCTAAAGTTTGTGAACCCCTGATGAACATACCTGACCATATAGACCAGTTCAAATGATGTAAACAACACTGGTCCAGAAGCACTTCCTGTTTCCGTTTTTAACACTAGATAAACGTTGGGATAAAATAAACCAACAGAACATATGAACCTGAATTAACTGAAGTTAAACAAACATCTTAAAGATAATAATATATGTGAAATAAAAAAATAACTGTCACAAACTGTAACAGGAAGTGTTTCTGGACCAGTGTTGTTTACATCATTTGAACTGGTCTATAGGGCACACTCATATTTTATCACATGCTTTCATCATTAGGATGCAATTGTTTTGAAGGAAATGCTCTCTCAACACTGTAGCCCATCGTAATGTTAAGTTTGGGACGCAATGACACACAGCCCTCTCACCATGCCTATCATATTGCTTGGTCGACCCATCGCTTAGGTCTTGCAGACGTTCACGATTATGAAATTTGGCTGACGGTTAAATGTCTAATGAATTGTGACGATTATGACGATTAATTGCCTGTTTTATAGCTTTGACATTTAATTCTCAAACATTTTGTTTGTTTGTTCATGAAATAATTTTCAGACATTGTTGTGATTATTTAAATTAAATCTTTTGCAATGTTTACTTGGCAGTAAATATGCACATAACACATATTTAAAAGTAATTATTTAATGAATATATCTTTCAAAACTTTTAAATTCTTCATAAGAAAAAAAACACACACAATAAAGTGTCTGAAAAATAACTGAAAATAAATATGCAATGAAAATAAACTGACTATACCAGAACAGGCCTAAAATAGTAACCCATCCAACTAAGGCCATACTAGTACTGGACCACAGTGGCTGCAAAAAAATCAATTCCTTACAGATCCTTAAGAATAGCATCCTTCACTTCTCTAAATGTGAAATGTTTTGGAAATTTATGTTTTACTTGGCAGTTCATACTGCTTATCAAAGTTTTTTGCATTTCTTTAAATGCTGTTTTTCCCTGTATTGAATGGCTTTGCACTGTATCACGTTACACTGTCAGTTAAGGAGCACCATCTGATACGATCTTGTTAATACAGGTGCTGCAGCTCCCCCTTGTGTTTTTAGAGAGATGTACAATCATTGCGGTGATCTGAAATCATCACGATGAGGTCAGACAATCGCAATGAGATGATTATTTAATTATTGTGACAGCCATAGCTGTGCGCATTAAAAGATTTTTATGAAAGCAAATGAAGATGAAAGACTGCAACGCCAGCACCACCTTCACTATGCGTGCCGATCCGCTTGTTAAGTCTGATGTCATGCACAGCTTCCAGGTCCAATCGGTCTCAAATACCATAAGGAAATAACAAAAAATCACGCTAATGTACACTCGTATAATGAAAAACTCGAAAACCCCAGATCCAATTTTTTTAAAGATGGCCAGACATGGACTGATGGACATGTTTTTTTTAATGAATTAATAATATATTGCTGTCTGTAACTCCGTGAGCCTGGAGACTGCAGTGCACACTGTAAGTTTATAACATGTGCAATATGAATAAATAGTGCTGATAAACAATAATATTGTCTATTGAAATGAATGGAGGCTTATACCCGGAAACAGTATTCCTTACGTCATGATTTAACGCGGATTTTGCCACTTCC
Organism: Misgurnus anguillicaudatus; assembly: GCF_027580225.2. Lineage (NCBI taxonomy): Eukaryota > Metazoa > Chordata > Actinopteri > Cypriniformes > Cobitidae > Misgurnus > Misgurnus anguillicaudatus. Next base: position 39,150,594 of record NC_073338.2, on the reverse strand, counting down.
TACATACCGTATGAAACACCCTTAAAGTCTAAAATACTTAATATTAACTTGTAAACAACTGTTGTATTGTATAAAAGCAATATCACACTTGCAATCATAATCTTAATTCAAAATCAGACTCTACGACCATTCGGGTATCCATCTGTGCCCACACTTTGGTATGCAGCTACACTATAAAGAAGTCCTGTAACATACTTGCAAGTAGTTAAACTGTAATATCTGAATGTATAACAGCTGTTTCCATATTAAAGAAAGCAAGTAAGAAAGATTAGCCAGCGTCTCCACAGCAGCTGAATTCACCCACGCGCTTTTATCTGACAATCATTTGAATTAGATGCTGAAATACTCCCCGCGTGCGTGTCCATAACTAGGATTTCTCTTGTAGTTTCTCTCGCATTTCAGGAATATGACATGCCCCAAACGAGCAAAATGGCCTGTGATAAGAAAAACAGGGCTGAAATATAGCTCTGAATGTTAGTGTTTAATGTCAGGATTTTAACATCTGCTCGGGCATATTTTGACGGCATACCAAAGCAGTTTAAGACAGAAATAAAGCAGATAGGAACTAAGTCTCGGCTCGGTTTGTGTGTGTGTGCTGTTCACCAGAAGTGAGACAAATTTGTTCATATGTATGTTAAGATTAGTCTGAAGTAATAACATTATCAGTTATGTCCCATTTAGATAGCGAAGTAAACCTTTGTGTATGTGTGTGTTCTGGCCATTTTGGCTTTAGTCAGTGAAGCCCACCAGAGGATGAAAACAACACAAATCAGTTGTGCTGATACCCCCCTTCTCCTCTCAGAGGCCAGCAGCAATGATATATACCAGCACTTTACAAAGGAAAACACACAATAAATACTTGCAATATAAACATATGTCAGATGAATGAGAGTGAGTGAGGCAGGGGAGGGAGAAAACAAAAGAAAAATGACGAAACGAGTGATTCATTGGCAAAGGATGAAACGTGCCGCTTTCAAAGAAAAGTGTTCAGTTAGAATTATGATATACAAGCTGTGACAAAACTTAAAAAATGTTGTGTGGTGAACCGTTTTATGACAAAGAGAGGAAGTATGTGTCAAAGCTTTATTTGAGTTTGTTTAATCAACTAAATCAATTTACGTACATTACAGAAATGATTTTGTGGCGTTAAAGTAGCATTGCTAAATTTGGGCAAAGGTTTCCAGCATGTGACTTGAAAGGTAGTGTGCAAGGATGAATAAAGTGTAATATGTGACCCAGTCTGTGAAAACCCAGCTAGTCAATTTTCCTGATTTACTGTTTATCATCCTACATAATGTAAAGAACATGCTGTGAAAATTTAACATTGATATCTTAAATGTTGACTAAGTAAGGTCATCAATGTGAAATCAATGACTGAAATCAACTTTAATGATCATAATCTGATCTCATCTGGATGTCACAGACAGGGTCACACATTGTGCATTTTCAGCCTGGTCTCACTGTTAATACGTAAATTTAAATAAATGCTGGAGCATACAATGTTGACGTATTTGCAACAGTTAATAATAGCATTATTTAGTTTTTATAGCTTCAAAACGTAAAACATGTACAAATCTTTAATACCATAAAGATTGCTGTATAATTTCCATTTAACCATTTTATCGATAATGTTACCACCCTATACCTTACCCAAAACCCAAGCCCTAATTTTTTAAATACGTAATGTATTTTTTTTGTATTATGCAATGTAACGGACAGAAATATATAGGACAATTTTAGTAACAATTAGGGCTGTTAAAAGATTAATCGTGATTAATCGCATTCAAAATAAAAGTTTGTTTTTCCATAATATATGTGTGCACACTGTGTGTAATTATTTTGTATAAATACACACACATGAATGTATGTATTTAAGAAACATTTACACGCATATATATATATATATATATATATATATATATATATATATATATATATATATATATATAATTTTGATTTTGATTTTTTATATTATATTTAAATGTAAAAAAATCCATAAATAAAAAATTCTTGCATTTATACATTTATTTGTTTGTTTATATATGCATAATAATTGCACACAAATATATTATGCAAACACAAACTTTTATCTTGTATGCGATTAATCGTGATTATTTTTTTTGACAGCCCTAGTAACAAAAATTAAATAACTTTTATTTCGGTCCTTGCAATCAATTATTTATTCTTGAGAAAATTATACATAATAACCGAAAAAGGTGTAGGCTGAAGCCAATGCTTATTATGCCTTCCCTTTATGCATATATATATATCAAATAAACGTCACTTTCCTCCCTGGACTTAATTACTACAAGATAACACAAGATATTTCCTATAAAATATACATTGATTATTTTGAAAATACACATTTTACATAATAATACAAAATAATAGTTTAAATATTAAATACTCAGATATTTTATATTAGCTTATGTTATTTTTATCATCTTGTTTTTAAACATTTTCTTGAATTTACAAAGTGATGTACACATTTTTATTTCCTTGTCACAATTATTTCATAAGTTTACCCCTTTGACAGATATTCTTCTACTTTTTATATTAGTTCTTGCCCTATTTTGTTAAACATACATAATCCTCTTACTTTATACTGACTTTCTCTTATTGTGAACAGCCTCTGGATACAATTTTGGAAATAAATTAATATATACCTGTCTTGGTAATGTATATAGAGTTTAAAAATATTTTTAGCAATAAAACTAATACAGTCCTATTTCTAAACCTTCCCAAAACTGTTTATTAAAACCATGTACGGTTAGAAATTAAAAGCATAACAAGTGTAAGCACAACAACCTATTTATTGTGAAATTTCAAAAGCAAGACCAGTAATTAAAATGACGATGTGCTGCAGCCAAGATCCTCTCTGGAGTATATTTAATACATTTATTAATTCACGCAAACGTTAATCCATTATCTCTCTGTTAAAGCACGCATTTCAAAAGTACATCGACTGAAAGACATCAATTTTGCAAATCATTCCAATAAAATATGTCGTAAAGCTTCTCGAGGCGTAATATTTGAATTGACTTTTACGGTCGCTAATAGGATCGTGATCACTGATTAAAGGCTGAATTTGGATCTGTTCCTCACAAATCATATATTTAAAAAAAATATATGAATTACAGCGAATGAATAAAATTAACATATTTTGTGAATTTATGTTGTGTTTTGGTGCCATTATTATTGCGTAACGGAGGACTCCATAGGAGAAAACACCTTTTGTGTGTCATGGCAAACAAACTAAATAGTACAAAATATTTAAAGATTACAAAAAATGTCATTAATTTTAAGGTTTTAAAGTGTAGTCTTGTTTAATATTATAAAATTCTGTGAAAGTCATGAACATTTAATTGGATAAGCAGTGACGGCTCGTGACATCATGTTTTGTCAAAATAAGTACCTGCTGCACACGCGTCAAAACCGTTTATGATAAAGAGATGCTCACGTTCACAAAATACACACAAGACACTCACTTAACAGTAAACTCTGATTACGCATGAGATTATGCGAGTATCTGGCAAACGTGAACGTCTCTTTTATCATAAACCCTTTAGACGCATCTGCAGCAGGCACTTATTTTGACAAGACACGTGATGCACATAGGTACACTTGACGCGCTGAACACATATTTTGAAATTACGAACCACACACATGACGGGCTACATACATGTTGTGACGAACTTCACATCGTGCGCCCTCGAAAAAAGAAGTCACCGGCTGCCACTGTAAATAAGCAAACTTATAAATTATTAAATATTATTATTAAATAAGTCAGAAAATACAAATGAAAACATGTAATTAATATGAGTAAGAAATGCCAATGTCCGCAATTTTAATATTTATGAATAGGAAAACGTACAAATCTGTAAGGGGCCAGTCACACCAAAAGCGCTTTAAACGCTTGCAAACGCAAGGCGCGACGCACTGCCTTTTTTAAAAAAGAGCAGTGCGGCGCGGCTTTTCATAGTTCTAAGCAACCACGGATTGAGCTGTCTTGTCAATCAAATATTGAATCGTGAGCTCTCTTTTTCTGTTAACTGTCATATTAGCAGAAACGCTTGCTCTGACCTTGTTTGAGGGTGAGAGGTGCACAAACACGCAGGAGAGAGTGAGTGAGTGGAGTCCGGTTCTTCAAAGCAACTGTAAACTTCCCTCACCACAACGTAAGGCCCGCCTCTCCCCTCATTCAATTGGACAATGGAAGACGCGAATGACGTCAGGCGCTTCTCCGCTCTCAGCGCTCCTTCAAATACGCGTGCGCGGCAGGCGGCAAAAAAACGCAAGGCGCTCGGCGCGCATAAACAGCGCGCAAACGTGCCCTGCCCATAGAATATCATTCAAAAAAGGCGCCTGCAACTGCCATAAACGCTTTTGGTGTGACTGAGCCCTAAGTCTGTAAAACTGTTAATATGTAAATAATTAAAGTATTAGTCCTGTCAACACGTCGCTATTATACATTTCAGTGTGTATGAAAAGGTAAATGTATGTGTGGTACAACCACACTTTACTTAAAAAAACACGTATTCTCATGAGATCACGTTGGCATTTTTGTAAAGTTAGGTTACATGAAGTTTACTCTAAGAGTTTTATAAGGGTGCACTGTGTATGTACAGGGACGTTTCATGAATTTACAGTGCTTGGGTCAAAAATATAAGGGTGGGCTCCAGCCCCCATACACTCAACGAACGTAAAGACGCGTTTATGAGGCCCACCCAGTCACAGGGTCCGGACAACATTCCTGGTTGTTTTCCCCTACCACCAGTATTATAGTGAGACCACTGAGTTTGAGTCACTGAGGCTCTTCTCATCGATTAGTTTATGCAGCTGTGCAAGAGGAAACACTGGCTCTCTGAACGGGTACAAAAGCAGAACTTCAGCTCCATCTCCCTCAGGTTTCCCTTATTGGCGTTCACTTCTGTAGCCACATGCTGCCCAGACCGGCACACAGCAGGCCCGTGAATTGCCTTCTGATTATGTGGGAAGGAAAAGGCTGAGCCTAGGGGAAAAAAGAAATAGGTGGACGGAGAGAACATGAAGGTGCAGAGTGGAGAACCTCTGTGATGATGGCTTTCTGTCAGGACAGGAATTCCTCCCTCTGCGTTTGATTGTTTTTCTTCAAAGCGGATGATGATGGCTCACATATTTCATCAGGCGGTTCGGGACAGACCTTTGCTTTCAGATAGGACCCCCTGTTTTACTGGTTCCTGTAAGGTCGTGTGAACCACACATACAAGCACACGTTTGCAATTGGTATTGGCCCTAGACAACACAATGGGTCTGTGTCAACTAGCCATAGATCATGTGAGTTTAGTTGTTTTGTTTTGAACGGAAATTAATTTGTCTGCAAACATACTTTTATGTAGCTTTGTATAAAAATAAGCACATTTGTGGAATTATGGGAAAGTGTTGGAGAGCAACCCCCATTACACTTTAAAGGATTAGTCCATTTTCAAAAAAAAAACCCAGATAATTTACTCACCACCATGTCATCCAAAATGTTGATGTCTTTCTTTGTTCAGTCGAGAAGAAATTAGGTTTTTTGAGGAAAACATTCCAGGATTTTTCTCATTTTAATGGACTTTAATGAACCCCAAGTTTTAATGCAGTTTAAAATTGCAGTTTCAACGCCGCTCAAAGGACTCTAAACGATCCCACACAAGGAATAGGGGTCTTGTCTAGTGAAACGATTGTCATTTTTGACCAGAAAAATAAAAATATTCACTTTTAAACCACAACTTGTCTTCTTCCTCAGGCTGTGCGTAGTCTTCATGTAATTGTGTAATGACGTCGAAAGGTGTTACAAATATGAAACGCACATTTGCAGACCATTTTAAACAATAAACTGACACAAAGACATTAATTAGTATCATTCCACATACAACAATGTCTGAACGGTCCTCTTTCTCCACACTTGTAAACACTGGGGTGTAGTTGCGATACGTCATCCGCGACCTCTTGATGTGATTACGTATTACGTGAGGTCGCGCTGGAGCGTCACAGGACCGGAGGAAGACGAAACGTTGTGGTTTAAAAGTGCATATTTTTTATTTTTCTTGCCAAAAATGACAATCGTTTCACTAGATAAGATCTTTATGCCTCGTTTGAGATCGTTTAGAGTCCTTTGAAACTGCAATTTTAAACTGCATTAAAACTGGTAAGTGTTGGTGTCCATTAAAGTCCATTAAAATTAGAAAAAATCCTGGAATGTTTTCCCTTAAAAAACATAATTTCTTCTCGACTGAACAAAGAAAGACATCAACATTTTGGATGACATGGTGGTGAGTAAATTATCTGGATTCATTTTAAAGAAAATGATTAGATTAGATTAGATAAAAAAGCTAACTTCTTAGTATCTACTATGTTTTTGTTAGTGGTTTTCCATGCAATATTGTTACTTCCTTGGTGGTTTAGGTTTGGATTTGTGATCACTTGAGCTTTAAAGCATCAGCATACATGTTTTGATGGAGTGTTGTGCTGAGATTAAATTATAAGAATGGTTTTGTGTGGCTTTTTATAAGGTTAGGCAAGTGATTTTTGTGTCCCACCTGAAATAAAGAGATAAAAATGGCACTGGTTATTTAGAAAGGGTAATCATTAGTCATGCAAGCCCAAATACTGTATAGTATAATTAATAATATAGTGTATAGAGGTTATAAATGATCAGACGTGTGATTGCATAGTTGTAAAAAGACAAGCAAAGCATTGAGACAGATGCAGGTCATCAGCTTTCAAAAGCTTAAAGGGATAGTTCACCTTAAAATGAAAATTCTGTCATCATTTACTCATGTTGTTTTCAACCTGTATGAATTTCATTTTTCTGATGAACACAAAATAAGATATTTTAATAAATGATGGTAAGCACACAGCAGATGGTGACCACTGACTTCCATGGTAGGAATAAAAAATATTTTGGAAGTATTGTAATAAATGATGAAGAAAATATTTTGATGAATGATGGTAAGCACCCAGTTGACGGTACCCATTGAATTCCATCATATTTTTTATTCTTACTATGGAAGTCAATGGTCACTATCTGCATTCCTCAAAAAATCTTATTTTGTGTTCATCAGAAAAAGAAATTCCTACAGGTTTAGAACAACATGAAGATGAGTAAATGACAGAATTTTCATTTTAAGGTGAACTATCCCTTTAAATGCAACTATTTTGATATCCTAACTTAATTTCTTTATAAATGATATGAAGCCATATAAGTTAAAGACCCTGGCCAACAAGCCAAGCATTCAGTAACCCAAATCAATTATGATAGACTGCACTTGAGAAAGTGTATGTAGCACCCCTTGTGGTAAGAAGAGAGAACTACACAAAGTCAAGAAACAAGTGTTTGTCAAGACTCCTGCTGTACCTCAGTTGGCCGAGCATAACGGCAGTTGTTCTATGAGAGCGTGGCTGGTTATTCGTCCTGTGGTTTATGATCTACCCCTCAGTCGCTTTGTTTGATGTGCACATTACCGTGGTTTGGGGTATTACGGGATACCTGATCCAGGCGCTTTTCTTCAGCCCCCTGCTGGAACTTTTGACGACTACGTGCAAGGAATGACAAGAATGAGGGAAATGCCTGGGTTTACGAATTCACAAGAGAGACACAAAGCCATATGAAGGGCTTTCATGTCTGCTGTAGTGATACGGTCAAATATAATTAGAACACGTTCAAATATTGCGTGTAGAGCACATCAGAATTTACATCTCAAAAAGAGACGTTTCATGCTGTGAATCTAATCACAAAGACAGTGCACATTAAAAGTCCTGCACTGTCAAAAGAGTAAAACTGCATTAAAAATATTTACTAATAATTAAATTAGTAAGAAGTGGCATTAACAATTTTTGTTATTATTATTGATGATACCATGTTTATTGCTGTCTACCAAGTTGTTGTCTATCATGCAAATATTAGGTTATACAGTACTGTGCAAAAGTCTTAGGCCACCATCACCAGCTTTGTTGTTTTAGCAAAGTTTTAAAGTTCACCCATATTTTTTTCAATCTATTTTATTAAAATACAAACAGAAAATACAGGAAATATGTACAAAAAATGTAAAAAATTAAATTTTCAGGACTAATGTCTTATTTAGGCATCGTTGTGTTTAGTGTGATTCTCTTGGCACTAAACACATCTTGAGCATTTTTTAGCAGAATGAAGTAAAAAGACAAATTTCTTTAAAATTAGAAATTAGGATTTAATTTCATTTAGGTTTAAGAGATCCCGCAGCTGCCTGCTATTGCTCAAGTGTAATTGGAGTTTACCCTAAATACTTGACACTTCAGCTTACACTTGTATACTGTTTTTAATACTACATACACATTTCCTGTATTTTCTTGTATTCTAATAAAGAGACTGAGAAATAATTATATATGATCACTATAACATTGCAAAAACAACAAATCTAATGGTAGCATGGTGGGCTAAGACTTTTGCACAGTACTGTATATAAAAGTCTAAGACCACACAAAACCAAAATATATTATGCACAATCTAATTCAAGCCTAAAAATCATTTTTAGGGAATCAATCAAAAATCAATTTTAAGGATTTAAAATTTTCAATAAGAAAAATAATTTAAATATTATTATTATTTATTGAATATTTAAGGTTCTGTATTATTTATATAGGTCAGACGAGTAGTGATCTCAGAATTTTCGACCTCACAGCAGTATCAGAAATGAACCATACTGTATTTATAAAAAGGCTGCATTAACTCCCTGAATTGGCATTTTATTTTTTAATAAGTAATTCATTTTTTAACCATTTACAAGCTCACATTTAATCTATTTCCAATAACTAGATACACTGAAAAAAAATATTCATTCAATTTACTCTACTTTAAATAAGCTACATTTAAACAAAAGTTTTTGATTTTATTTTCCTAATTTTTTTGTTTAAATGTAGCTTAAATAAATTGATTGCAACCACTTACCTTAAAAAATTGAGTAAATTGAATGAATATTTTTTTTAGTGTAGGCATAAAAAAGGATAATTTGATAGCATTGGGGTGGGGATTCCCTAGAGACGCTTTTTGACCATGGTTAATTTCCGACCTTGCCCCACCGTATATCAAAGTATCACAGTACAATCTGAGTACCAGTGGATATCATCAGTGTATTATTGTGTGACCGCAGTACTATTTTGTTTGGAGCTGTGCATCACTAGAACTGGATGAAGACACAAACCAGCTGAACTCTGGGAAGCTTAATCATTATACAAAGTGACACTAGCGGTGCTCCGACTTCCGTGTGTGTAAGCGCTGGTGTGCCTGGAAGAGAGCGAGACGGACATTTGTGGTATCGCTGTGTAAAGTCAATGTCAAATCCCACCCCAGGATTCACAGACATTAGCACAACTCACAGAAACCCTGTTAATGCTTCCTTATGCTTTAAACAGCTGCTGCAATCTTTCACACACGCACACACACACACACACACACAGGGAGTTACCCCTGGCTTGAAATGTATTACTTTACGGCGTGTCATTACAGTGCTTTTATTCCCGCTGTATTAAGATGGATTTGATATATATATTTAACCGCCACCTAAGATTGGAGTGGAAAGGGACCGGCAGCCAAACGACTTCTTGCCAGGGTAACCCTGAAAATACAGTACTTGATGTATGTCATTATAAAACCCTTATGAGGCCTGACCGCCACCTATACAATAGCTGCGTACCGCATGCCAGCTTGTGTAAATTACTGTACGGTAAGACCCGACAGGTAAACACTGGAGTGAAAAACGAGAAAAGGGAACTGTATGAGAGAACGTGAAAAAAAGACTGGCACAGTTAAAAATAATAAAAAAAATTCCACGCTTAATTCGCATAACTGCAATAAAAACCGGCTAAAAGGTCAAAGCTGACTAAACAGAAAGAGAGAAATCAATTATGTCATTAAAACGGCTGAGCTGACAATTACACACACACAACTGTTGCCATATGAGCTTCAACAATATTTATAGAAGATCAAGTACATCAAAAACTAGAGAGAAGAGAGGGTTAAGGGGTGAGGGGGTAGACAGAAACCAGAAAAAAATGGCCCAATTGTCATTGAATACCCAAAGAGAACTTCAAACCTGTGGGGAGAACTCAGACAGAGCGATTACTGATGTTTTTATTGCAACTGAATACACTAGCGCAATAATCGACTGCCTGTAGGAAATATGAAACTTTTATAGATAGAGAATCCGGGCCAGTGAAGAGTCAAAGCCATTTGAAGCATTGGGTCGGCTGGCACGTATACAGAGATCGAGATTGAAGCAGTTTACAGATGAGTCAGTGAGTGCAAACAGGCGCAGGACTAACAGGTGCGTAGACAGAGCTGTCAGCCATTTCCCTGCCGGCACTCCGTAATGAGGATGTATCTCGTGGGGAGAAAAATTTATGGCACTGCGGTTGGCTGTGTTTGTTTGGAAATGAACGTGCGAGTAAACGACAAACAATAGTTGAAATTGGCTGAAAGGGTGTGAAGGGAGATGTTGAGGAACTTTGACGCGAGCGGGAATCAATGAAACCTTGCTGTTGGGTGGAGCACCATGAATCTGAAATCTTTTCTTTTGTTTGTTCCGCCACCGGCAGATATAAATGAAAAAACCAAGTGTCTCGAAGGACACGACAGAAATTAGACTTGAAATTTAGAAAGGCGTCAATAAAGAAACTTTATAGAAGTTGCGGGTGAAATTTCAAGTGAGACGTTCTCCTCCTCCCCGTGTTTGATTTATAAAACGCCGCCTTTCAAAGTTCAGACTTTGTGTATGTGTGCACTGTAAACTCTGTGGATTCATGCTGGAGGAACGACAGCCAGAAAGCAGCAATCAATCATGTTGATAGAGTTAACCTGTTAGTGTGAGACTTAGTGTGTATGTTATTTTTCAGAGAGGGAGAGAGAAAGTGCATGTCTACTTAAGGGTGCTTGAGTTTGTTTACCAAAAAGGGGAATTTCGGCACAATATGAAGTCTGCACACACTGAATAACTCAGTTTGCAGATACAACGGCCCTAAAAATTATTTGGATAGCGCAGCAACAAAGTATCAAACAAAGTCAGTTGATTAAAATGATATAGTGTTCCTGTAGCTCAGTTGGCAGACCATTACGTTACCGGCACAACAGTTCATAAGTTTGATCCCAAGGAACACACATACTGATGAAATGTATATCTTGATAAAATGTCAAATGTAATTTGAAAAGGTTTAGAAAGTTAGTTCTAGGAAAAGAACAGTATAGACCCTTTTAAAGTTGGTTAACGTTGTGACGTATTTGTGTGGGCGGGGCTTAGCTGGAGGCAGAAAGAGCCACGGAGGCAATGTTGACAAGCTTAACTCTTTCACCGCCAGCGTTTTTAAAAAAAGTTGCCAGCCAGCGCCAGCGTTTTTCATGATTTTCACCAAAGTTTAATGCCTTCCAGAAAATGTTCTTCTTTAAATATATAAACATACAATATATCAAATGAACAGACCCTCTGCTTTCAAAAAAAAAAAAAAAAACGTTTCATCCTACCTTTAGTGGTTCTTTTGTAATCAGCTTTTGAATAAGAGTAGGTTTCTGCAAAAACACCACATTTTGAGCAAAAAGCAGAGATAATTCCATTTTTGTGACTTTTCATAGAGTTCCCATTCAGAGCGATCTTTAAAACAGACACGGACATGCAGCGGCTAGCCATAGGGCAATACTTCTGGGTTTAAAAAGTTGCAGAAGGGCGCCACCTGGTGGATAATAGCGGTATTGCGGAAAGACGGAAAATCTCGTCATTGGCGGGGAAGCGTTTTCTCTTAATTGACGAGATATCTCGTCAATGGCGGTGAAAGAGTTAAGATGGCACGTTTTAGGAGGGATTTATTAAACATGGACGCAGAACATGGACAGGTGTTGAAAATTAGCGCACATGCTATAAAACACTTTAACATATTGTCCGAATATGTAGTCACTGATTCTGCGGGACAGTGGCAGCTATTTTTGTAATTTAACTCTTGCGATTTTTACCAGGTTTTGGATATTTCCTAGCCAACATTTGAATTACTTTCGGGTGATTTGGGGAATTTTGTCAAGGCTTATTGTCTAATGTAACCTATTGCTGGGCTAACTATGTATGTTTGTTTAACAATTAAGGTAAACAATATCGCAGTTGGCGACTTTTCACCTATAAAACAGAAACTTGCTGATTTGTACTAGATAAAACCAACACACATATGCATAGATTATTTTACCTGATATGAAGTGTGCACTGTAAACACGAGCATTATTTATGATCATCTCGCCGTATTGCATTCAACCACAAATTTTCTTGTTGATTTCTGCGAAGAATGTCTGCCGGGATTCGGTAAAACTTTATTTTTGAACCAAAAGTGTTGTTCCTTCTATTCTGGCAGCCAAAAACACAACAACATGACATTTTAAAGTCCAAACCTCAAACTTTTAGTGTGCTGGCTATGAGTTCCTACTTATTTTTTGCCTCCAGCTAGAGTGGTGACGTGGGCGATTAAGGGGTTTATTGCTTAACTAAGTAAGACTTAGCCTAAGTTTTAAGACTTACTGTACCTTCACACCAGACGCGGAAGAGGCAGCAAAAATTGGCTATTTGCGGGTAATTTGACGCTTGAACATTTTGAGTTTACTCGCTTCATTCGCGCTTGAAATTCTAGTCATTCGAGACTTTCACACGTAAATTTGCATCATGGGAGGGGCTTATATAGCTCAAGTTGAGTAAACTTACCAGATTGTTCGACCTCCTCACTCACTTTCTTACAAACAAGGTCCCACTCGCTTCCTGTAATCACGTCACTGCTAGAGCAAGCTCCTGATTGGTTAAGGGGCGGGACACACCAAAGCTTTCTTACGCAGCTGAAAACGCCTGGAGGACACCGAATGCCAGCAGTTTTTTCAGCTGAGAGCCATCTTAGTTCAGCTGAGCCCTTTGGTAGCTGTGATACTTGAGCTGTGAGCCGGTTGGTTGCTGTGATACTTGTCCCGCCCCTCCTCCACTGTGACTGGATGGCCGTGTGAGAACTGACATTGATGAGCGGAGCTTTTCCCCCAAAGTTGAATTTCTTCAATTCTCGGCGCTCGGCGATGAGCGCAGATAAACCGCCAAGCGCCGGAAATAATCCGCCAGCCGCTGGCTGTTTTGAAAAACACAGCGATTCCATTGGAAACAGTTGAAAAAATGCGTCGGCCGCGGGCGTAAAAGCTTTAGTGTGCACGCCCCCTAACACTGCACGAAAATGAGCCAAAGTTCAGATTTTTCAACTAAATTTGCGCGTAACGCACCTTCTGCGCCATTTGCGCTTAACGCGCCACATGATGCTTATTCGCGTCTTTGCATTGACTTAACATGTAAATCTCTCGCGCTTGCCGCATCTTCCGCATCTGGTGTGAATGCACCATTAAGCAAATTGGACATAAATGTACAAATACCTTTAGTGGATACTTTACAGTATATGTCAGAAAAGCAGCAATGAGATTGGCCACATAGTTTGGATAACCACACTCCATTGATCCCCTCTTTGCAATCAATGAGACCATGGCAATCAATGAGAGCTTACATCCCCCCTTCCCCTTAGTTTGTCAGCACCTGTCTTGCTGTATGGCCCATACATGCCTCGCTCTTAAAGATCACTAATTAAAAGGCCATGGGTCAACTGGATGGAAAACATGGCAGTGCCGATCATTTGAACGTTGGATAAACACAGTCAGCTTGTCACAACATTTTCTCTTCACCATTAAAAAAAATTGATTTCCCTTCCAAAGCACCCTCAACTTTTCTCTTTACACGAGCACTGCCATCCCTCCAGGCATTACTCATGAGCAGAATGGATTACAAAGATGACTGTGTTCTGCTTTTCGACAGGCACCCTGATTGAAGAGTACAGAAGGTCTTGGAACCGCTTATAAACATAATCTTCTGGGGGATTTTTCCAATGTTGAATGGGTCTCATTTCTCATTTCAACACTCTATTATTGGATATTGATTAAAAACGGATGCAAACCCCAAAAAGGAAACAAAGCAGGCCACAGTTCTCAATGTCACTATATGCGGTTTCTATTGGCGTAAAGTGATACGTATAACGTTAATACAACCACTGTCACCTGCAATGGTAGATTGATCGCTTCATTCTCAAAAAAAACAAAGGATCAGTCGTCAACTAAGACTTCTGAATAGTGTTCAGTCTGTCGACCCACAGCAGGTCTTATCGACTTGACGGAAACCAGGAATTATATTTTGGGTGAACACCAAGTTTTCATATATTGGGTTATAAACCCAAATGAGATGTGGTTTTAGGGCTTGCTTAAAATGCTGAATTGTTATTTCAGGCAGGATGCCAGGAATAGGAGACATGGCTGGGTTTGGGCAACTCACAAAAGAAACCACGTCCCGCCAAAACCGCAAGTGACCCACAGTCTCCTAATCACTAAAATCGTATTAGAAATAAAAACGAGTAAGTGCTCTGTCTTTAATTAAGGCTTGTTTTGTATGTTTATGATTTCTTTAAAACCTCATTCAGATTGAAACGCCCATATTTTATGATGGGAATCGGTTGTATTGGGGTCCTTTCATGCAGCTGATGGTGTGATTTCAAAAGTGTCAGTCAGAAATGGATTTATTAGGATAAAAGAATCTACTCCCGGCGTTCAGAGCTGATTTGTATAACCAGGTTTGAAATAGCACCTGCAAGACCCTGTCAATTTAAGTAATTCTGACATCTCTCATCTCGCTTCTTGACAGCAAAATTCACGTTTATATTCAGATACAAATAGCCCCCCATCTCATTGTGGACACTCAGGGGTAATGCACTGGGTGCATGCTGGGATTGTTTTCCGCAGTGTCCACCTACATGAAGGCGGCAGGCGTGTTCCCCCTCCCACAGCAGTTCAAAAGCGTCCTCCTGGCTTTGATCATCCTTTCTTTGCTCTCTTTACTCCTCACTTTTGTTCTCCAACTCAAAGGACACAGAAAAAACTTGTTTATATTTGTTCAAACAAAATGTTTGCAGACCTGTCACCCGTGTCTTACGTGTGTAAACAACCATTGCATGATATACTCATTGAAGCGCTGAAGCATAGTCACTCAAAAATGGTTAACAACACCTGCAAAACAACATGATCAATAAACAGCTTTGATCAACCAGACTGCATCTTAATAATAGCACCATCGCGTGCAGTGATCAACCAGGGGCCGGTGCCAATTCAGAGTCCTCAGTGAACTTCTAAAAGCCACGCATAGTGCAATCTATTTTAAATAAATTGCAAATTTTACTGTATGAGATTTAGTATGCAGTACATTTCTTGCTAAATCCGTACAAATGGAAAAATCAAAGCTTGTGTATGGGACTTCACATGTTGACTTTGCCAATGGGGGACCTGGAGCTACAAAGCTGTAGACCACTGATCTAGTGTTTTGAAACAGCCTCTCCACATACACAAAATCTATTTACACAGTCGAAGTCACCTTTCACCTCTGTCCCCTCGATGAACCCGTTGGATATCTAAGCTTATTATCAGACTCTATATCATTTCATAGTGCACATGAGGTTATTAAAATAGGGGGTTCGAAACAGGTGGGTGCCTGTTGGTGTCTGACATATTTCATTTGGATTAGCTTATTGAAGGTTATCTGGAATTAGTGTCGTCTAACCCCGATTGTCCTGCCGAGGCATCCCGTCTTGAAACAGCAGTGAATGCTACAATTACTCAGAAATCTGCTTATCAATATTTAAATCTTTTCAGACTATAAATAGATAAAATCTAAATGGGAAAGCAAGGCTTGTTGGAGGAACATCAAAGCCCAGCGCCGTTCATCTCTGCCCCAAGCCTCTCCGATGTCCACTATCAAGTTTCCGCAGGACAGACTTTAGCCAGCCAAGCAAATTAAGCTCTTTACTCTTTAACCTTCCCCTATGCTCTCTCCTCACATGTGTCATTCCTAAATGGCTGAGTTTAAGACGGGCAGTAAGAAAGCAGTGGGGAGAAATGCCACCGTGGCCTTAGAGATCCAGACTTGAAGAGACTGACCCATCGTTTGGATAAACACGTCCGTCCTGGGCACGCACTCAACCTGAAAACGCAAAGTGCGGTGACTTCCTGCCATCTGTTCTTGGACTATGACCAAGCGTGGAGGATGAGCAAACAAGCTGTTAGACATGATACAGTTCTGTGTGTGGGGTTTTGACTCCTGGAAAAAGCATGTCATGGTATACAAGACTTTATAGAATATGAGGTTTATTCTCTAGTTCCACTTATTTAATTGTTATTTTGGGTTTTAATATTTTATATTTTGTGGGTGGGAATGTCATAGCTATTCAGTGTTCCAGATCTGTTTGATTTTCTGTGACTTTTATGGCTTATTTAGTATCCACAGTTTGAATAGCAATAACGCTGAAACCATGTTTTTTACTAGGGTAGATGTGTGTAGAATGGTGTGTAAAAAATATAAATATTTTGATATTAATATTTTGTAATATTACATAGTCATTTAGCAGACACTTTTTGTGACTTACAAGTAAACAATAGAAGCAATTATAGCAACACAAGAACAGCAATATATAAGTGCACTAGAACTAGTCTTATTAAGTCAAACACAGTTTACACAGCCAAGGATTAGTTAGTAAGTCTTTTATGCTAACACTTTTCTTGAAGGGGTGTTCATAAGACTGACATGACACCTTTATAATCATGACATAACGAGCTTTAATGCACATTTATGAAGTGTCATTTGTTCAATTATGTCATTTTAATGCAAAGATGACATTGTTTGAATTGTCTTTGTTATGACAACATGACATAAACCAATACATCATAACTTGTCATAAATCTGTCATAAACATGACATAGCAGAATAATGGTCAAACTTAGGAAACTACCTAGCCTTATGGGTTAACATTACATTAAATTGTCATTGAAATATCATTAAGTGTTAATACTATGTCATTTACTGTACTTTCCGGACTATAAGCCGCACCCGAGTATAAGCCGCATCATTCAAAATGCGTCATTAAGACGAAATAACATATATAAGTCAGAGTGGACAATACGTCGCGTTTGTTTAGATGTCTGTACGTTAAAAGTAATATTATCAGTTATTTAAACGATAAACCATAGCATACAGAACTTACCTGGAAGGTTGAATAGGCTAAATTAACCGAACAAGCCAACTAGCATGAAGTTCGCATACTTGTCATTCCACATTACAGAATCCATTGAATTACATGAATACAGAAGCAGCATATAGTGGAGTATCGCGGCTGTAGACGGTAATGATGCCTCATAAATGTCAAAATTTATTCATACTGACTTACAAGGCGCACCTGACTATAAAGGCCGGGATACCCTGCACGATAATTGGCCGTCCCAGACGAAAGACTGCCATCGTGAAACTATCGTCGCGATTTCTGTGATCGTGGCTCTCCATCGGTGGTCCCATGTCGTACAGTGAGAGAGGTTCAAAGACGGCCGTTTTCCCGGTCTTGCCTCCAAAGATAGCCTACGATTGTTTTCTGGCAGTGTCAGAAATTCGGCATGATCACCGCACAGTGTGTTTGCTGCTACGACCTGCGCGCCGGTATTTGTTTACCTTAATTTTAAGTGAATCGGTCTCAAATTTCAATAAAATATAATTGTATACATTATTATTATTATTATTATTATTATTATTATTGGATTATTGATTTTATTTCTTTAACACATAGAGAAAACTTTAAAAAAAAACATTATGACCTGAAGAATATTTATGACACTGTTATAAAACTATTTGACAGAGTATTAACACTTAATGACATTTTAATGACAAATTATATTTGTACCACTAGTTGAGGTCATACCACCAGTTGAGGTGACATAGAAAAAGACACTAGTATGTGAGATGTTGGCCGAATCTTAAAGACTTCTACAGCGTCAGCAGATCTTGTAACAACCACAGATGTGGAACAGATCCAGAGAAAATATTAAACAAAAACTAACACATCTGAGCGGTAAATGCAGATATGGTCGATATATATCGATACCTTGATAATTTCAATCTCATTGGTTGTGACTAGCTGTCATGTATTTTATCATGCTAGAATCAATGATATCAACAATCGAAGATATCATTGTTCAAAGTTGTCACCATGTTGTGCTCACTCAGACATACTTGGTTTGATTTAAATTTTGGCAAATAAGCTCAAAATGTTTCTCACACACACACCTTTTGTTTTGCTTCACAAGAAATTGATTAATCTATCAAAGTCATTTGCATTACTTTAATACAGTGCTTCTCAAATAGTGGGGCGGGACCCCCAGGGGGGGCTCGAAGCGACACCAGGGGGGGCGCGCGAGACCCAGGGGAAAATACTTTTTCGGGAAGTGATTTTTTTGCACGTCACTTAAAGACATTACACCCCAATCACGCTGATAAGCCGCTTGAGTTTTTTATTATTATTTATTGATTATATTGACTTTAATTTTTCAGTATCAAATGGTAAAAAAATATTATAGCCTACTTTAAATAAGCATTGATTTTTTTATTTCAGGCAAATTGATGCATTTTTAAGTCTTTTCTGTTACAGACTAAAAAACATTGTTAATAAAGTTATTCTTTGTTGTAAGTTGATTGATATTTCTTTTTTTTGTGTTTTCTTTAATGTTAATAAGGATACAATGTTTTGCAGATGTGTAATTTTATAGACAAATTATACTATTTACAGTCCCGGCGGAGAGTTGGGGGGGGGGGCGCGAAATGTTTACTTCTTCCTTGGGGGGGGCGTGACAGAAAATAATTGAGAAGCACTGCTTTAATGAATGGATGTGCTTTCTGGAGCTTCAACATTTTGGGGCCCATATATGTGACCCTGTCTGTGAAATTCATGCTAAAGTTTATAATCTAATTATGAAATAGAATCATCAAAGTTTGATTTAAATCACTGATTTCACTTTAATTTCAATCTTTGACATGACATCAAATATACATCGTGTGCGTCTACGTGCACAGAATAAGCAGATAGGTATCAAAAATCAGCTTATTATTAAAAACCTGTTTCATGCGTTTACATGCAAATCAATAAACCTGCTATACAGAAAACTGCGTTAACATAGGATTTGAAGATTTGTCAGGTTTCTTGCAGGCATTGACGTCATCATAATACATAATAGTCATTCAAAAAGCTGAGGCATATCTTTCTTAAGCTATACTGTTATATCTTTTCTCATGTCTGCAGAACCTGTAAATGTAACATGAGCTTTTATTTTAATATCTCTGCAAACTGCTTAAGTATTATACTTTGCGTTTACTTCCACGTGTGACGTTTATCTTTTACATGCAGAGACATGCTCACATGAACAACACTGCGAGAAAGCTGGTTAAGATGTTTACATACAGTACAACGCGAAATCATAGTTATGAGCAAAATCTACCTGTGCTGATCAGTTTTAGCTTATGACGTTTATGGGCTTTCCCCATTAAAAAAAAAAACGTTTACACATTTACATGACCCCACACATGATCAGTTTATTAAGCATAATCGGCGTAAGACTGTGCATGGAAACACACTCAGTATGATGGATGATTTTATGTAGAAAACAGTAAAAAACACAAAAAAATAACTTTAGCTAGGTTTACAGACTGGGTCACGTATGTCCCAGTCTGTGAAAGGAAGTCATATACATCTGGGAAGCATAGGGGTGTGTACATTATTAGAGATTTTCACATAGGTAAACTATGCCTTTAATAATGACGATATCAATATCTTTAACAGAAAACCAATAATCTGTTGTTAAAGTGTCAATATTTAAAGATGTAGATAATCCTTCACTGATTGCTACTAAGTGTTAAAGTATCAAAAACTTCCCATAACA
The DNA here is from genome assembly GCF_027580225.2 of Misgurnus anguillicaudatus. Classification (NCBI taxonomy): domain Eukaryota; kingdom Metazoa; phylum Chordata; class Actinopteri; order Cypriniformes; family Cobitidae; genus Misgurnus; species Misgurnus anguillicaudatus. The sequence goes on along the minus strand of NC_073338.2, from coordinate 39,130,757 downwards.
TTTCTCTGATTTCTGTCTCTCTCTCTCTCTCTCTCTCTCTCTCTCTCTCTCTCTCTCTCTCTCTCAGTCTGACCCTGGTGCTACTGTGATTATGAGTCAGACACAGCACACTGCAGGGGGACAGACAGACCACACTGTTGCCTGGCAACCAGGTGAGACCTAAGGTCAAATGAGCATGTCTACTGTTTCCTCTGGAATGCACCTTGTTCCTGGTGAATTGGGGACAAGACCGCTTACATGCGCCTCAGAACTGAATAAAACTCAAGGGAAATATTTAAATATAATAAATTATTTAATTACATATTTTAATACATTTATCAAATGCATGTGACATTAGTTAATGCTGTTTACATACTTATTTGATCTAAAGGTGTGCTTAAATGCTTCCGTTTTAAAGATGCAGTGTGTAATTTTTTGAAAGATCTCTTGACAGAAATGCAAAATAATATTCAAAACTATATTACCATTATGTATTTATTACCTTAGAATGAGACTTTTTTTGTCTACATACACCAAGGGCCCCCTTACATGGAAGTTGCCATTTTGTGCCGCCATGTTTCTACAGAAACCCTTAACGGACAAATTGTTTTTACTAATTTGTCTCCGACGATGACATGTTTGTCCGGTGGTAGCTACCGTAGCTTCTCTGTGTTTCAAAAGCGAGGGGTGAGCAGTGGACTGAGCCATTGTTTGCAGTTCGCAACCTCACCACTAGATGTTGCTAAAATGTACACACTGCACCTTTAAAAGAAAACCACAATTTTTCAATATTTTATTATGTTCTTACCTCAACTTAGACGAATTAATACATATAGTACCTATCTTTTTTCAATGCGTGCACTGAATCTTTGTACACACCGTCGCGAATGTGTTAGCATTTAGCCTACCCCCATTCATTCCTTAGGATCCAAACAGGGATGAATTAAGAAGCCCCCAAACACTTCCATGTTTTCCCTATTTAAAGACTGTTACATAAGTAGTTACATGAGTAAGTATAGTGGCACAAAATAAATTTTTTGTTTGGAGCCATAGGAATGAATGAGGCTAGGCTAAATGCTAACACATTCAAGAAGCGCTGTACAAAGATAAAAAAACGCTTTGAAAAAGATAGGTAGGGGAGAGTGGGGTAAAGTGAGACATTTTTTACATTTGCTCCCCTCTAAGCGAGCTAAAATGATATATCAGTAAAATTTACACATTTCCCAGTAATTCAGGATGTTTCCTAGCTATGGAAATTACCAGAATGTATTCAGGATGAAGAGCAGTGAAAATATGATTGTTTTAAAAAAAAGTGGTCTTGTGTCTCACTTTACCCCAGCTTAGGGGTAAACTGAGACAGACCAGAAAAATCAAGAGGGTAAAGTGAACCAGCTCGGGGTAAACTGATCCACTTTTTCCACTCTGAAACTACCATAACAGCACATATTGTAACAGATAAAATCCTGATGGCTAGCTTGACAACCACACATTCCAGAACTAATGTTGGACTAGTAACAGAATCAAGGGGATTGGTCAATTAAGAACATTCTTTTTCTAAACACTGGAAAGTACAGTAACTCTGAACCAAAATCATATACATACATAATATAATTCAAAAGTTATATTTTTTGGCCAGTTTTTGCCTTTATTTAACAGTGAGTTTTGGAGAGGACAGGAAAGTACAGGGAGGAGAGAAGGGTATTTGGATCGGCAAATGACCACGAGCCGGGAATCGAACTCGGGTCCCAGAAAGTGTGAAAGCACCACATGTCGGAGCGCTGCCCACTGTAGACCATTGGCTCCGACAATTCAATTTTTTTAAATTAACATTCAAATGACATATAGAACCAGTTAGATTAGAACGCAGTCTGGGGGTCAGAACAAAGGACCCTTAGAGCCAGCTAGTGTCTGCGGCTCAGCGCAAAAGACAATCAGAACCATCTATCAATATTTCTATCCCTTGCAGCTGCTCTTACTGTGGGTTCGCACCAGACGTGAGTTCAACGATTTGTGCAAGTAGATTAAATTCAAAGTTAATGCAAAGACACGATCAGACGCATCCTCGCCTGGGGCGATGCAAATGGCGCCATATGAGCGTAGCATTTGCCGCGAAAACACGCACTATTCACCTCAAACATGTCTTCGCCCAAGTTGAAAATATTTATCTCGAGCGAAAAATTTGCATGACACAATGTTAAATCCCGTGAGTAATCTAGAGTGAATAATGCTACGTACACACCAAATGCGGGGCATCGCGTTACTTGATCTAGATTACTCACAGGATTTAACATTGTATAATGGAATTTTTCGCTCGAGTTGAATATTTTCAAATTGGGCGAAGATATGTTTGCGGCGAATAGCGCGTGTTTTCATGGCAAACGCGCCACCCATATCACGTCATTTGCATCGCCACATGCGAGGACGTGTCTGATTGCGTCTTTGCATTGACTTTGTATGTAATCTACTTGCACAAATTTATTGAACTTGTGTCTGGTGTGAACCGTCAGTACCATGATGCCTCACGTTTGGTGTGTACATAGCATTAGAGAATTCTTTCCTTCCCTGACCTAAGCAGCTGCACTCTCCATCTCCTCAAGGGGTGTTTTTCCCCAGGCTGTCTTAGTGTATTGACTAGGCATAATGGTTTTTCTGCAATGTTTATAACATTAAAAATAAAACATATGTAATGTAATATTACATTAAAATATGTTTTAGACTAAACTGAACTTGTGCCTCATGTCTCACTTTACCCCACAGCATTTGTCTCACTTTACCCCACCACCACATTTTGGAAAAAAACTCTCTCTCTTGGAAATTCAGGCTAATCTTCAGCTAGCATCAACACAAGGTTTTATATTTTGGTAGTTCATAAACATGTGTGATATAAGTTTTTCTACCTGAATCAATTTGCTTTGGCACAACAGCTGATTAAGTTGACAGCAAGAAAATTTACTTTTACAAGCAAAAAATATATTTTTGTGAAAAAACATGTTAACCACAGCAGCATGAGGTCCTGTCCTTCATGGCCAAGGGGAAATTTGAGGGGCTTAAAAACATAATGGTCATAGGACCAGAAATGTGTTCCGTTGCCTAGATACAGGGGGTGTCTCACTTTACCCGATGTCTCACTTTACCCCACTCTCCCCTATGTATTATGTTTCCTTTAAAGACAAATTTAAAGTGCATCTATCTATGAATGTCTTTATAAGACATTGATTTTTTTAATGGATGAGTTGAACCGGTTTGTAGGATAAACAAGCAACATGTACCCAACATGCATGCGAGCTGAATCAATCCTGTTTACAAGCCTCCCAGATGTCTTCTTGTGGTTGGCTGAGACCATGCAGGTATTTTATCCAAAATATCTAAAATGCAATTATATTTTAAACGTTTCTGGTCGTTGCATAATTTCCATATTGCTATTTGTGTCAACATCTGAAATAGCATAAAACAACAGCTTGAATTTTCTACTCGTAGTGTAGGTCTGTAAATTGTGTTTATATTTAAATATAGCCTACCTCCTTTTTCTAGGTCAAGCTCTTTGGACAAAAAGTTCAACAAGGATAAAAGGCTGATATATTTTGCCATTGTTGAGATTTGTGTCATATGTTACCCTGTAGTTTATTTTCTCTTACCGTTTAAAAAATAGGTATAAGGTTTCCTCACATCTTCAGACTACAACAATATTTTGAATCATACCTCTCCATTGAGAATCAATATTTTTGAATGGGACGCCCTACTGAAAGCTGCCAGAGGCTGAGTAAGACCTAATGTGATTAGTGAGAACAGTCGTTTTGAGTTAAACCCATACACCCCCATCCCGTACTTCCATCACACAATGCTATACCACGAAAACTGACAGGACAAATTAAAAGCAGAGTGAGGCAGTTAGTCAAAGCCACACCATTTCTATTCTCTCCCTCCCCTGCTCTTATTTTTGCCGCCCAAGGACAAAGTTTGTTTTATTTTATGCTTAGGAGAGGCCTTTGAACTCAACTGACCTCAGGTTGACAATCCCTCTGACCTCTGCATATAGTTGGTCACCTCTGCGTGTGCTTGGAATATATTTTTGAGCTTCTCTGTGTGAATTGTGAACATTTTTTCTGTCCAAGTACTGCAAGCAAAGGGTTTATAAAGAATGTGAGGCATCTTCATCACCTTGCTCTTTATTATGTTGACTAGATAGTTAACCAAAAAATGAAAATTATTTACTTATTACCTACTCACGCTCATGTCATCATCTAAACTGGTATGAGTTCTTCAATTGAATACAAAAGAAGATATTTTGGGTACCACGCAGTTGATGTCACCCATTGACTTCCATATATTTTTTCCCTACCATGGAAGTCAATAGGTGCCATCAACTGTGTGGTTACCGTGGTTTATCAAACTATAGATTCCCTAACTTAGTATAGCTTAAATGCACTGTAGCTTGCTTTGAATATTGTATAAATAAATAATTTATTGCATAAATGAATATTGCATAAATTGTAATGATTTGTTCCTTATCCTGTACTGTTAACTCTTTCCCTGCCAGCGTTTTTTTTTTTTTTTAAGTTGCCAGCCAGTGCCAGCATTTTTTATGATTTTCACAAAAGTTTGATGTCTTCCAGAAAATGTTCACATACGTGGACATCACATTTTTTTGTTGTTTGCAACATAATACTTAATTCTGTGTAATTGGAACCTGTTGTACACAAACGTAGACATTTACACTGCTTTATGTTGAAATTTTATTTATATAGCGCTTTTCACAATTAGTAATTGCTTCAAAGCAGCTTTACATTAATAGAAGCAGTGAAAAGCACAGAAAATCGACAGATAACACAACGTAATACACGATAGCATAAGCAGCTAAATTTGCTGCGGCTATGAATCAACATTATAAGCTAGCGTATTACTAATGTAATGTATAGAGGAGGGTGCTAAGTTAAGCCCAAGAAGGCTGCCTCCCCGGGTTGAAAAACCACCTGGGAGAAAAAAAACATACTTTTTAGCCGGGGAAATAAAAAAAGTCCTAGGAGGGGAAAACCCTTTGGAGATATGTAATGTAATGTACACATGTAAATGGATAAGGAGATAAAGCGGAGATTAAGCGGAGATTAAGCGGGTTCTGCCGGTGGTCGTTGGTCAGGTACCAGCTGGGCATCACGTTGAAGGATGGCCAGTAGATCAGAGGTGTGCCGACTTTCACATTTACCGGAACTGGGTCTGTTTGTCTCATTGTCCTCGGGATCGAGGACGAGACAGGGAGAGAGAAACAAAATCCTATTAGCGTAAGGGCCGTTCACAAGGAATGCAAATGTCACACAGTGATGTGGTTTAAGTCAGCTCGTTTCCAGACAGGCTAACTATTGCAGCATAAGTATGTTACCCACAGTTAAGGATTTAGCAAATTGGGGGCCCAATACGAAGGTATCTATGGTAACTATGGGTCCCCATCTGATCTTTAAAAGAAAATGAAAGAAAAATATTTGGTTATTATATTTATTGGTTCTTCCTAACCCCAAAATAGTTGGTAGAAATATGAAAAAAGACAAGCTAAAGCTCAGGTCTTAGGAGGTTAAATATATAAACATACAATATATCAAATGAAAGAACAGACCCTCTGCTTTAAAAAAAACCCTCTCCTTCATATTTCTCTTTTTATCACCTCTAAAATATGGGTAGGTTTAATCAAAAACACAAAATTTTGAGCAAAATGCTGAAATAATTAAATTTTTGTCATGGACTTTTGATAGAGATCAGATTCAGAGCGATCCTAAAAACATACACGGAGTTCTTACTCTTTCACGTGAGGCGTTGCTTCCGGTTTGTATAAGTTGCGGAAGAGTGCCACCTGGCGAATAATAGCGGTATTGCGGATTGCCGGAAATACTCGTCATTGGCAGGGAAGCGTTTTCTCTTAAATGTGGGGTGCAAGATCTCTGATAGCCAATGCTGACATTTGAGGTCACTTAAACAAGGCGCCTACCCCAATATAATCTGGACCTTCTTTTGATAGACCCGCCCCACACATACGCAACCCAAGCAACGATGTCGGTTAGTAGACACGGCGCTTACTGCTGATTGGCTACAAGTTTGTTTTGGTACTAGGTAGGGATGCTCCGATCAATCAGCCGATAATGCTTCTCAATGAATTACGGTGAAATGGCACTACATTCAAAAGCCAGAGGGCGCTCTCGTGCAGAAACTCAATATGCGCTGCAGACGAAGAACCATAAACACGCAGCTATGACACGCAGCTCCAGGACATGGCTTAAGGATATATATTTATATTGCTGTTCTTCAAATCTTTTTAGGTATTTTCATGCATGTTTTAAACAACTAAAACTAACAGTGATTTTCGATCGATAAGGACTTACTGATCAAAAGCCGTAGAACATAAAATAGCTTTGAATAAGATCGGCTGTCCGATTCAGAATTTTGATCAGCCACATATTTTTGGTGGATATCGGCATTGACTAGGCCTGACTCCCTTTTCGAAAAATCATGCACCCCGCCTTTAATTGGCAAGCTGACTCATTAATGGTGGGGAAAGAGTTAATATTCACAATGATGATTCACAATTTAAAACTGAAATGTGGATGAAAGTGCTGTGATTGTCAAGTACGGTGTCCCATACTCGAAATGTGACCCATCCCAATGAGTAGTGAACACACGCAGAGCAGTGGGCAGCTATCACTGCAACACCCGGAAAACAATTATGAATAAGGTGCCTCCAGCACCACAGTCACTTCCTGCTGGCCATGAGAATCGAACCAGCAACCTTCAGGCCCAACTGTATCAGTATGGTAATCGCACCCATGGCCTACCTTTGCAGTGCTAACGTAACGCTTTACCAATGTATTAAAAATTGTCAGTTGTTTTTCGATCTGTTTTTTAATTATTTTTACATACAGTACACGGTTTTGTATAATATTTGCTCTATGTACTTGGCATACGATAATAGTCAGTGTGTTTTAAAATGTCTTACAAACAGTGTCCCTGTATTGAACATGCTTTGTATAAAAGCATCTTCTAAATGTCTGCTTGTTGACTCTGTGGTTGACTCTTTATTATAGGTCAATGGGATAGAAGTCTGCCTCGGCATGATGTCGAGGTTTCAACTCACAATGGCATGACACTGTTTGAAAACTTTATCTGTTCCATATGTGGACCTTCAAAGAACCAAATGGGTAACGGTTCTGTTTTTGTGAGCAACTCACGAGTCAACGTGTCTGGTAGTTGTCTCCGGCTTCTCTCGGTATCTGTGTTTTTGATTCCCAGAGAGATCAGGGAGGGAATGTGGCCGGGAACATGTGTTTTACATACATGTGTGTTTTGAGAGATGGGAAGCAAAGTGTGGCAAGGTAAATAACAGCATTTAGGAAGAGGCTATGACACGTTAGCCCCTGTAAGAGGATAGCATGCGGACCGCAGATACGATCCAGTTTACCACACACAGTCCACACCACACATGCACGAATCCCAAATACTCACATAGTTGGATGCAGTCTCATCTGACTCACATTTGTTCTTGGAGATTACAAAGCATACTTTTCAGATTGGGTTCTGAAAGCCAGACATACACACAGAATATAAGGGGCTTATTTGAGACATGAGACATAATGCTAAACATAACTCGCATATATATACTGTGTGCAACTCTAGCCTATAGGTCTGTCTGTTTTGAAAGTAAACAAAGTTTCTGTTTATTAAATAGAGTCCTTAAAAAGTTAATTCTGGCATTTACTGTACGTTCTCAAATATCTTTTAAAGATGACTGGGTGTCTTCAACCGTACACAAAATGAGTTTTACAGCAGAATATTTCAAGCAAGAGTTTCGAACTAAATTGTTAGTAAAAAAACATTTATGGTTCAGTCTGTTCTTCACACTGTTCCCTAAAGCTAACCTATGGCTTTAGAAGATTTAGAAAAATGGCACACGTTGTGCAAACTATTTTTAAAGGATTTTTCACTACTTTTTTTGCCCATGCTCTTTCTCCAACTTTACTTCATGGGTGAAAAGGGAGGAGGTGTTATCCGTAACTATAAACGTGCGTTTGATGCTGCATCTATGCTTATAGGCCAAGGCCACTGTCGTAAAGTAAAGTGAAGGTGACGTGATTGTCAAGTATTTCCATACTTGAAATGTGACCTCAGCATTTAACCCATTCCAATAGTAAACGCACACACACGGAGCTGTGGGCAGCAATTGGGGAAAATGTGACTTGCTCAAGTGAACCACAATCACAACCTGCCAACCGTGAGAAGCGAACCAGTGACATCCAGGTTACAAGTTAGACTCTTTAACCATTTAAGTCCCTCAAAGATTTTGCAATTTATTTTTGTGATCAAAATGACTGATTTTGCAGCGATAATTTTCCAAATATTTTTGCGCTTTTTCCCCCACTCTATTTAGTATACTACCGAGCCCCTAAGGTGATATTGGAGTAAAAAAATCTAAAGTTTAGTTTCATGTGCTCACGTGAAACTTTTGCGTGCTCACGTGAAACTTTTATGTGCTCACGCGAAACCTTAATGTGCAGAATTTTTTTAAAAGTTTATTTTCACGTGCGCACGCGAAACTATCGTGTGCGCACACAAAACAGAATGCGATAGTTTCACGTAAGAACAAAATTAAAATGTGACAAATAAATACAACTACAACTTGATTAATGTGCTTTCTCACTTGCCTTATTTAGTTCGATTAAATAGAGTTCGATTGCTTGCTTGGTGCGGTTCATTTGGGCAGGTGAGAATGCAGCAATTGAACTCGGGTGCGCACCAAAAGTGGACCGAGACCTCCTTGAAGAGGTGGTCTTAGTACGCTTTCAAGCAAACTCTGAAGCGTTCGTTTGTGGTGAGAACTGTGGATCCGACCTCGAACTGACCTAACTGCAAAAATTACTGCATATTTTTTTAACTAATCCAGCTGCCGTAGTCAGCTGTGCTGTGGAATGAGCTGTTTGTATACGGTTAGCACGAGCAACAAAAGCCTGATGGCAGCGGACAAACTTCACCATTTGCATTTTATTTAAGCCACACTTCATTCTCGAAATGAAAAGTTTGTCTAAAATGTTGTATACGAACTATGTAGTCTATAACTTTTTCCTCTTTTTTTGTTTACTTCCGGGGTTCCGTTGGAATTTCCCGCACATTGATTCCGACTAGGGCTGTGACGATGCATCGCGTTTCCCATTAAAAATAACTGTTTGATTCTGTGACACGATTCTGTGTTTCATGCGCAGCTTGTGCACGTACTACGGGTCTTTGATTAGTAGAAAGTCCTTATTAATCTAAAATCATTACGAGTCTGAGTCAGTTACAACGTGCATTTAAAAAAGGCAACACTTGTCAAACACAATCATTCAAAATATTCTTTATTATCATGAAAATACTTAAACAATTTGAAGAACAGCAATTTAAATATGCTTATAGGCATTTCCTGGAAGTGTTTGTAATGCTACTTCTTCTGCGACACAAATGGAGTTTCTGTACGAGAGCACCCTCTGCCTTTTGGATGTGGCGGCATTTCACTGTAATTCATTAAAATTCACTAATTCGATTAAAAAACGTGCATTTGCACAATTAATCGTCCCAGCTTTAATTCCGACCAATCAAAAAGTTTAGGAAATACGTTCAAAGACATGTGGTCAACGAGTGATGTGGATATTATCACATGACTGCCTTTTTGTATGTTTCAGCTGGTTCGGACCAAAGCAACCAGTGTGGTGTGAAAAGTAACCAAAACTTCTAAAAAAGCTACAATGTATCATTTTTTGCCTTTGGTTCGGATCAAATGAACCGAACTACTGATGTGAAAGCAAGCACCCATAGACAGCTGTCACACAGTGGTTTTAAAAACCAAGATGATTTAAGAAAAATGTTCTTAAAATAATTAACCACTTCAGCCCCATAAATGTTTAATAAATGTTTGATATATTAATAAGAACATATGAATCAATCCTTATGGACAACACTGAGAGTGGTGTGTCATGAATGTTTTTTTTTTTAGGGTCACTCTTTAAAAAGTTTGAAAACCACAGTTTTGACAATAGCCAAAGTCCAAAACTACCTTTTCCCTAAACTGTGTGTTTACTTTGTGTGTTATTATTATGCATGTATGTCACCGTTCATGTGAAAGTAGAACAGTTTGGTCCTCACGCGCTGATAGACGGCATGCGCCTTTCTTTTGAGTCCAAAGTTCCCAAAAAGGACTACAAAAATTGGAATGCATTATGACATTGCTTCACCCGGTTTTTGGCATTTAGGCAAGCAGGTGCGCTACACAGGTTTGACTGTTAAAGGCGGAGTGCACAATGTTTGAAAGCCAATGTTGATATTTGAAATCACCTAAAGAAACACGCCCCTACCCCAATAGAATCTGGACCTTCTTTTAAAAGACCTGCCCCACACATACGCAACCAGGCAAGGATGTCGGTAAGTAGACACGCTCCTTACTGCTGATTGGCTATAAGTGTGTTATGTTAGTCGGCCCGTCTCCTTTTCCGAAGCGTTTTTCAAACATTGTGCACTCCGCCTTTAATTGTGGGGCGCGGGTTGCTGGTAGTGGGGTGCAGCATGCTGGTGAGATAGATTCTTATGTGCGTTAGTAAGATAAAGCCACAAATGTTCACCAAGTTGTCTACTCTGTATCATGACAGAATATATGATCATTTTATAAAATAAATTATGAGGGGTTTTTAATTTTTGTGATTATTTTGCGTTGAAATAACAAATTTTGCAGGATCGCAAAATAATGCAACATTTTGTTGATTTTGTATTGTGTTCTGCGATCGCAGAATTGCGAAAACTGGAGGGACTGCATGATGGCCGAAATATAGTATCATTTTTTATGCAAACAAGGCTGTCTGCGTATAGTGCGCGTAACGCAGTTTTCTTCATCAAAAGAGTGCTTGCGTACTGTACACGCAAGGCCAGATTTTTGAAACCTCACGTATGTGTAGGTCACACATGCGCGTTCAGTAGTATGTAGGCGGCGAGAGGTATTGCAATTTGTCGCAATGTACACGAGTCAAATGAACTATGTTTTGCAAGGCTGTGCGGGGATCCTTGTGTATGCGTAGAAACAGGCTATGTCCAGGGCTTTAGGCCACAGCTTCACCCATAAAGTTAAATTTCTTACCCAAAAAATGGAATAGAGGAAAAGAGCAATAAACTTGAATTATTGAGAGAACTGAGATTTACATCGCACTGAATGAGCTACTACATTCAACAAAGACAAACTTGTAAAAACCAACATGCTATAATTTCTGCTTGGTGGGAGAGCAGCAGCTTGCGAGATGCAAAGCTCTTTAATCCTCCCAATGAGGAAAAGCACAGTGCTGTTTAACACAGCAATAGTCTTTAAACATATAAAAAAATCCCATGCAGAAACACTTTGAATTCCCACAGCTGAATGTTACCACATGGCCCGCGACAAACATTCGTGAGTCGTCCCCAGCGTCGTAGCGTTACAGACTGTGGCGATAAATCGTGCTGCAGAGCTGTGTTCTATTCCCCAACAGGTGCGGCTCAACCTCACCCAACCATTGGACCGATGATTGCCAGCCCGGCGTGTGCCAGAGGCATGGTGGATGTGCCCGCTGTGGGGACATTGTGGAGCGGTTCCTGTCGGCTTTGCTGGCTCCTGTGTGCTGCCTTGCTTTCAGATCCCTGGAGGATGTGCAATCATCAGTAGTTAGAAAGCTTCCTGTGCTACTAAGCATCTGTTGAAGCCGACGCAGACCTGCCAGGGGAAGACTGTAGGGACTAATGCCAGGGATGCGGGAGGGGGGATTGATGGGGGAAGGGGGGTGCTAAAGGGTGTGTATGTGAGAGGAAGTGGGTAATTACGAGTCCCACGCATCATTAACGCCCCCAATCTGTCTGACAAGGGCGAGTTTCACACTCACTTTGGAACGTCTACACGCGTGTGCATTGTGGCGTGGCGTGTTAGCAGAGTATACAGTAATAATCAGATCCATGTAATGTGATACATGGGTATACTTTGTTTGAATGCAATTTTTAAAGCTTGGAATAGAAAAAGTCAGCCCAGAAAAGGATTTTTTATCATTTTCATCATTTATCATTTTTTTTATCATGTCTTTCTTTACCCTGGTGACTTCCTTTTTATTTGTGATAGACTAAAGGAGTTATTTATAGCAGAATGTCTGAGCTGATATTTTTCAAACAATAAAAGTGGAGGGTGTACATAAATGTAACTTTTTTCAAATTTCAGTTTGCTCTAAGAGAAAAGATATATCACTAGGAAAATTTGTAATACAGCGCTTGGAATTATAGAATGGGGTTTTATAAGTGGATGGGTGGTGATTTCAAAGTGCTTGTACTGATAGTTTGTCCCTATTTCATAGGCGAAGAATACTCAGGGGACATGCAGTGTTGTGGAATTACGAGCCTGCGAACTTGATGCTGGTTGGCTTGTTCGGTTAATTTAGCCTATTCAGCTTTTCAGGTATGTTCTGTATGCTATTATGTATCGTGTAAATAACTGTTTGTATTACGTTACGGACACCTATTCAGCCTGCTGTTCTGTATTATTGTTTAGTTAAATAACTTGCCTTTCAAGATTAAATGTCTGTTCTTCGGCTTGTATTTTGTAAAATAATATTCTTAATAAATGCGACGTATAGTCCACTGCGACGTGTTATATATTATTTTGTCTTAATGATGCATTTTTGAATGATGCGACTTATACTCCGGAGCGACTTAAAGGCAGGATAGGCAGGAATTATTGTAAACTTTTTTACAAATTTGTTTAAACTGTCTTTATATACCAATACATAAGTCAAATGTAAGTACTCTGAAAAAGAGAGTATAAAAATCGAGTTTTTTAAACACAGCTCATTTTTCCATTCACTCCACCCCCTCCCTTCTGGGTTTCTTCTAAAGCCACGCCCCCAAAACGAATAAACGCGCTGGGAGCAGATTTCCTCAGACAAGCGGAGAGGAAGGAGCGCGGTGCATATAGTAACATCATGTCACAATCACATGTAATAATACACCTAACTTTATCACTATGAATATAAACAAATAGGATGGCTTTTAGTACTCACTATTAAGCCAGTGTTTTGCATGGAAGAGTTTACGTGATGAAAGCATTGTTGACTCTGATGAGGACTACACTCCGAAGACAATACCGCTATCGCATCGTCGACTCGAGGAAAAGCCGCGCGATATTTCTCTCGCTTGATTGCTTCGTCTATTCCTTTGTTTGTCTTGTTTGCCTTCGCTGAATGGATATGCAGGTACTGTGAGTTCTGAATGCACTTTCTCTGCCATACTTTTGCTCTTTCTAGAGTGTCTCGTGCACGTTCAAATCAATCGGGTGTGTGCATTTGTGGGCAGATCCCGTAGCAACAGAGGTGGTGCCATGGTCGCCAGAGAGAGTGATAGTCGCGCAAGCCAATCATTTGTTTCGTCCCGAATGGAAATAATTAGCTGTGTTTAAAACAGTCGTGAGATGTCTACAGACACTCGAGTTTTATACTCTCTTTTTCAGAGTACTTACATTTTAATTATGTATTTTTATATAAAGACAGTTTAAACAAATTTACAAAAAAGTTTTTTAGAGAATTCCTGCCTATCCTGCCTTTAAGTTACATTCACGTTATAAGTGACCAGCAGTAGCAGAGCGACGCAATCTCATTGATTTCAATGGAAGCTCGGCGGCAGCGGGCGCCAGTGACCGTTGACGGCTGGATGGCCGTGTCCAATCGCGCAACAAAGTTGAGAAATGTTTAAATTTATGCAAATTATGAGCGACATTCGGGAGCGACTACCAATGAGAACGAAGCAGTGGAGTTCATGTCATCCGTCTCTCGTCAGTTACTGGAGTGGACCTTACCCATTTGTTTATGACAACTAGATGTAGAAACGCCTCTTTTGAAAGAGACGAGCGACACACAGTGACAAAGTTGTTATAATGTGAATGTACCTTTAGAGTCCGGAAAAAATGGTTGTAGCTCAGTAGCACTGTTGCCTCACAGCAAGAAGGTCCCCGGTTCGAGCCCCGGCTTTCTGTGTGGAGTTTGCATGTTCTCCCTGTGTCAGAGTGGATTTACTCCGGGTATTCCGGTTTCCTCCCACAGGCCAAAAACATGCAAGTTAGGTGAATTGGAGATACCAAATACTCATATCTGTGTGAATCAACTTGTATGCATTAACCCAACCAGCGGCCCGCGGCCCACAGGTGGGCCTCAGCAGATTTCCAAGATGACTTAAAATTATAAAAAAAAAATTGACAAAAAAGCAATAAAATAAGCTAAAACAAGCACAAATCAGGGTGTTTCTTATTTTTTGGCCATTTTAGTAGCAAATATACATCTGTCTAGTCATTCCAAGTTCTACTTAATTTTATGTGGAAAAAATTGAGTGAGTGGGAGCGCTTCAAATATTGTTGTGGGCAACTAGGGGGCCTTGAAGTGAAAAAGGTTGGAAACCACTGCATTAACAAGTTCGGGGCAGAAATATAGAGATAGATGCTGGAATGGCATAAAGAATAAAGAAAGAAAGAAAGAAAAAGAGCGTTTGAATAGCTGTATGTACAAGTGAAAATTCCTATTTGTATACACTTGTCCTCGTATCACAATTGTTTGTTGCGCAACAGTTATAACTGTATAGGTAACTGTATTTATATAATATATAAAGTATATACGTGTATATTTCTCTCTCTATCTCTCTCTCTCTCTCTCTCTCATAACTGAAAATTAGCAAAGAGGCGGGATTTAGGTGGACCTATGGTTGCCAAAACCATGCCCACCTAGCTCGATGATAGTGACAGCAGCGGCAGTTCACCTGTCACTCAAGTGGCCATGCCCTTAATTATACAGACCTTTAAGGCTTACAAAAAAATGGTCACATCTGTCGTGAAGGGCAAAATTTGCTATAAAGACCAAAAACACTTTTTATACCAGGCTGTAAGCCTATTTATTTCTGCTGTAAAGTTTGGCATTTTAACATGGGGGGTCTATGGGATTGATATGTATATATATGTATATGTATATAAATACTCTTGTTTGGCCAGTTGACAGTCACGTACCCCTCACTTTTAAGATGCCTGCTTCGCCCCTGCCCCATTTGCTTTCAATTTATTACTAAAAAGTACAGTTTAGACATTCTCCTATATTTACATTTATGTATTTGGCACATGCTTTTACCCAAAGAAACTTACAGTGCAAGTATGCATTTTATCATTATGTGTGTTCCTGGGATCAAACCTATGACCTTTTGTGCTGCTAACACAATAGCATACAGATTTGCACCAAAATGGTTGTGGAAATGACAGAATTTAACTTTTAGGTGAACCGTCCCTTTAATCACACTAAAAGCCCATCACACAGCAGCCACAATATATCCAGAAAAAGTATACTTTATGCTAATGATCATCTAAAACCAGCTCATTTTGCGGTGATGTGGAACTCAGCCAGCGGCGACTGGTTTGTGGTTGTATATTGAATGAGGCCGAAACATCCCACCCACTGCGTTTACTGATGATGGAGAGAGAAAGCGAAATGAAGGGGAAACTTAAAAGTGAGATAGTAAATGTAACATTACTTAAATGAGCAATTAGCTATAAACCCAATCGCCAGAGGCAGTCATCCAGACACGCGTCTGAGTGTATTCCATCACAAATCAGACTATATTTGTGTATAGTTAAGTGTGTGTGTGTTTGGCTCTGTAAGCTAGGCTTTTATATCTTGGGTGAAAATGATAGATTCTTATGGATGAAGAGATGATGTTTTTATCTGTCCTTCCTTCGAGCCGCTCTCAT